>NC_054711.1:37539151-37624151 GCF_016097555.1 Gigantopelta aegis
GGGATACCATGTAGCATGGTCTTTGAAATAACAGTCAGACAGGATACCATATAGCATGGTCTTTGAAATAACAGTCATACAGGATACCATATAGCATGGTCTTTGAAATAACAGTCAGACAGGATACCATATAGTATGGTCTTTGAAATAACAGTCATACATCTGCAGTGATTGAAATTGAAAATAGCCCAGCGGTTCCACAAACAGGGATCGATCATACAAATCACCATACCTCAAACGGACGCTCGCAGCACTTACCACTCACCCCGCTTAACAAAACTTACTATAAGTAATAGTATCAAGAGAAAAGAAATGGCATAAATGTCAGTCAAAATGAATTGTTAATATTAAAATTAGTTTATAAATTGGCTCCCTAATCGCTTAATATAAATTGTGCAATCTTACGGAGATAATCCGGAACGGTCCAACACTGAGTAAGGACAAATAACATGTCTGACAACCAGTTGAAATCAACTCTTGATATTAAAAATATATTATAAAATGGCGTTCTAATCCGTTAATATAAATTGTGGAATCTTACGGAGATAATTTGGAACTGTCCGACACCAAGTAAATAGAAATAACATGACTGACAGCCAGTTGTTGAAATCAACTCTTAATATTAATAATATATTACAAAATGGCGTCCTAATCGGTTAATATAAATTTTGGAATCTCACGGTGATAATCTGGAACAGTCCAACACTGAGTAAATAGAAATAACATGACTGACAGCCAATTGAAATCAACTCTTTAATATTAATAATATATTATAAAATGGCGTCCTAGTCGGTTGATATAAATTGTGGAATGCTACTTACGGCGATAATCCGGAATAGTGCGACACGCTGTCGTACGCTGACGGGGTGCTTGACGCTGACGTCAGTCGAATCGTGTGTTCTAGGTGCTCCCCTACCTCGGAACCCCTCCTAATACTGCTCCTGGCTGCCGTACCCCGGTCTGCACCCGACGACGCCAATTCTCCGAAAAATCTTACCATAGACGGCATCACG
Organism: Gigantopelta aegis; assembly: GCF_016097555.1. Lineage (NCBI taxonomy): Eukaryota > Metazoa > Mollusca > Gastropoda > Neomphalida > Peltospiridae > Gigantopelta > Gigantopelta aegis. Next base: position 37,540,165 of record NC_054711.1, read on the forward strand.
TTGGTTTGGTGGACGCTGGGTCGGGCACAAAGGGATCCACAGGGCGCGCCCTGGATTCGACCATCCGCCCCGGCAGCAGTGCACGCAGTTGAAGAAGAAGTGGAATTGAAGAAGAGTCAAGAAGCGTCCCAGGCCGAAACACACACACACATACACACTGACGGCAAATAGCGTCGATGGCCGAGCTTTGGAAATAAAAACGGCTCTGAATCGCGTGGAGCTGGTGGTTTGGATAGTGTTTGGTGTTCGACTGCAGCCACTCACTAGATCCGCGCCTCGCAAAAACGTGCACAACTGTTTACATCATAGGGTAAGATCGGACAAGGCAACGTGGATAAGTAATGGGGAGATTTCGTGCGAGCGAGAGCGCCTACAAACTATAACACGGCACTGAAGCGGTATTTGATGAACTCAAAACTAGCAGAACGTATGCGCTGGTATACATTGGAGCACACTACCACCACCACCACTGTACTTTGAAGAGGGAGTATGAATATTGGCTCTACGGTTAAAGCGAGTATCTACAGTTCCAAAAAGCTGCGAAAAAACCCAACGGTTGCCAACTCGGTGCGGTCTGTAAAGATGGAGGAATTTTAAGAGAATAACCGCTTTTCGACTCGTGGTGTGTTGGGGAGGGATTAGGACAGGGGGGGCTGTGTTTGTACGAAGTGCGAGCCGCACACGGGGGCCATTTGGAAAGCGATACTTCTCACTTTAACGGACCTATCTGAGCAGCCATTCATGCCGCTGGCTAGCACGCGCACTGCACGCGTGCGCGTGAAATGGTTTAATGATTAAGTAGGATTTTATCTGCAGAGGAAAAAAATACCTGAGGATATGTGATTCTTTAGAATTCTCCTCAAACACGGCTACAACTACATGTGTACATTGTGTGTGCGTGTGCGTGCGTGAGAGAGAGAGAGAGAGAGGGAGAATGAGATAGAGAGGCGAGAGAGGAGAGATGCGAGGGAGCCGACAGACAGACAGACAGACAGACAGAGCAGAGAGACCGACGCCAGACAGACAGACCGAGACAGACACACCGGAGTATGTAGATCCATATAGACAAAGACAGGACAGACAAAGAGAGAGACAGAGATGAGAGGGGGTAGACGGCAGACATTTGAGAAATCTAGACCGAGAGAGAGAGAGCGCGAGAGAGAGAGAAGAGTTTAAGAGAGAGAGAGAGAGAGAGAGAGACAGAGAGAAGACAGAGACCAGATGACAGAAAGACCCCCCCCCCCCCCCCCTGAGAGCTGCGTGCGAGTAGCGTGAGGATGAGAGTGGATTAATGGTTATATTTTTTGTTTGTTGGGTTAGACCCCGGACAGAGGACAGACAGGACACAGAGATGTGAGAGATACCTATATAGCCCAAGAAGAAGCACGCCAAGGTAGAGAGACAGGCGAGAGAGGGGGGTAGACAGAGCAGACATTTGTCGATACATACACAGCGAGAGAGAGAGGAGAGAGAGCGACGCGAGACAGAGGAGAGAGAGAGAGAGACGAGAGAGCGCCCGCGACAGAGACAGAGACCAGGCGCAGACAGCCGAGACCGACAGACACCAGGGTGATGCTTAGATACATATAAGACTGAAGACAGACAGGACAACGAGAGAGACACAGAGCGAGGGGGTAGCAGGCAGACATTTGTAGATACTTATAGACCGAGAGAGAGAGAGAGCGAGCGAGAGAGAGAGAGCGCGAGCGACAGATGACAGCCAGACAGACAGAGACAGACAGACAGCACACAGGAGATATTGTAGTTAGATTACATAGAGACCACCAGACCCAGACAGACAGACCAGAGAGAGAGACACAGAGCGAGAGGAGCAGGGGGTAGCCAGGCAGACATTTGTAGATACAAAGGACAGCGACAGGGAGAGAGCGAGAGAGAGCAGAGAGAGAGAGAGAGAGAGAGAGAGAGAGAGAGAGAGAGAGAGAGAGAGGGGGGGAGAGACTGTGTGTGTGTGTGCGCGCGTGTGTGTGTGTGCGTGCGCGTTTGCAGTATGCATAGATATCTATATAATATATTATATGTATGTTGGGTTTAACTAGTAAATTATACTCCTATGACACCTATTCGTCGCATTTAAATTAACGCAACTATTGTCCAACGATAATTCAATATAGCTAATTAAATTGTGTAACTATTTGACCACTCTTACCACTCGTAGAACAGACAACATTGACACACATGTTCATGACTTGTGTTACTATATTTTCCAATCTGATTAAAATTAGCTCTACTGGGTCTACCCTGGTAGATTTAACAGCATTGCGTGGACTCCCATGTCCAGATGACATTTCATCTATAAATAACAATTTAAATATCGACCAATTACACTTCGCCTTTTATAGCGTTAATCGTGAGCATACAAATTCTAAAAATATCGGGCGAGACTATTTATGCAATAGGCGAACTTGTTGTTCTATTTCAAGATTGAAAAAAACAGGGGGAAAATGCAGTAATAACTCTGGATTGTATACAAGTATAAACAGATTTTATGGCTATGTCATCACGGTTTTTATTTTTTTCGTCTTTCGAATTTTATATTGCAATTAGTTTCCGGCATACTACGTAATTCGCTCGAATCATTTCGTATACCCTCGGCATAATCACGAATGTTTTCAAATTCTTTTCAAATCACTGGCATGATTTTGCAAGTAAGGTTTTGATTGGTCGAATGAAAGGTCAACTGGACATGAGCACCAACGGGCTGCTGTTAGATCCACATGTAATAGTAATTAACCAGTGGAGCTAATTTTAATTAGATTGTAGACTTTCCGATTTGCTCTCTTAAGGTCAGAGTACTCGGGCTTATTGTATACTATTACTATTCATATATTACCCATTTATTACTGACTTTTAAAGGGACATTCCTGAGTTTTAGGCGATTGTTAAAGGGACATCCCCGAGTTTGCTGCATTGTAAGATGTTTCTGACTAATGAAATATTTGTACGATTAAACTTACATATTAAATATAGTTTCTTGTTTAGAATATCAGTGTCTGTATATTCAATGTTTTTTTGGTCGTCTTAATATTTGTAAGAAGCCAAACTGGATTTTGTCTTCAAATAATTTCGTACGTACGAAAACAATCGTTTTTAGGAAATAAAATGAAACTTAACCTAGTACAAATATTAGAACAATCAGAATCACGTTTAATATACAGCCACTAATATATTATGCAGGAAAATATCGTACGTACGAAAACAATCGTTTTTAGGAAATAAAATGAAATTTAACCTAGTACAAATATTAGAACAAAGATTCTACTACCAATCCCCACAGTGTGCACATTATAGAAGTTTATTTATAAATATGTATGTATGCCTACACATTTGTTTGTTTGTTTATTTGGGTTGGTGGGTTTTTTTGGTTGTTTTGTTGGGGGGGGGGGGGGGGGGTGTTTTGTTGGGGGTTTTGTGGGTTTTTTTGCAATATAAAATGTATCTTTGTTAAAGCAGTAAGCGTTTTGACTGTTAAACAGGCAGCATAACTATAATCAGTTCAAATCACTACCCCTAAAAAATTACGTAAAACTTGTCGTACCTCTCGCACCACTATCCACCCCCACCCCCACCACCCAACCCCACTACCCCCACCACTCCCACCACCGCCTCTGTTTCACTGACACTATGGCGTGATTTAATCAATATTAGTGAATTTTTCTGTCTATTTATGTTTTGTCACTTTGGTAAAAACACAAGTTTAAAGTAGAGAGTCGTTTAAACTAGAACACGCTGGTCACACATAGTTTTTTTATGTATACTAAAAAAGGCATGGTTTTGAAAATGTTACGTAACTCTTTTGACTAACAACTCCTGCCCCGTAACGAATTGACACCCCGTAACGATTTAACGTAGATGATGAACGGCCCTCTCTCTCTCTCTCGCGTTCTCTCTCTCGCGTTCTCTCTCTCTCTCTCTCTCTCTCTCTCTCTCTCTCTCTCTCTCTCTCTCTCTCTCTCTTTCTCTCTCTCTCTCTCTCAATCCTAACCACCGTACAGAATAGGCTGTGATATTTAGTCCCAAGTTTGTTATGCCACCTTTTACCAATACCTCCCTTCTACACTTCCAATAGCATCATCATATTCAGGTGCCGTGGATCTTTGCCTCGATGGAGAATGCCCCCGAACACACACACCCCCACCCCCCCCCCCCCCCCCCCCCCACCCCCCAGCCCCTCGGTAACAGGTCAGTCCTTTCCGGATCTCCAATTTCTATTCCCCGGACCACCGCGCTGGTCCCATCACATACACTCCGCGGGTCCTGTCATCGTCAGTTTCGTTATAAAGAGCACCACCACCACCACCACCACCACCATCATCATCATCATCATCATCATCATTATCATCATCGCCGTCATCATCGCCATCATCATCATCATCATCATAATAATAATCATCATCACCATAACAACAACATCATCATTTGTGCACTGACTGGTCTAAGTAATTATAGTGCTAATGTGAACACTGAACGAGACTACTGGCGTTCGACACGTGTTCCGCTGCACACCAGCATGCCTAAATTGCACACATAACGGCGAATACCAACAGCAAACATCCAACCAATGCATCCAAAACTCGCTATTGCTCGGATAATACACTGGACTCCATTGAAAACGCACCACCGAACCTTTAGTTGTTATTGCTATCGCACGTGCGAGGTTGCTATAAAACACGCAATAATTATGTATTAAATTCTGGGTTGTTATTGACTACCAGAATACTTAGAGGGACAGACCCTAGTTTTTAAACACTAAGGCATATTTTTTAACTAGATCCTAGTTTCAACCCGTAAAAATGGACACTAAATTTGGTTAATTTACAAACCTGTAACAAACTTGGCTACGACAGAGTGAAACAAGAGTCTGTGACGTTGAAATACCCTTAGAAATAGACGTCTCCATAACCGTTACTTCTCAGACGCACGTGCGTTGTTTGGTTTTTCTTGGGGGTTTTAAAATTAATTGTGTGGTATTAGAAACACCAGGATGACCAGAAACACTTCGGTGGTACGGAAATGTATATTATTACCCATATGGTTACAAATATCTTGGTACATAAAGTGATACGTCCCACTAGAACGCCAAGTGGGATGTAACACTTTTGACGTCACACGATGACGTCATCGATTGGCGTACTACAACCTTAGGTCTCACTACACATCTCACTTCCGGGTGAGAGTTCATTAATTACGGTCCACTATAGTTCCTAATTGTGACACATGTTATGGTTCACATATTCACTTCTAGGAAATGGTGAAGAATTAAAACAATATGTATGTTTAATGGTAAGCCTTCTGGCTGAATTTTACCCATGTTATTTTGTAATATTGTGCATCGTCCTTTTGGGACATGGGTGTAGGGGCCTACAGCGCAAGAGACAGCCGGAGTAAATCGGTCAATGAACCACCTTTTTTTTTTTTTTTTTTTTTTTTTTTTTTTTTTTTTTTTTTTTAACGCTCAGTAAGACAAAGTACCAGTATAAAATGACGTCATCAGGTATGACGTTCCCTGATAACGTAATTTTTACGTTCATCGACGAGTAATGAACAAACTCCCGTTGCTACGGCTGGATCAATGAGATGACGTTATATTTTTATGAATGTAACGGAAATTAAGTTTTATCCCGGAATCACTGTGTACATTGGCAATATATGATCACTAGATAAATCTCTATATGTTCTATCACTGACCAAAAAATATAGGTCACGTGACATAAGCCCAACTCGACTCGAGCGTTTCAGACTAGATTTTCAGTAAACATACTCTTTAAATCATTTGTTTAAGTACAGTAAATACAAATAACTTTTAGTTTTGCGATAACAATACAGAACTTGTATATTTATTATGAATTAGAGTTTAGAAACGCTTTTTGAATGTGACAGAATGTAGCTAGCGTCTTACAAAAAATGAGATCAAAAGCCTTGCTAGGTTGACGAAAATGCTTACACAAAAATGGAATAAATAATGATTTTCCGACTATTCCGTGCTCAGGTCGAATGACGAATGCAGCGAGGCCATTCTAACCTTCGCAGGATAAAGCCGATATCTTAAGACAGTAACCAGTTATTCCCTATATATTCAGTTAAAGTAATATTATTTTTTCTGAGAAATAGGAAATAAAATATGTCCTGGTGTTGTTGTTTTGTTTTGTTTGGTTGTTGGTTGTTTGGTTGTTGGTTGTGTTTTTGTGTTTTTTTAATAGCAGGTCAAAAGAAGAAATACATATGGCCTGCTGTGGAAAAAAAGATAACGTGTGCATAGGTGAGGGTTTGGGGTAGTGTGTGAACAAAATGGGTATTCTGAGATGTATTTGTGATATTATGGAATCAAAATATAAAAATTAAATTGCTGTTACATTCATTACAACATAACGTCATCCCATTTGTCCAGACGTAGCAACAGGAGTTTGTTAATTTTTCGATGAATGTAAAAATTACGTCGTCAAGGAATGTCATAATTCGAAATAAAGTATGACGTTCTAGTGTATGATTCAAATTTAATTATAAGTATTGTCTGTTATTTCTTTTACGTTCATCTGGGTATAATTCCATTTTATAATTACTGTTTTGTAATAAGCGTCTTGATTGGTTAAAATGTTATCACGTGATCTAAAAAAAAAAACCCACGTTCATTCTTCCATGAACGTGAAAACTGCACTTTTTCAGTAAACAACGGAATCCCCGAGGATTCCATCGTTTCTATTTTTATCCCAAGTTCGTCTGCACTGTGACGGTGACAATTCGGGCTTTAAACGACTCCGGTTTTAAACTGAGACACATAATGTATATGACAGGCCACAAAAACGAAGCTTCTATTAGAAGTTATAGCAGAGAATGCCCAACAAATCAAAGAGAGACATGAGCGCAGCTCTGTCACATTTGACAAATACACCAAACCGACAACTTACACGCGCGAAAACACATACGCCTTCATGCACAATTCCGCGACCTGTCCTTTCCGAGAATAATATCACACAATCACAAACTTCCTCTGAAATCCACACACACAGTAACACTGAAACACTTTATCCCTTTCAAGTCAGTCTTCACATTCATTTTCACTGCAATTTTAATATAGGTAGTAGATAAACCTTGTAAATAATTTGACGCTTTCACTCATGTTAATTAGTTCAAAATTCATCGAAAATAATGTTTGCGTTATCAGTTGATGTTCTGTTATTTTAAATTTTATAACGTTTTATCCACATTTGATTCAGAAAATTAAAATTTATAAAACCTTGTGTAAATCAATATAATGAATCGGAGATTTGACGGAAAAAAACCGAATGTAACTTTCTAAGGGAATTCCCTTATTTGTGTATTGATACAGTGGTAAATCATTGTGGAATAGAGTTCGATTGGGTTTTTTAATATAGTTTTGTATAATGGCAATATTAATGCATTTTGAATTATAACGCCATTCATACAGTGTGTAAAACGGTTTTGGTGTTTATCATCGCATGAACGTCAAAAATATAACGTTCAATTCTTAAATGAACACACACAAAAAATCATCTGCAAAGTTATGTGAGAACGGCTTCGCCTATTCACACAGTTTGCGGATGATTTTGTTTGTTCATAACCCGATAAGCGTAAACGAAATAACAGACCATCCTTAAATATAATTAAGTGCTAAAGAACAGGTAAGATAATCGTATATACATCTCTCTTTTGAAAATGACTTTTTTCTTTCTTTCTATTTCGACTTTCGCAGGCCTCTATTTTGAGTTCTGTTCTTATATCTTTTTCACAACTACAAATTAGACTGATGCGTTTTCAGTCGAGTTGAGTATACGACCGAGCACGGAAATGAAGAGATAATGATACACACAGAATTGTTCGAAGATGGTGTTCTTATTACTGCAGTGACAGATCCTAATTTTAAACACTGCTGACTATTTTTCACTGCTATAGCTGTTTTGGATAATTTAAAGGGACATACCCTAGATTTTTTTTTTGCGCTTCCCACAGGCAGGATAGCACAAACCATGGCCTTTGTTGAACCAGTTATGGATCACTGGTCGGTACAAGTGGTTTACACCTACCCAATGAGCCTTGCGGAGCACTCACTCAGGGTTTGGAGTCGGTATCTGGATTAAAAATCCCATGCCTCGACTGGGATCCGAACCCAGTACCTAACAGCCTGTAGACCGATGGCCTAACCACGACGCCACCGAGGCCGGTCACGAAAAGTTAGTCACCAAATAGTGGTACATTAAAATATGTGTTGAGGTATCGCTAAACAACATTTTAAAGGGACAGACCCTAGTTTCAGCACATGAAAATGCACACTAAGTTTAGTTAATCTACAAACCTGTAACACATTTGGATAAAGTTAAAATTTAGTTGAACATGAGTCTGTGACTTTAAAATGGTGAAATACCCTCTAAATATAGACTAAAACTCGAATCCATGACAGTTACTTCGCAGACGCACGTGCGTTTTCAAAAATATGAGAAATGTATTTTGTGATATTAAAAACATCAGGATCACCAAAAACACTTCGAATATACGGAAATGGATAAGGTGAACAATAAAATCTAAGTAAAGTATGATTTCAGTTATCAAAAACGGCTCTAATAGTAAAAAAAAAGCCTTCGTGTTTAAAAATTACGGTATATCCCTTAAAATTAGAAGTTATTTCCATTTTAATGTTTCGTACATACATACACACTAGCATACATATTTTGTGTCACTTTCCCTTTTGATATATATATATAATATTTTAATATTTCTTTCATTTCTATCGTTATCTAGACGTAAGTCCAATTTTAATATCCTTTTCATTTCTATATTTTTCTTAACCTCAGTCCAATTTTAATATCCCTTTCATTTCTATCTTGATCTAAACCTCAGTCCAATTTTAACATTTATTTCATTTCTATCTTTATCTGAAACTCAGCCCAATTTTAATATCCCTTTCATTTCTATCAATATCTAAGCACCAGTCCAATCTTAATATTTCTTTTCGTTCTATCTTTATCTTAACCTCAGTCCAATTTTAATATTTCTTTCATTTCTATCTTTATCTGAAACTCAGCCCAATTTTAATATCCCTTTCATTTCTATCAATATCTAAGCACCAGTCCAATCTTAATATTTCTTTTCGTTCTATCTTTATCTTAACCTCAGTCCAATTTTAATATTTCTTTCATTTCTATCTTTATCTGAAACTCAGCCCAATTTTAATATCCCTTTCATTTCTATCAATATCTAAGCACCAGTCCAATCTTAATATTTCTTTTCGTTCTATCTTTATCTGAAACTCAGCCCAATTTTAATATCCCTTTCATTTCTATCAATATCTAAGCACCAGTCCAATCTTAATATTTCTTTTCGTTCTATCTTTATCTTAACCTCAGTCCAATTTTAATATTTCTTTCATTTCTATCTTTATCTAAGCACCAGTCCAATCTTAATATTTCTTTTCGTTCTATCAATATCTAAGCCCAGTCCAATTTTAATATTTCTTTTCATTTCTATCTTTATCTGAAACTCAGCCCAATTTTAATATCCCTTTCATTTCTATCAATATCTAAGCACCAGCCCAATCTTAATATTCCTTTCATTTCTATCTTTATCTAACCTCAGTCCAATCTTAATATTTCTTTCGTTCTATCTTTATCTTAACCTCAGTCCAATTTTAATATCCCTTTCATTTCTATCAATATCTAAGCACCAGTCCAATCTTAATATTTGTTTTCGTTCTATCTTTATCTGAAACTCAGCCCAATTTTAATATCCCTTTCATTTCTATCAATATCTAAGCACCAGTCCAATCTTAATATTTCTTTTCGTTCTATCTTTATCTTAACCTCAGTCCAATTTTAATATTTCTTTCATTTCTATCTTTATCTGAAACTCAGCCCAATTTTAATATCCCTTTCATTTCTATCAATATCTAAGCACCAGTCCAATCTTAATATTTCTTTTCGTTCTATCTTTATCTTAACCTCAGCCCAATTTTAATATCCCTTTCATTTCTATCAATATCTAAGCTCCAGTCCAATCTTAATATTTCTTTTCGTTCTATCTTTATCTGAAACTCAGTCCAATTTTAATATTTCTTTCATTTCTATCAATATCTAAGCACCAGTCCAATCTTAATATTTCTTTTCGTTCTATCTTTATCTTAACCTCAGTCCAATTTTAATATTTCTTTCATTTCTATCAATATCTAAGCACCAGTCCAATCTTAATATTTCTTTTCGTTCTATCTTTATCTTAACCTCAGTCCAATTTTAATATTTCTTTCATTTCTATCAATATCTAAGCACCAGTCCAATCTTAATATTTCTTTCATTTCTATCAATATCTAAGCACCAGTCCAATCTTAATATTTCTTTTCGTTCTATCTTTATCTTAACCTCAGTCCAATTTTAATATTTCTTTCATTTCTATCGTTATCTAGACGTCAGTCCAATCTTAATATTTCTTTTCGTTCTATCTTTATCTTAACCTCAGTCCAATTTTAATATTTCTTTCATTTCTATCAATATCTAAGCACCAGTCCAATCTTAATATTTCTTTTCGTTCTATCTTTATCTTAACCTCAGTCCAATTTTAATATCCCTTTCATTTCTATCAATATCTAAGTACCAGTCCAATCTTAATATTTCTTTTCGTTCTATCTTTATCTAAACTGCAGACCTAGTACATCTTTAAAAACATTGTAATAGAACGATCCAATTTACTTAGACGCTGTTAAACAAACAATTCTTTCCTTCACAAACATTTCTGGAAAAAAAAACCCACACAAAATACACCGTAACAGTTTCTGTGCAACCAGTATAGATTTCTGTTAAAAGTATAGTGCTTTATGTGAAGGGAATTTTAACTTATGACCATGTGTCATACGACTGAATTGGCTTACAGATTTGTTATAAGAATATAGATTTTCGCAAACTAACTTGAAGATAGAAGATTGCAGAACTTTTGTTTGTTTTATTGATTCTATCTTATGCACGAATGGAACAAGATTACAGGATGTAAAAGGAATCATAAATGATAGTCTGCAAATTCTGAGGTCGATTTTACAATGATCTGATTAAAATAACCGCGTTCAAGAGGCGTTTTAGCCACACAATGTGAACATGAAACGTACGTCTTAAGTAAGAGATACACATCTTTGCAGCCGACTCTATATGACACCCAAGTAATCGCAGCATATCAAATCACGATAGAATACTCACAGTAGTATAGAATACTCACAATGGTATAGAATACTCAGTGGTATAGAATACTCACAGTGGTATAGAATGTTCAAGTAATCAAAGTATACAAAGAATACCCGCAGTGAGATAGAATACTCACAGTGGTATAGAATACTCACAGTGGTATAGAATACTCACAGTGGTATAGAATATTTATAGTGGCATAGAATGTTCAAGTAATCGCAGTATACAAATTACGATACAATACTCACAGTGTTATAGAATACTCACAGTGGTAAAGAATACTCAGTTGTCTAAAATACTCACAGTGGTATTGAATACTCACAGTGGTATAGAATACTCACATGGGTATAGAATGCTCAAGTAATCGCAGTGTACAAATTACGATAGAATACTCACAGTGGTATAGAATACTCACAGTGGTATAGCATACTCATAGTGGTATAGAATACTCACAGTGGTATAGAATACTCACAGTGGTATAGAATACTCACAGTGGCATAGGATACTCACAGTCGTATAGAATACCCAAGTAATCGCAGTATACAAATTACGATAGAATACTCACAGTGGTATAGACTACTCACAGTGGTACAGAATAATTACAGTGGTATAGAATACTGACAGTGGTATAGAATACTCAAGTAATCACAGTATACAAATTACGATAGAATACTCACAGTGGTATAGAATACTCACAGTGGCATAGAAAACTCACAGTGGAATAGGGTTCATCAGTGGTTTAGAATATTCACAGTGGTATAGAATACTCACAGTGGTATAGAATACTCACAGTGGTTTAGAATACTCAGTGGTTTAGAATATTCACAGTGGTATAGAATACTCACAGTGGTATAGAATACTCACAGTGGTATAGAATACTCACAGTGATTTAGAATACTCACAGTGGTATGGGGCGTTTAAGTTATTGCAGGATAACCAAAAACAATTGAATACATATTGTTTTAAAAAGTATATCCAAATTACTGCAGTGTTCTCGAATTGCCAGTGCACCCATATAGTGGCAGTGGGCCTCGATTACAGAGGTATACTCTAATTAATGACACGTACCACAATTACTGCAGCATACCCAAATTACCGAACCATACCCAAATCACACTATATACCCAAATCACCCCAGTGTACCCAAATTAGCACAGTATACCCAAATTTGTATAATTATTCATAAATGTTCCTCCCTATAGCAGAGACGTTATCGCAATATACCCGCCATCTTTTTGTTATATTGCACCTTGTTTCTTGACCTTTGATACGCTACCAGTTTATTAAGATTAATAAACAGCGTGCCCGGCAGCCAGTCCCAAGGAGATGAGCGATTATTCGATTTGCATCTGGAGACTGTTCGGAATCACTGATTGTTAAACCGATAGGCCACAATACAGATTTCGCAGTGCCATGCACACAGTTTATTAATGTTGTTTTAAGTGAAGGCCACATCAAATGGCATTCTGTAAAATGTCATCAACGTTTAGCGTTATCCAACAAATCGAACGAGAAAACGTCACACGTGACACGTCAGTTTCGTCACGTGGGTTTGCCACGTGATGTTTCAGAAAAAACGTTTTCACTAAATATTTCGACTTTGAAGAAGGTTAAACACAATGTATGCTTCAGTGTTTCAAAGAACTGTATATTGGTTAAAGGAACATTCCTGAGTTTGCTGCACTTTTTAAGATGTTATCGACTAACAGAGACTTTTTAACGATTGTAATTACATATCAAATATATTTGTCTGCATAACATATTAGTGGCTGTATATTAAACGTGTTTCTGATCGTTCTAATATTTGTATTAAAGTAAAGTTTGTTTTATTTAACGACGTCACTAGAGCACATTGATTTTTTATCTTATCATCGGCTATTGGACGTCAAACATATGGTCATTCTGACACAATTTTCAGAGGAAACCCGCTGTCGCCACATAGGCTACTCTTTTTACGACAGGCAGCAATGGATCTTATATTTGCGCTTCCCACGGGCAGGATAGCACAAACCATGGCCTTTGTTGAACCAGTTATGGATCACTGGTCGGTGCAAGTGGTTTACACCTACCCATTGAGCCTTGCGGAGCACTCACTCAGGGTTTGGAGTCGGTATCTGGATTAAAAATCCCATGCCTCGACTGGGATCCGAACCCAGTACCTACCAGCCTGTAGACCGATGACCTGCCACGACGCCACCGAGGCCGGTAATATTTGTATTAGGTTAAATTTCATTTTATTTCCTAAAAAAAAATTCTTACAAATATTAAGACGACCAGAAACACATTAAATATACAGACAATGATATTCTAAACAAGAAAATATATTTAATATGTAAGTTTAATCGTAGAAATATTTTTATTGGTCGGAAACATCTTACAATGCAGCAAACTCAGGAATGTCCCTTTAAATGTGGGGGTGGGGTGGGGAGGAGGACGTTCATGTACGGGTTTGTGTGGGGGGGGGGGGGGGGGCATTCACACAGACCGGAAATAACCGGAGCAGGGGTACAACACCGCTACTTGAGATTTACAGTAATCATTATCTACTTTTACCTCTTACTATAGATGTAAACAAACATCTACAAATCGCTCGAAAATGGCGTTCGAGCTTATGAAATAGAAGACACATTCGCAGTAAATGTAGCGGGTTTCCGCTGTAAGACTATATGTCAGAATTACCAAATGTTTGACATCCAATAGCCGATGATTAATAAATCAATGTGCTCTAGTGGTGTCAATAAACAAACCAAACTTTCTATTGATGTCATCCTCTATCTTCTCCAATTGCGTTATGTACGTTTTTTTTATAATTATCTGTACAATATACTCGCACTTTCCATCAGAAGCGGGACGTAGCTCAGTGGATCGATCCCCGTCGGTGCGCCCATTGGGCTATTTCTCGTTCCAGCCAGTGCACCACGACTGGTGTAACAAAGGCTGTGGTATGTAGTATCTTGTCGTCTATGGGATGGTGCATATAAAAGATCCCTTGCCGCTAATCGAAAAGAGTAGCCCATGAAGTGGGTTTCCTCGCTCAATATCTGTGTGGTCCTTACAAATAATAATTGTAAAACAAAAAAATATGTTGAGTGCGTCGATAAATAAAACATTTCCTTCCTTCCTTTCCATCAGGATTATTCGATCGACGTCGTAAAGCTTCTGATGTTAAAATGATGTACTTGCAACCTTGTCAGTGTTTGAAAGTTGCTTGACCTCACAGATGCTTGGGCTAGTGTTCTATGCATCACAGTACTACAGCTGATATTCCCACTGGCCCAGACCAAACATACAACACCGGCACCGAGGGCCAGTGCATTTATCAAATTTGTCAATTTCTTTTATCTATGCGTCTAACTACTAGCTAGTTAGTTAGTGCCGTGGAGCAGGCCAGCTTTATTGGTGACTGAAGATGCAGAAACCAGGTGGATGCAGTGAACTATATGGACACTGCTTACAAAGAAGACATTATGACATGTAGGTGATGGCAAAGACAGTTCTGAAGACCAGCTTTGAGACTCAGAGTATTTTTACAGGCCCCTATACCACTAAGGTTTCGGGCATCCAGCTTTGAATGAATTAATTAATGTTTAACGACACCCCAGCACGAAAAATACATCGGCTATTGGGTGTCAAACTAGGGTATCCAGCTTTGAAGACTAAAGTCATTTTTAAATCATATTAAAAATGACGGGAATGACAGACAGGAAGTGATGACTCGGAAAGGAATGAGCAACAATGAATGAACGTGTAAGCCAGTCATTTGCTGTCAGATGATTCTCGGAACCACAAAGGTTAGAAGTTAACCCAATATGCATAGACTTTCCCGACCATGACGAGCAAAGAACTGACCGAGCATCCCGTGCAGGACTTGTGCTTGATTGCCCGCCAGTCAACATTGCGTGTTTTATAAGTTCATTCCCAGCGCGTGATTGCAGATTACACATCCAGACGTCACCTATAATAACACAGGGCATAGGCCCAATCGATAGACGGGGGGGAAGCCCTAATATTTTCTATTCAGAGTTACTCTGTTTGGCCAAAGTGATCTGAAATGCTTCAAATTGGCGCAAATCAGCGGTGGTGTGCTTTCACTATTAGGAGGGGTTTGGGGGGTGATCCAGTGATTGTGGCTTTTGAGTATGACAGTCACAATACGATAAGTACGAAAAACATCATGATGCTAAAGTTAGTTTGTTTTGTTTAACGACACCACTAGAGCACATTGATTTATTAATCATTGGCTATTGGATGATGCATTAATATTTCTCTTCATATCCTTGTGTATGTGAAACTGTGAATGGGAATGTTGTTTATTATTTGTTTGCTTTTTCTAAATTATCAATACTCAGATATAATTATTATGTGTATTTGTATGTGTGTGAGAGAGAGAGAGAGAGAGAGAGAGAGAGAGAGAGAGAGAGAGAGAGAGAGAGAGAGAGAGAGACGGGTAGATACAGACAAATAAGATATAGATAAAGAACATGCGTGTGTGTTCTGTGTATGCATATATGTGTATGTGCGTGTGTGTTCTGTGTATGTATACATGTGTATGTGCGTGTGTGTTCTGTGTATGCATATATGTGTATGTGCGTGTGTGTTCTGTGTATGCATATATGTGTATGTGCGTGTGTGTTCTGTGTATGTATACATGTGTATGTGCGTGTGTGTTCTGTGTATGTATACATGTGTATGTGCGTGTGTGGAAGTATGTGGTATTTGTTTTAGTTAGGATTTGTATTTAATGTTTTATTGACAGATATTTCCTGTTGTCAGCTTTTTGTGTAACTAATGTTTTATTTTATCCTTAGCCAGGTTATGTCAAACAATAGGCTGGTAACTTGTAATCGTGGTAATCGTTTTTTTTTCAGCTTACACTGTACTAACGCACGTTACTTGCCTTGCATGTTAACTATTGTTCTCAAACTCCTCTCCCAAGCCCATCAGGGAATAAAACAACTTGTCTCTAGTGTTCAGGTTTATTTCTCCTGCTAAGATTATATTGTCAGGCCAGATTTCATTTTTAAAGGTGGAACTGCAAGTATTATTTGAAAGAGGATATTATCTGAAAGGTTAGTCTGTATTTTGTTTTATTTAATATATGTATGTTTTGTATACATGCATTGTTAGTTAACACCCTTAGAAAGTACTGTGGCTAGTTATTGTTTAATTACTTTATGAATGTATAAAGTAATGAGTATTTATATTTGGTATATACATTAAATTACATTGAATTAATATTTGTTCAAGATAGCTGGCTTAAAGAAAAACTACAATCTGAATCTCATGTTAATTGTGTATGTGTATTTGTATGTGTATGTGTTTTAGTTCAACGTGTTCAACGATATGTGATTGTCAATAGTTTCTTTTATATGTCTTGTATTTGAATTGTAGATTGTCCTGTTCTTTCTGTGTGCTGGAGAATCCAGCTTATCTAACACCCAGGTGTCATCTACCTGGTATGAGGTTTTTTTTAATGTATTATGTTTGTCAAATATCAGTTTTTCATGTATAATTGTGGTATATGACCAGTTGTATTTGTCATGTTCATCAAGAGTAATTATTATATGTATTTGCTTTATGTTATCGAATGTTTTTTTAGTTTGGCATTAAATACTTAGGATTTAAAGCAGGATAATTAAATTTACATTAGTTTTATGATGAGATGAATATTATTAAAAGATATACATTTGCTTAAATTGTGATATAAATGTTATATGTATACGTAAATTATTTTATACTTTGATTCTACATGTATTCTATGATGTGATATTTATTGTTGTTTTATTGTTCTTGTAGGGTGTTTTTCCTTGTCTTCATTTTGTGTGACATCGAATAAATTGTCTGGGCCCACCCGTAGCTGTTTTCCTTTCTGTGTTTGAGAAATGTGAAGCCTGGATGAATACTGCATTCAACACCTACTTGAAAATATGTCATTTTAAATGCCCCTGCGTCAATTTTGAACCACTCTAAATTAATTGTATTATTGTTTTTTGTTTTTTTTAAATTCCAATGGGACACACTTTAGGGTCAGGATGCTACGACCTTTCTTTCCCCCCACCTCCCTTCCGGTTCGATGACCCTGTACAAAATATGCACAATAATTGAATGGCGTCTTTCAGTTCTTTACGTCCTTGTTTTAGCCGAACCCCCGAGAAGAGCAGCATCTTAATCCGCCAATCAATATGCAGTCCATCGCTGTTAATGGCGAACAAATGATGTCAGGTAATCACATAATGAAATATAGTCATCGTTTCTAGATGGACTACGTGCACACGGCTATTCGGATTTCAAGGCGATCCAGTGAACTATATAAAAGAAAGGAATGTATGTCTATTGACTCGGTTTTTTCGGTGGCCTAGCGGTTAGGCTATCGCAAGTGATGGTGTTGAGTGCGCGAGTGCGAATATTTTTTACATGCTCATATACAGCTAGAGTTTCGAGCATGTCCGTCCCGGGGCCTGTCTCTGGATAGTCAGGGGCTTGTCCCGGGACAGATGTTGAGTGCGAATCGCATTTCACGTTCTAACCCAGCGCGAACAAAAAGGACTATCACGGAATATTATTGTTTTAGGTTTGGGTTTTTTGTCGTTTGTTTTGGGTATTTTTGGGCTATGTGTGTGTTTGTGGTTTGTTTCGTTGATTTATTTGTTGTTATCGTTGTTGTTGTTGCTGTTGTTGTTGTTTGGGGGTTTTGGATTTTTTCGTGGACGTTTTTCTTGTTGCTTTTTGTTTTGTTTTATTTATTTCTTTTGGGTTTGTTTGATGGGTGCGTGCATAATGCAAGTGGCAAATAAAGCTTTTTATTAGCATTTTAATTTAATACGTTTTCAAACATCGTCACCTTTTAGTTAAAATATTCATAGACTGAAAGTAAATTTGAATAATGGTTTAAGCACAAGGCCAAAAGGCCGGAAAGTCGACTGTTCAAATAAGCAGGTGGCATCGCGATAGATATCAGCTGGAAACCTCATTTACATAATTATGATATTGGCTCACCTGACTAAGAAAGGGATATTGAACTTACAAAACAAAGTTGTTTGTTTTGTTTAACGACACCACTAGAGCACATTTAATAACTACTCATCGACTACTGGATGTCAGTCGTCTGATAATTCTGACGCATAGTCTTCAGGAAAAACCTGATACATTTTGTTGGGGGGGGGGGGTTTAGAAGCAAGGGATATTTTGTATAGATCATTTCTCTGACAGAGCAGTACATACCACGGCCTTTACTATTACCAGTCTGGCTGGAACGAGAAATAGCCCAATGGGCCCATCGACGGGGAGGATCAGGCGAGCGGGTTACCACCGGAGCTACGTTCATTCATTTCAACTTATTTTCATTCCAATATCCAATTACGGTTCAAGCACGCTGTTCTGGGCACACATATCAGCTATCTGGGCTGTCTGTCCAGGACAGTGGGTTAGTTGTTAGTTGGTTAGTGGTTAGTGAGAGAGAAGAGAGTGTAGTGGCCTTACACCAACCCATTGAGCCCTTAAGAACTAGCTCTGGGTTGGAGCCGGTACCGGGCTGCGAACCCTGTACCTACCAGCCTGTAGTCCTATTGCTTAACCACTGCGCCACCGAGGCCGGTCCGGGGCTACGTCCCGCTATGGTATGACTTAAACATCACTTCACGACAATATGCCCCTGCGCGTGCTGTAACCTCACCGTGGTGCAGGGATGTAACATTCTCTTTGAGAATGGCCAATACGGCACAAATTGAAATTTTGAATAAAAGTCAGTATCTACAGTGTATCTGTGATATTTGTATCTTTGCACAGTTCTTAACACTGTTTTTGTTTAAATCTTGAATTTTTATATTGATGTTGATCATCACGTTATTTGTTTACATTACCATAGTGTGACACCCAATAGCCGATGTATCTTTCGTGGTGGAGTGTCGTTAAACATTCATTCATTCATCATTCACGTCAGTATTGTGGTTAACAACGGTGCCTTATGATGGGGCCATGCTTTAATTTACGTTCATATCATTTTGATTTAATTCTTGAAATTTGTTTTGAAAATACTTAAAATTATACCTCGCATATAAAAATGGTACCTCATAATTTAGTGGTTGGGTTTGGACAGCCTCCTCGTCAAATAATAATAATAATAATAATAATAATAATAATAATTTAAAAAATGAACTAACCAAAACAAAAAACAAACAAACAACGTAAAAACATTATCAAACAGTATCGGATCCACAATTGGTTAAGCGCATTCAGCATAATTTCAGGCATTTGCCTGTCGGCCAATCCCAAATTTGATCTGCAAATAAATATTGTTTAAACCATCATATTTTCCAAGTCAAATCCTGAAGAATATCATGAACTCGCCTACGCTTTTTACAGTATCATAGTTTGGTTTTAAAGGGACACGCCCTAGTTACGGCTAGTTGTTAACCATTACGGCGTTGTTTTTCGCTATTAAACCATTTTTTCACAAATAAAATTGCACTTTACTTACATTTTATTATTTAGAATACACATTTCCATTCACCTGAAGTGCTTTTTGGTAATCCTGGTAATCCTGATGTTTGTAAAACCACGAAATGCATTTTTTGTATTTCTTAAAAAACCGCGCGTACTCGAGAAAAAACCGTTAAGCAAGCGAGGTCCAATCTATTTTTAGAGGGAATCTTCCTGTGTAAACGTCACAGACATTGGTATACCACGTGACCGTTATCATTTTGGTTCGGTTTGTTTTCTCGTGCACGGTTCGCGCACTCAACATCCGATTTGTTGTCGTTTGCTTGTTGTTCATTTGTGAGATTTTTCTTCACAGTTCGTGAACATTTTCAGTAACAATAAAGTTCAGACAAGTAAGTGTCTTAATACAAAACGTTACAAACCCTTAAAACCAATAATTTCGCTAAGTCTTACGATATCTGGAGAGGGGATACAACCAGGACAGAACAGTTGGAACATGTCCAGGAGAGGTGAAAGGAACGCACCCCAAGTCTGTGCGCACTCTGTGAAATGTGTCGTGACGTAGGCATTGTTGTGCTTCGAGCGACATCTATCGGTGACATCAGAATACTAACTTTCAAAATTATTTCAAGCAATTGGGACATGGGGATTCCCATGGTATTTATCGATATAAAACCTGCTTTTTCACGCCATTTGATAAAAACGTGATCTAAGTGTGTTACAGGTTTGTAGATTAACCAAATTATAATTTATTTTCGCTGGATGGAACTAGGGCGTGCGGCTTTAATATATCTCGAATAACGAACCAACGACATGTGCCAAGTACATGTAATTTGTTATAAGAGTATGTTACAGTATATGATGGCAGGAATAAGGCGAAGTAAAAAATAGTCAAGTGTCTTCTCCCTCCCCCCTCCCATTTTAAAGTTTGTTTTCATTGGAATGCCCTTTCGATGAGTTGGTCTATGTGCACTGTTCTCATTAGTATTCCCTTTCAAATATTCCCCGGTTCCGCCCTTAGGTTAAGAAGCACGTTTAGGGACTGGGCACACGCTTTTTTTCTCTTTTATTATTATTATTTATTTATTTTGAAGGTGATGGTGGGAGGGTAAGATAAAAGAAGTAAACAATAATTAGTTAGATCGAGGCATACACTGGTATATTAATTAGAAAATACACCTCAGTAACCCACCTGGACATGTGGTGATCCGATCCTCCGCCACCCCTAGTGCTTCTGGAACGTCCGCCGATACTCCCTAACTGCTCACTCCCCCTCTCCATATAATGGAACAGCGCCATTTCCACAGTCGAATTGTGCTTGCCACGTGCCATGATGGCGCTATGACGTCACCGAAGGTATCATGTCTTTGTAATAGTCAACATAACTCCAAACCCGCCTATCCACATGCGCGTCACTTTGTCAATGAGTTATGACGTCATAAACTAGATGAAAATCCATTGGCTGGTCTGTTGTCTAGTATGAAGACACACGAGCCATATTTTAACGAAAATATCCCTTTCACAAGTCGTCCGTCAACAAACGCCTCACTTCTATAAACATTAGTGCATCCGCCCTAAGTATCGTTGCCGCCCAAGAGTTTGTCTTTCACACGGTCGATATTCCTGTGTTTCCAAACACACGATTACCAAGCCGGGACTGCACCGAACAGATCACTTTAAAACTTGTTGGCAATTTGATCAATAACGTAAATCCGGATCCGTATTTGTTCTTTGCTTTGTTTTTGTTTTTTTATTTCACCGAACTGTTTTTCCCAGTTCCGTGTTCCATTCATAAACAAAAAGTGACAACTGTCAAAGACGAAACATCGAAGTTGACCACAAAGAACGGACAGGAAATATTCCGTAGCATCCCGTGGCGAAGGGCCAGACGTCCGGCGCAAACCAAGTGATCTACCCAGTGGCCAGTAGTGACCGATGGAGCGGTCAGTGCGGCCAATCTAAGATATGTTATTGGCGATAAAGGAATCAATCAGCAACAGACATAACCAACTGTTTATGAGCAGAGGCGGCCCATGTCCGTCTGCTAGGAACAAGCGAACTCACTTACGGCAGATGCGTGTCACTCGCGGCCATCAATACTAGAGCAGCAGTACTCGACGCAGACAGACCGTTCTTAGACAGACCGTGCTTACGCAGACCGTGATTAGACAGTTTAGTCCATATCTTCCTCAGTTTAAGGTGCGTCACGAGGCTGGTATACTGCTCTCGCGTTAGGAATATGAAGTTTGTTTTAGCGGTAAATAACGAGTAGTTATCAGTTTGTTTTAGCAGTGAATAACGAGCAGTTATCAGTTTGTTTTAGCAGTGAATAACGAGCAGTTATCAGTTTGTTTTAGCAGTGAATAAAGAGTAGTTATCAGTTTGTTTTAGCAGTGAAATAACGAGTAGTTATCAGTTTATTTTAGCAGTGAATAACGAGTAGTTATCAGCTTATTTTAGCAGTGTATAACGAGTAGTTATCCCGTGGTCTATTTGAACTTGTAACTTATTGTCGGATTGTGTCCACATGTTATGGGGTAGATTTTATTCTTTGATTAAGATGTTCGGGGTTCTACGTCCGTGTTAATGTCCATACCGATGGTGTCGTAATTTGTTGACACCAGTATTTCCACAGAAAATGTAGCAGATAATGAATCATGCCCTTGTTAGTCACATATGATTTTCGAATAGTTGCACGTTTTATCAATACATTGTCCAATCTAATGTCAGCATATGATTTCAGCAAAGACTTCACGCCGTATTAATATATTGTTCAATCTAATGTCAGCATATGATTTCAGCAAAGATTTCACGTCTTATTAAAATATTGTCCAATATAATGTCCGCATATGGTTTCAGCAATGAATGCACGCTGTATTTATATATTGTTCAATCTAATGTCAGCATATATTTCAGCAACGAATGCACGCTTTATTGATATATTGTCCAATCCAATGTTAGCATATATTTCAGCAACGAATGCACGCTTTATTGATATATTGTCCAATCTAATGTCTACACAAGAGCGTTATGGTTTGTTTTCATCAATATTATATGCACGGAAACATGTGGTAAAGACAGGTTTCGGTTATATAGGTTAGTATGCCATATAGCTGCACATTTGCAATGAGGTAGCATTTACTCTCTCCAATAGCACAGAAGTCAGGTCACAGTCAGAAATTCTTTAATGTGTTCATGACTCTCAAGATACCGGATATTTTTTTTAATATTATGTTGCGATCAAGAGAATATTTGATCGGTTTCAGATCACAACCACATCAGAGTGGTTACAATCCATGACATGAATAAAAGAAATTTGTTTTGAGAGCGCTGCATAGATTAAGAGTTACCGCTACCATCATACTGGTATGCCTTGATCGGACACTAATATGCATTTCAGCTTCGTTTGGTTTGGTCTGATTTCCTCTGGTTTAGTTTATCCATGTCACTTAATTAACAAAACATACTCACATCGGCTAATTGATGTTAAAATTGCTGAATCGAGGTCAAGATCAAAATCAAGACAGAAAAGGTGGAATGTTTTGAGTCAATATGGTGTCGATGTAAAAAAACCCACTAAAATCAACTGCCGTGCACCAAATATATCTCATAAATGGATCCTTATTAAAGACGATTGTTTTCTACTTAACTTTGATAAGTGGTTGCTATTCACGTCAATGTATACGGTTTTAGCTAATTTCTTTTCTTTTTTAACTACTAATCAAATTCATAATGCACTGATTTAATTCCTAACGTGCAAATCTGTGTTCTAATCATTAAAACTCCATCATTATTGAAAACACTGCAAATCCACCACTGACGTTAACAGCTAACCTCTGTGCAAATCCATTGGTCAACTGCTAGGCAATGCAAATACATGTTTCTTTAACCTCTGTGCAAATCCATTGTTCAACTGCTAGGTAATGCAAATACATGTTTCTCTAACCTCTTCAAATCCATTGGTCAACTGCTAGGCAATGCAAATACATTTTTCTTTGTGTTTCACCACACCGGTCGTTGAGATTTGAGACAGAAAATTAATATACGTTTACTATTCAGCACAATATTTCATCAACGGTATCAGGTCGCATTTGGTCGCGATGTCCTTCACATCAACTTCTCCTCCATCGTAACATTGTTAAGTTATAGAAGATGGCTGCGGGTTGTCTTGTCCGTAGCTGCGCAGGCTGCCGATCACGACAGCTTTACGATCTGGCGTTTGGTCACTGGCCCAACACAAACTCAATGGTGAGGTCTTGACACGTTCTGTGCCATTCACTTCTAATTTGCGATATCGATGCCTGCTCTGTCTATATGCCTCTGTCATTCTCAATACTGGTCAACAATTTACAAGATTATCGAGATAAACAGACAGTTGTAGAGAAATGTAGCGGGAAGCACCTTTTCCAATCTCATTTCGCTGGCCAGACAACGTCCCAGCAGACCGCCACTCCAAACGTCTATACGATTTGAGGGATAAGGCATTAATAGAGACTCCAGACTGCCCAAGCAATCAAGGCTTCAGGTAGTTGGACAATAAAGGGATAGTAAAGTGGTACGAGGAGTACTAAAAAGCAGAAATCAGTCAAAAGAATCAGCTGTCGATAAAAAGTGGTAGATTAAAATGATAGAAGAAGAAAAAAAGATGTCTGACACTTAGTCAATAATTTCCAAGAGCCACACAGATGTTGTAAAGGCTGTCCAGAGAACTAATCATCATTTGAAGACTTCCGTTTGAATTAAGTACGTCTTCCGGTTTCCTTTTCAGCGCAAGATGCTATGATCAAACAGACGACTGAAGTGGAAAAAAAAACCTCATGAATAAGAAAGAGACGCATTCACAGTGGACGACCGTATTGTGAAACCCTTACACTAAGAGGGCACTAAGTATCGAAGTCGAAAAGAAAACGATGGTGGATATAAAAAAAGGAAAAGAAAGAGTCAATAGTGTGGCTTTAAAAACAGCTCGGATATTAAACCAACAAGACAGAGACGGTCACCGGAAGCACACACAGTCTTTTCTTTGATCGCTTAGTGAATAAGCGAAGACAGTTTTTTTTCTTTTCTTTTCTTTTCTGAAATTTTTGTGTCAGATTCTTTATCGAGTGCCATTAATCAGTGTCTGGTTAGGTAATAGAGTTGTACCCAATTGAATCCATTAACACCATTTCCTTCTGTCACGTGGTTTTCTCCATTTCCGCCGTCGCCTCGTCTCCCTGCGTCCATACGTCCCAAGAAAGCTGGTTGAACCTTATTATGCCACCGTCTTGTCAGTTCCAGTGATCTGTCTTGGAGAGTGACACGCGGGGAGATCGACGTCCCGGAGCTTCCAGTCGATATCTTCGACAGAGTCGTCCTGTGGAACAGTGCCTAGAATACCGTGCAGGCGACTCTCAATTATTTACAGTCCATTATTGAATGTGCACCAGACTACTCTGTCTGCTTAGGACATGGGTGCACCTTAATCGTTTGGCCATAGTCTGGGATTAAGCCATCGGACTACAGGCTGGTAGGTATTGGGTTCGCATCCCGGTACCGACTTCCACCCAGAGCGAGTTTAACGACTCGATGGGTTGGTACACTGACCTCTTTCGTTCATTAACTACTGGCCCACTGTCCTGGACAGACAGTCGAAATAACTTAAGTGTGTGTGTATGTGTGTGTGTGTGTGTGTGTGTGTGTGTGTGTCTGTGTGTCTGTGTGTGTGTATGTGTGTGTGTGTGTCTGTGTGTGTGTGTGTGTGTATGTGTGTGTGTTTGTATGTGTATGTGTGTGTGTGTACGTGTGTGTACGTGTGTATGTGTGTGTGTGTAAGTGTGTGTGTTTGCGTGTGTGTCTGTATGTGTGTGTGTGTTTGCGTATGTGTGTTTGCGTGTGTCTGTGTGCGTGTGTCTGTGTGTGTGTGTCCAGGACATCGGGCTTAAACCTTAATTGGATATAAGCACGAAAATAACTGTAAATGAAAAGTTCGGAATGCGATAGGCTGCTGTCTGTATCTGATAAATATACTAACGGAACAAAATAAGGGAACACCTGTAATTGTAGATCAACTTTAATTCGTTACCAGCATAGTAATGTCTGTCTTTCATACACAGTTGTAATGTGGCTGTAAATGTCATTAGTCTTCAACTGACTGCCACTGACACGGTCAGCTTCTGATACTATGGACCAAGGGTTTTTAGTTGCCACTCTCAGCATCAACTAAGTAACCCAGTACGACAATAAAACTTGGTACGTGTTATTAGCAAACAAAAAAGAAAGAAAGAAATGTTTTATTTAACAACGCACTCAACACATTTTATTTACGGTTATATGGCGTTAGACATATGGTTAAGGACCACACAGATTTTGAGAGGAAACCTGCTGTCGCCAATTCATGGGCTACTCTTTCCGATTGGCAGCAAGGGATCTTTTATTTGCGCTTCCCACAGGCAGGATAGCACAAACCATGGCCTTTGTTGAACCAGTTATGGATCACTGGTCGGTGCATGTGGTTTACACCTACCCATTGAGCCTTGCGGAGCACTCACTCAGAGTCGGTATCCAGATTAAAATTCCCATGCCTCGACTGGGATCCGAACCCAGTACCTACCAGCCTGTAGACCGATGGCCTAACCACGACGCCACCGAGGCTGGTTATATTAGCAAACAAGTCTTAACGTTTATAATCTAGTCAATATACTATTTATTTCATATTAGGTTTTCAATTATTTACAGGTAGTACTATACCAAATAACTTCCGGCTGGGTCAAAGTTCGAGGTGCACCCAACTTTTGATAGAGAAGTGAACACCACAAGTCCTGTGATTGGTTATAAATGTGAAGATGTTGGTTGTAAAAAATAATAGTTTCATCTGGGTAAAATAAATGTGCAATTTTATTTCATCTAGTACCAATGTGTCAAGTAGCCCTGTGCTTGAAACATGTATGGGGTACCTGTAAAAAAAAGTACTCGAATTTTGTGCGAAACTAGGGTAGTCATAGACGCTACCCGTTATCTCAGAAACGAGCAGCTTGACCCCCATTTTTTTCTGATTCACTTTAAGTGTAAGGGGTGGTAGTATTTATATCCGTGGCGTTTATGTCGGTTGATACGTTGCAGGTAGGAGTTTTAGCCGCATATGTTACTATTGTCGTCTATGGGATTTGATTTGGCAGTATACACCTTACAGTCCATTATTGTATGCGCACCAACCTACTCTGGCAATAGTCTGGGGTTAAGCTATCGGACATAAGGCTGGTAGGTATTGGGTTCGCATCCCGGTACCGGCTCCCACCCAGAGCGAAAAGAACAAACGGATGAAAAAAGTAAGATAAATTGGGAAAAAAAGAAAGAATTCGGGAAGAAGGAACAATAAAATGGATAAAGAAAGCAAAAAAACAACAAAACACGAACAGATAAAATTGGGTACCAGTTTGGCTTGAACCCTTTCATTGTTTTAAACAAATCGCGTCTGTTCTCCGCAAAAATAATGGGTTGTAGGATCGACGCCCCTTGTTAGACACAGTGGGTTATATCTCGTTCCACTAAGTGTTTTATGGTTGGTGAATACACGGCTATGGTATGTGCTGCCCTGTTTGTATTATTGTTACAGATCACTATATGGGCTAATAGTACAGGATTATACATGTTATATACATGCAAGGGCACATTAGGTTGTACCCCGTTCCAGTGTGATCTTGTACCCCATCCAAAGGCTGTGGCATGTACTGCCCTGCCTGTGTTAAACGCATATTAACAATACATTGCTGCTGTATGCACTATAACGAGAGGGTTATATTAGCTATGTAGATGCGTCAACACTGTACATTGTATCAATTCTTGCAGTACGGGGTTTTTTTCCGACGCCATATAACCGTAAATAAATGTGTTAAGTGCGTCGTTAAATAAAACATTTCCTTCATTCACTCTTGCAGAACAAGAATACATTAGCCAGAATCAACAAATACACCACGTATCTTCCCGTTTCGTACACACGGATCCACGACACTCGATATATGGCATGCGTTACCATTCATTTCATTTCAAATTATCTTCATACCTATATTCAATTAAGATTCAGTCAGCTATCTGGGCTGTCTGTCCAGGACAGTGGATTAGTGGTTAGTGGTTAGTGGTTAGTGAGAGAGAAGAGGGTTACTTGTGTTAGTGGTTAGTGAGAGAGAGAGAGAGAGAGAGAGAGAGAGAGAGAGAGAGAGAGAGAGAGAGAGAGAGAGAAGAGGGTGTAGTGGTCTTACACCTACCCATTGAGTCCTTAAAACTCGCTCTGGGTGGGAGCCGGTACCGGGCTGCGAACCCTGTACCTCCCAGCCTGTGGTCCGATGGCTTTAACCACGACACCACCGAGGCCGGTCATACGTTACCATTCAATGGTGTGTTTGTTTAGAAACCCGTATTGTTATATAAACAAAGAAAGAAATGTTTTATTTAACGACGCATTCAACACATTATATTTACGGTTAGCTGTCGCCACTTCATGGGCTACTCTTTTTCGATTAGCATCAAGGGATCTTTTATATGCACCATCCCACAGACAGGGTAGTACATACCACGGCCTTTAATATACCAGTCGTGGTGCACTGGCTGGAACGAGAAATAGCCCAATGGGCCTACCGATGGGTTGTTATGTAAACAGATTTGGCTCATAAAACAATTAATGTGGACGGAAGACCTTTTTGTTAACTCTTGTAGTCGTTCGACACACACACACACACACACACACACATACACACACACACACACACACACACACACACACACAAAACCACCTACCAACCTGAATGAATGAATGAATGTTTAACGACACCCCAGCACGAAAAATACATCGGCTATTTGGTGTCAAACTATGGTGAATGCAAAACAAATGTGTTCCCACCAACCTGTGTCCGGTCATTAAAACAGAATAACAGGAACATTTTATTTGTCACAGCTGTGGTCAGCCTTTGGCGGAAACAGAATATAAATATAATGTGCTAAATATCATATACGATTCTTAATACAAGTAGACTTATAACATATAGCTATAAATTAAGCGGAGGAGGAAACATGAATTATGAGGTTAACTCTTGACGATGCTACATAGAAAAGTAAATAAATTAAGCTACATGTGAGTGTAATGTTTGCATTTTGGACTTTAGTAATAACAAAATAGTTAGTTTGTTCATTGAAGACCACGCACAATAACATTTATTTAAATATTTCACAAAAAGAAAGAGAAATAGCTCAATAGGTCCACTAACGGGATTCGATCGCAGACCGACTGTGCATTAGGCGAGCGTTCTACCAATGGGCTACGTTCCGCCTCAGTAGTCTACAGAAGAAACCTGTCTACATATTTACATTATCAAAAAGGAATGTTAAAGGCATACTGTCACAGATTTAAGGACCTAATTTCTCTAAAAATGAATAATAACTAAAAATGACATTCATTGTTGGAAACCAAATCTAGGTATTGCATCACCTTAACTGAACCACGATGGAGTGAAATCCATGTCAACCCTCTCGGCAATTTTAGTTTTTTCGAATTATGGACCATTGCCATAATTCAATTATTTTTACAAAATATCATTAATAAATGGAGTACGGTGGTTATGAAGATGGTTGAATAAAGTACATTTAGGGACAAATCAAATTATTTTTGTTCAGGTAATACTTTGTTAGACCATTAAATAGGTCAGTGGTCTGTGACAATATGCCTTTAACATGAGCTTTCCGTCGACTTTTAATATACCAACTACATGGAACTGGGTGGAACGGGAAAAACCAAACCAGAGAACATATCCACCTAAGAGGTGCGACTTTTCCACCCAAGCACCTTAAACAAGTGCTCTGCCGACTGAGTTAGACCCCGCCGTGGTGGGTGGGGTCCTGGGGTTTACCGCCATCCTCGAACACAGACGGGTTGTACTACCGACTCGTGGGGGAGGGGGGGGGGGGGGGGTGTCCAGGGTTTACCACCGTCCTCGAACACAGACGGGTTGTACTGTAGTGTCGTGGGGGGTGTCCAGAGTTTACCGCCGTCCTAGAACACAGAAGGTTTGTACTACAGAGTCGTGTGTGTGTGTGTGTGGGGGGGGGGGGGGGGTCCAGGGTTTACCGCCGTCCTCGAACACACAAGGTTTGTACTTCAGAGTTGTGGGGGGGGGGGGGGGGGGGGGGTCCAGAGTTTACCGCCGTCCTCGAACACAGACGGGTTGTACTTCAGAGTTGTGGGGGGTGTCCAGACTTTACTGCCGTCCTCGAACACAGAAGGTTTGTACTTCAGAGTTGTGGGAGGTGTCCAGACTTTACCGCCGTCCTCGAACACAGACGGGTTGTACTATAGAGTCGTGGGGGATGTCCAGAGTTTACCACCGTCCTCGAACACAGAAGGTTTGTACTACAGGGGGGTCGTGGGGGGGTGGGGGGTGGGGGGTGGAGTGTCCAGGGTTTACCGCCGTCCTCGAATACAGACGGGTTGTACTACAGAGTCGTGTGTGTGGGGGGGGGGGGGGGGGTGCCCAGGGTTTACAGCCGTCCTCGAACACAGAAGGGTTGTACTACAGAGTCGTGGGGGGGGGGGGGGGGGGGGGGGGGGGGTCCTGGTTTTACCGCCGTCCTCGAACACGGAAGGGTTGTACTACAGAGTCGTGGGGGATGTCCAGGGTTTACTGTCGTCGTCGAACACAGAATGGTTGTACTACATAGTCGTCGAGTGCGTGGGGGGGGGGGGGGGGGGGGTGTCCTGGGTTTACCAACGTCCTTGAACACGGAAGGGTTGTACTACAGAGTCGTGGGGTGTGTTCTGGGTTTACTGCCACCCTTGAACACGGAAGGGTTATACTACAGAGTCGTGGGGGGGGGGGGGTCCAGGGTTCACTGCCGTCCTCGAACACGGAAGGGTTGTACTACAGAGTCGTGGGGTGTGTTCTGGGTTTACTGTCGTCCTCGAACACAGAAGGGTTATACTACAGAGTCGTGGGGGGGGGGGGGGGGGGTCCAGGGTTTACTGCCGTCCTCGAACACGGAAGGGTTTGTACTACAGAGTCGTGGGGTGTGTTCTGGGTTTACTGTCGTCCTCGAACACAGAAGGGTTATACTACAGAGTCGTCGGGGCGGGGGGGGAGGGGGGGGGGGGGGGGGGGGGGGGGGGGTCCAGGGTTCACTGCCGTCCTCGAACACGGAAGGGTTGTACTACAGAGTCGTGGGGTGTGTTCTGGGTTTACTGTCGTCCTCGAACACAGAAGGGTTATACTACAGAGTCGTGGGGGGGGGGGGGTCCAGGGTTTTCACTGCCGTCCTCGAACACGGAAGGGTTGTACTACAGAGTCGTGGGGTGTGTTCTGGGTTTACTGTCGTCCTCGAACACAGAAGGGTTATACTACAGAGTCGTGGGGGGGGGGGGGGGGGGGTCCAGGGTTCACTGCCGTCCTCGAACACGGAAGGGTTGTACTACAGAGTCGTGGGGTGTGTTCTGGGTTTACTGTCGTCCTCGAACACAGAAGGGTTATACTACAGAGTCGTGGGGGGGGGGGGGGGTCCAGGGTTCACTGCCGTCCTTGAACACGGAAGGGTTGTACTACAGAGTCGTGGGGTGTGTTCTGGGTTTACTGTCGTCCTCGAACACAGAAGGGTTATACTACAGAGTCGTGGGGGGGGGGGGGGGCCAGGGTTCACTGCCGTCCTCGAACACGGAAGGGTTGTACTACAGAGTCGTGGGGTGTGTTCTGGGTTTACTGTCGTCCTCGAACACAGAAGGGTTATACTACAGAGTCGTGGGGGGGGGGGGTGTCCAGGGTTTACTGCCGTCCTCGAACACGGAAGGGTTGTACTACAGAGTCGTGGGGTCTGTTCTGGGTTTACTGCCACCCTTGAACACGGAAGGGTTGTACTACATAGTCGTCGAGTGGGGGGGGGGGGGGGTGTCCTGGGTTTACCAACGTCCTCGAACACGGAAGGGTTGTACTACAGAGTCGTGGGGTCTGTTCTGGGTTTACTGCCACCCTCGAACACAGAAGGTTGTACTACACAGTCGTGGGGGTGTTCAGGGTTTACCGCCGTCCTCGATTAAGACAAGCCCTGATTGATTCGACCGGCCTCGGTGGCGTCGTGGTAGGCCATTGGTCTACAGGCTGGTAGGTACTGGGTTCGGATCCCAGTCAAGGCATGGGATTTTTAATCCAGATACCCACTCCAAACCCTGAGTGAGTGCTCCGCAAGGCACAATAGGTAGGTGTAAACCACTTGCACCGACCAGTGATCCATAACTGGTTCAACAAAGGCCATGGTTTGTGCTATCCTGCCTGTGGGAAGCGCAAATAAAAGATCCCTTGCTGCTAATCGGAAGAGTAGCCCATGTAGTGGCGACAGCGGGTTTCCTCTCAAAATCTGTGTGGTCCGTAACCATATGTCTGACGCCATATAACCGTAAATAAAATGTGTTGAGTGTGTCGTTAAATAAAAACATTTCTTTTCTTTTTGATTGATTCGATCAATACCGGAATCCTATCCAGATTTCAATACAACGACCCGGGACGACCCCGTCAGTTTGTTCTTTCATTCACTTTCAATTTGTATACGTGCTCGTATCCATTAAGGGTTCAAACACGCTTCCATGGGGAACTATTTCCATATACTTATCTTTTCTGACACCCAGTAGCCTATGTGTATTTTTTGTACTAGAGTGTCGTTAAACATACATTCATTGCTTCCCTGGGGACACAATTCGGAAATCAGTGGAATGAATGAATGAATGAATGAATGAATGAATGAATGAATGAATGAATAAGTCAATCAATCAATCAAGAAAAGGAATAGAAGGGAAATAAGGAAATGAACTATAAAAGAGTAAACGAATATGTTTATATAAAGTTGTATAATAGGTGTATTAGTTTACATACACGGACACGCATAGATAAAGAGCGAGCGAGCGAACGAACAGAAAGAGAGAGAGAGAGAGAGAGAGAGAGAGAGAGAGAGAGAGAGAGAGAGAGAGAGATAGAGAGAGAGAAACAGACAGACAGACAGACAGACAGACAGAGAGAGAGAGAGAGAGAGAGAGAGAGAGAGAGAGAGAGAGAGAGAGAGAGAGAGAGAGAGAGAGAAGGGGGAGACAGAGAATGACACAAACATACGATGGCAGACATAATATGAGAGAGACAGAGACAGAGACAGAGACAGAGAGACAGACTGACATTTATTTAATATAAGACAGCTTTAGCAAATCTGTGTCTGTATTGACAAGATTTACAAGAGAAACGTGTTTTATGATCTAGGGGAGATAACCTCTGGTGAAAACAAACCTAGGTCGACAAGCATGAGTTCCCTCAGTTGCACATCATGTCATGTCGATCTTTATCATTGTAGTTTATTATAAAATAATTCACAAACTTAAATGAGTATTTAAACAGAATTAAATATGCTAATTGGAGGTCGGAGTTTGCAAAGTGTGTTGTTTTCTAAGGACGTCATCTACGATTAAACTGTTTAAAATATAAATTAAGTTAATAATCATAATTTATTCTACTTATAATAGAGTTATATAGGTGCAATAATAACTTGTGTTTAAGATCGTAAATTTTAAACTGATAGTCTTTTCCAATACGTATTTTGTTACATGTTATTGTAAAATAGTCTTATGCAAGCCATTTCAATTCAAGCAGTCCTTTACTTTTGATGTATTTCAATTACTGCAAAATAAGAAAATGTACGTCATGCAAATCGTCGTCATTATAACTGTTTGTCTAAGAATAACCAAATAATCAATTAAATCTTTTTTAACAGCTATCATAGCCATTGGTCGAGGCAGAGTGTATGCAGCTGTCAAAACTTACACCATTACAGCAACACGAAATGATAAATATATACAACAATGTCGTTTGTTTTCTGGTCTTGTTTCTTTTGCGTTGTAATCAGTATAGATATATACTACGTATCTCTGTCTCTGCGTCTCTGTCTCTGTCTCTGTCTCTCTCTCTCTCTCTCTCTCTCTCTCTCTCTCTCTCTCTCTCTCTCTCTCTCTCTCTCTCTCTCTCTCTCTCTCTCTCTCTCTGTCTGTCTGTCTCTCTCTCTCTCTCTCTCTCTCTCTCTCTCTCTCTCTCTCTCTCTCTCTCTCTCTCTCTCTGTCTGTCTGTCTGTCTGTCTGTCTGTCTGTCTCTCTCTCTCTCGCTCTCTCTCTCTCTCTCTCTCTCTCTCTCTCTCTCTCTCTCTCTCTCTCTCTCTCTCTCTCTCTCTCTCTCTCTATATATGTTATATATATATATATATATATATATATATATATCCTCTTTCACGCTCTCTTTCTCCCTTTCTCCCCTCTCTTAATCTTAATCGGATATAAGTAATGAATGAATGAATGAATGTTTAACGACACCTCAGCACGAAAAATACATCGCTATTGGGTGTCACACTATGATAAAAGCAAAACATTAAATATTGAATCACATCAATATAAAAATTCAAGATTTAACGGATATAAGTACGGAACTAAATAAATGTGTATCTGTCTGTCTATCTGTCCGTCCGTCCATGAGTGTGTCAAATTGTTAAAGCCGCTCTCCCTATTTCCTGAAGTTACAATTAGCCAAAAAGCAAAAGATACACAACTCAGCCTTTTGGCGAAGTAGTAATGAAATACTGTTAGATGAATTCAACTTCAGTTACGAATGGCAGCTTAATAAACCTTAATGGCAGCTTAATAAACCCTAATGGCAGCTTAATAAACCCTAATGGCAGCTTAATAAGCCCTAATGGCAGCTTAATAAATCCTAATGGCAGCTTTATAAGCCCTAATGACAGATTAATAAGTCCTAATGGCAGCTTAATAAATCCTAATGGCAGCTCAATAAGTCTTAATGGCAGCTTAATCAATACTAATAGCAGCTTAATCAATATTAATGGCAGGTTAATAAATATTAATGGCAGCTTAATAAACCCTAATGGCAGCTTAATAAATACTAATGTCAGCTTAATAAATACTAATAGCAGCTTAATGAACCCTAATGGCAGCTTTATAAACACTAATGTCAGCTTAATAAATACCAATGATCCTATAACTGGATTAATGGCTGAAGTCTTAACCACTATACTGTTCATGGATTCAACAAAATGTAGCCAAACAAACCATCAAAATAATTTTACAGCTGAAATAACTAAACAATAATTTATTTTATAAGGCCCTCCCTGTCACGGAATTTCCAACCAGAATCCAGTTACGTAGTCTCTTAGTTTGCTCGTATTTTAAAAAATATATATCCAACACTTATTTCAATCCCGGAGAAAAAAAATTAAGGCGTTTCCGGCCTTTCTCGCCTTAACTCGTGCACGTGCGTTATCGGAAATACGGGCTTTATCTCCTCACACCTGCGATTGGTTATTTTCGCATTCACAGCCAATAAATGCGAGACATGGCGGCCTGAAAAGACGAGATAAAGTATTGATTCTGAGAGGAAAAGTCGCCGGGTCAAATAGCGAACATTGTAACTGACATATTTCATTGCCTTATCTCCCCCAGTATTGGCAGGAATGTCTTTAAATTGCTGCCAGTGAATGTGTAAGACTTTATGTTTTTGAAGGGGAATAAAAACAAAACAAGTCCTAAACCATTGGCAACTTTATAAAGCTGTTATAACACACGATGTATTATAACGGAACACATTAACCGAACATGAGGATTTAAAAAAAAATCGTCTCGTTTCCAATCTGTATATATTGTTATCGCTCTTTCTATCTTTCACTCCCCTCCCTCCCTCCCTCCCCCCCCCCCCCCCCCCCCCGGTCTGGATCTGTATCTGCCCCTATCCATGTTTATATGCCTCCCTCTGTCTCTGTCTCTCTCCCTCTCCCTATCTCTCTCTCTCTCTCTCTCTCTCTCTCTCTCTCTCTCTCTCTCTCTCTCTCTCTCTCTCTCTCTCTCTCTCTCTCTCTCTCTCTCTCTCGTGTAGTCTAGACTTGTATTTAAATTATGCTAAATCTGTTACACAAATTTACACAAACATGTAAATCATAATTACGTGCACAATGTTTATTTGCGTCTGAATCAATGCAACGTTCACGCGCGCTATCTTGGATACCCACCTCGGAACAGGTGTTATTCAATGTGTGTCATCCGTCATTTAACAATACGGTGGCTCTTACACGTAATCAACAACACAATGGACGCCAAATGCCACGGTTTTTGATGCACAAGTCACAATTATAGCAAAAGTTTATTTTATTTAATAAAAATTACTATAACACATTGATTTATTAATCATCGGTTATTGGATGTCAAACATTTGGTAATTTTGGCATTATTATGGTCTTAGAGAGGAAACCCGCTACATTTCTCCATTAGTAGCAAGGGATATTTTATATGCACTATCCCATAGACAGGATACCAGGATCTTTGATATGTCAGTCGTGGTGCGCTGACTTGGAAGAGAAATGGCCCAATGGGTCCACTGATGGGGATTGATCCTTGACTGACCGCGCATAAGGCGAGCGGTTTACCACTGGGCAATGATGAGAAAAACATTCTCACTACAGTCCAGTGGTAGCGCCCGCACCTCAGGTACGATGGATCGAATGATCGATCTGTACCTTCCAGTGCCGTACGACACACATATCAAAAGCCGTGGTATGTGCAGTCTGTCTGTCACAGTGTCCACGTAAATGGTGTCTTCCTGCTGTTCGAAAGGAGCAGCCTATGTGATGACAGAATGTGTCTTATCTTGCAGTCTAGACAACGTGTTGTCATAACTAGTTGTTTGACACCAAATAGAAAATAGCCGTAGTGCAAAACGCGCCGAGACGTCTTTCGTCAAACATTCCTTTCCTTTGTGTCCGATGAAATGAGATGTCATCCAATGGGGATCGACCTTACAGCACGTAGCATCTCAAACGATCGCTGCACCACTCGTGACGTGTTCTCTAGTTCTAACTTAAACCAGGTTTTCCTAATAACTGTAGTCGGCCTCGGTGGTGTCGTGGTTAAGCCATCGGACATAGGCTGGTAGGTACAGGGTTCACAGCCTAGTCTCGGTGGTGTCGTGGTTAAGCCATCGGACATAAGGTTGGTAGGTACAGGGTTCACAGCCTAGTCTCGGTGGTGTCGTGGTTAAGCCATCGGACATAAGGTTGGTAGGTACAGGGTTCACAGCCTAGTCTCGGTGGTGTCGTGGTTAAGCCATCGAACAAAAGGTTGGTAGGTACAGGGTTCACAGCCTAGTCTCGGTGGTGTCGTGGTTAAGCCATCGAACATAAGGTTGGTAGGTACAGGGTTCACAGCCTAGTCTCGGTGGTGTCGTGTTTAAGCCATCGGACATAGGCTGGTAGGTACAGGGTTCACAGCCTAGTCTCGGTGGTGTCGTGGTTAAGCCATCGGACATAAGGTTGGTAGGTACAGGGTTCACAGCCTAGTCTCGGTGGTGTCGTGGTTAAGCCATCGGACATAAGGTTGGTAGGTACAGGGTTCACAGCCTAGTCTCGGTGGTGTCGTGGTTAAGCCATCGAACAAAAGGCTGGTAGGTACAGGGTTCACAGCCTAGTCTCGGTGGTGTCGTGGTTAAGCCATCGGACATAAGGTTGGTAGGTACAGGGTTCACAGCCTAGTCTCGGTGGTGTCGTGGTTAAGCCATCGGACATAAGGTTGGTAGGTACAGGGTTCACAGCCTAGTCTCGGTGGTGTCGTGGTTAAGCCATCGAACAAAAGGCTGGTAGGTACAGGGTTCACAGCCTAGTCTCGGTGGTGTCGTGGTTAAGCCATCGGACATAAGGTTGGTAGGTACAGGGTTCACAGCCTAGTCTCGGTGGTGTCGTGGTTAAGCCATCGGACATAAGGTTGGTAGGTACAGGGTTCACAGCCTAGTCTCGGTGGTGTCGTGGTTAAGCCATCGAACAAAAGGCTGGTAGGTACAGGGTTCACAGCCTAGTCTCGGTGGTGTCGTGGTTAAGCCATCGGACATAAGGTTGGTAGGTACAGGGTTCACAGCCTAGTCTCGGTGGTGTCGTGGTTAAGCCATCGGACATAAGGTTGGTAGGTACAGGGTTCACAGCCTAGTCTCGGTGGTGTCGTGGTTAAGCCATCGAACAAAAGGCTGGTAGGTACAGGGTTCACAGCCTAGTCTCGGTGGTGTCGTGGTTAAGCCATCGGACATAAGGCTGGTAGGTACAGGGCTCGCAGACCGGTAGCGGCTCCCACCCAGAGCGAGTTTTAACGACTCATTGGGTAGGTGTAAGACCACTACACCTCTTCTCTCTCATAAACTACTAACAACTAATATATTGTCCTGGACAGACAGCCCAGATAGCTGAGGTATTTGCCCAGGACAGCGTGCTTGAACCTTAATTGGATACAAGCACGAAAATAACTTGAAATGAAATGGATGACTAATACGCGTCTCATACGTCAATCCCATGTTATATATCCAGGGTAGATAACTCTTGTAAGTGCAGACTCTTCTAAAGAGCTACAGTTGTTTCTCTTATCTAAAACACGAAACTGCTAATTAACCTGTCCTGGACAGACAGCACAGATAGCTAAGATGTGTGCTCAGGACAGCGTGCTTGAACCTAAAATTGGATATAAGCACGAACATAAGTTGAAATGAAAAATGCTAAAAGCAAAGGAGGAGAAGAAGAAGAAGAAGAAGAAGAAGAAGAAGAAGAAGAAGAAGAAGAAGAAACAATAAACCTCACACCGTGTAGCATAGAAAACAAATTAACATAAATTTTCTATTAAAATAAACTGACGTTACCATACATACCCGTCTATACAATGTGTTTCTGGTTAGAGCTGGGCGGTAAACCGCATATACCGTTTCGTATCAGTATCATGCCAATACCGATTTACCGTACCGGTGTTGAAAAATGTTATCCATCATTTAGTAAAGCACTAATAATATATCTAAGGAACGCAAACTAGCTGAAAAGAAGAGCGATATGAGGGCCTAGTGTATGGAATTTAATTCTATTTTGATGAATTTGCCGAGTCTGACTTAACTCAGGCATGCTCTTAAAACCGAGTGTACCGAAAATACCGCTCGATATCGGTATCGGTATCGATATGGTATTAATATCGAATACCGTATCGATACCGAGGTAAACCGATACCGAACCTGAAATTTCAATACCGCCCAGCTCAATTTCTGGTCATACTAATGTTTGTCGTACCCAGCCTTAATTTACATACCAAAGAAATATATAAATCTACAGAAACGATAAAAGTGATATTCGGTGAAAAGTCATATTTTCACTGTATTTTAGCTACAGTAAAAATATAGAAATCGTATTTACTTTTTTTTTGTAAACGTTCATGATTAAATTATCTCCCTTTGTGTCGTTTCTTCATATTTAAGTTGCATGATCACCAATGCATCTGATCGTATTTGAAAAAAACATAATTGTATCTATAAAAAAGGGATATGCTGTGCAATTACGATAAAATATCTAAAATGAATTGAATACGAAGTTAAATAATGATAACACAATGTTCTGTCATTGAGTGCAAGTTAAAATTTAAACAGCGTTCGATTCGTTTTGCTTTTGTGGCGGTTTTTTGGTGGTTGTTGTTTTTTGTTTGGTTTTTTTTTTTTTTTTTTTTTTTTTTTTACTTATTTTATCAATTTATTTATGATAAAACTCTTTATGAGTTAATACAGCAATACATGTAGCACAGAATATAAAATTATGCAACATGTACATGCTTAAATGGATTGAATTTTTACAAAATGCCCAACTAATAACACAGACAACAATCCAAATGGTTATGGTCCTTTAAACTATGGGGTTTATGTGCTGGTTATAAACGTAACAGTTTCTGTTTAAACATTCTTTTGGTTAAGAATATTAAAATATTCTGTCCAAACGAATTTTGCTTGAACAATTTTAACCAAACTGTTAAAAGCTGTTTTAATTAACACCACCAAAAATGTACAGCATTTTTAATAACTGGTCCTATATTTGGTAATTAAAACAAAAATTCACTTGGGCTTTTGTTATGGAATTATCTTCTGTAAAGCAACATAAACAGCAAAGTTGTCCATGATCCTGTAACCCACATTCTGAGAAGTGTCCTTTGAAAGATTTTAATGAAGCTGTCTGCTGATCCAGTTTACCTAATCACTGTCACTATCAAAATTCTTTTTGCCAGATTCTCCAGAAAATCCACCACCTCCGTGTTTTTAAACACTAAGGCATATTGTTTTACTATTAGAGCCATTTTTGATAACTGAAATCATACTTTACTTACATTTTATTGTTTAGATTATCTATTTCCGTACATTCGAAATGTTTTTGGTCGTCCTGGTGTTTTTAATATCACAAAATGAATTTCTGATATTTTTTAAAACGCAAGTGCGTCTAACAGTTATGGAGTCGAGTTTTAGTCTATTTTCAGAGGGTATTTCAGCATTTCAAAGTTACAGACTCATGTTTTACTCAGTTGTAACTTTATACAAATGTATTACAGATTTGTAGATTAACTAAACTTAGTGTGCTTTTTCATGGGCTGAAACTAGGGTCTGTTCCTTTAAGAACACGCCGATAGACTGCATAATCAACGTTTTTGAGTTCGCTTCTATTTAAGATATGTTCAGACTAACACAGCCTTTCTGATGACTAAGCTCACATGTTAAATCTATTTTCTTGTTCAGAATATCAGTGTCTCCTAATACCTCCTAATAATTCCGTACGAAGGAAAACTATACACTACGAAATAAAATGAAAAATGACTTCCGAAAACATCTAGAACACGACTTTAAAGGCATACTGTCACGGATTTAAGGATTTTATTTCTCTAAAAATGGATAATAAATAAAAATTACATTAATTGTTAGAAACCAAATCTAGCTATCGCATCACCTTAACTGAACCATGGTGGAGTGAAATCCATGCCAACCCTCTTGGCAAATTTAGTTTTTGAATTATGGACCATTGCCATAATTCAATTATTTTTACAAAATATCATTAATAAATGGAGTATGGTGGTTATGAAGATAGATGAATAAAGTACATTTAGAGACAAATCGAATTATTTTTGTTCAGGTAATACTTTGTTAGACCATTAAATAGGTCAGTGGTCTGTGACAATATGCCTTTAAACACAATGGATTTAGAGGTATTGTTATTCTAATCATGAAAATATATTTAATATGTCATTTTAATCTGACATTCCTGAGTTTGCTGCTTGTAAGATGATTCCGCACAATAAATATTTCTACGATTAACCTTAATACTCAATCCGACAAATAAAATAACGATTAACCAATTAGTGGGAAGCATCTCATAATGGTTACAAACTGCAAACACTCCTTGTGAGCGTTAAAGGGACATTCCTGAGTTTGCTGCATTGTAAGATGATTCCGACAAATAAAATATTTCTACGATTAACCTTACATATTAAAGTGACATTCCTGAGTTTGCTGCATTGTAAGATGATTCCGACAAATAAAATATTTCTACGATTAACCTTACATATTAAAGTGACATTCCTGAGTTTGCTGCATTGTAAGATGATTCCGACAAATAAAATATTTCTACGATTAAACTTACATATTAAAGGGACATTCCTGAGTTTGCTGCATTGTAAGATGATTCCGACAAATAAAATATTTCTACGATTAACCTTACATATTGAATATATTTTCTTGTTTAGAATATCAGTGTCTGTATATTCAATGTGTTTCTGCTCGTCTTTATGTTTGTAAGAAGCCCAAACTGGATTTTGTCTTCAAAATAATTTCGTACGTACGAAAAAAATAGGAAATGAATTGAAATTTAACATAGTACAAATATTAGAACGATTAATATACAGTTACCAATATTTCATGCTGAAAAAATATATATTTGATATGTAATTACAATCCCTCAAAAATGTCTCGATAACATGTTTAAAAGTGCAGCAAACTTGGCAATGTTCCTTTAATATAAAACGGTTGTCACTCGGCCAGCGTGGGCCGAATCTAGCTCAGTCGGTAGAGCGCTCGCTATGGGTGCTTGCGGCGTAGGATCGAACCACCTCGGTGGACCCATTCTCTGGCTGGGTCCCAGCCTGTGTACCACGACTGGTATATCCAAGGATGTGGTATGTGCTGTCCTGTTAGTGCACATAAACAAATCCCGTGCTACTAATGGAACAAAAATGTAGCGGGTTTTCTAAGACTACATGTATGTCTGAATTACCAAACGTTTGATATCCAATAGCCGATGATTACTAAATGAATGTGCTCTAGTGGTGTGGGTTGTTTTTTTGTTTTTTTAGAATATCAGTGTCTCTAAATACGACCTGTTTCTGGTAGTCCTACTGTTTTGTATCCTAAACTGGATTTCATATGCACTCATATAAAACAACCAAACAAACACCCAGCCTACGAAGTTAGAAAAACAACATCCCTGACAACACTTTTATGATGACGTCGGACATAATATGGTTAAGGACCGCACATATCATGAGAGAAGAAACCCGTCACCGCCACTCCATGGGCTACTCTTTTCTATAGCGGCCAGTGATATTATATGCACCATCCCACAGGCAAGTACATACCACTACCTTTGTTCCACCAACTGTCGGGCACCGGTTGGTACGAGAGCCCAATTGATGGGACCGCTGACTAGAATCGATCCTAGACCGATCACGAATCAGGCGAGCGCTTTACCACTGAGTTACGTCCTACATGCATCGCGGGGTGGGACGTAGTGCAATGGTAAAAGGCATGCCTGATGCGCAGTCGGTTCAGGATCGACCCTAGTCGGTGGGTCCATTGGGCTATTTTTCGTTCAAGCTATTTTTCCACTAATGGCGTATTAAAGGCCGTGGTATGTACTATTCTGTCTGTGAAATGATGCATAAAAAAGAAGTAGTGGAGGGGCATCAGCTGGTTTCTTCTCTTAATTTTCTCGGTATCAGACGTCATATATCCGTAGTTAAAATGTGTTTAGGGTGTATACTACCAAATCAAATCCCATAGACGACAATAGTAACATATGTGGCTAAAACTCATACTTGCAGCGTATCAATCGATATGAACACCACGGATATAAATACTACCACCCCTCACCCTTAAAGTGAATCAGATAAAATGGGGGTCAAGCTGCTCATTTCTGAGATAACGGGTAGCGTCTATGACTACCTTAGTTCCGAACAAAATTCGAGTACATTTTTTTTTACAGATACCCCATACATGTTTCAAGCACAATGCTACTTGACTCAGTGGTACTAGATGAAATAAAATTTCATATTTTTTTTACCCAGATGAAACTTTTCTGACAACAAACACACTCACATTTATCACCAATCACAGGACTTGTGGTGTTCACTTCTCTATCAAAAGTTTTGTGCGCCTCGAACTTTGAACCAGCCGGAAGTTATTTGGTTTAGTACCACGTTTAATGCGTCGTTAAATAAAACATTCATTCATTCTTTTTCTTCCTTTAGATGCATCTCACACTAATGCCCTAACCATTGAACTACATGCTGTTGCCATTGAGATAAAAACGTAATCTTTCCAGCCGAGTGGGAAATCTGGACGGTAATTTAGCACATGTTTGCTGTTTTGTTCAACCAGTGGATGTTGTTTCCATCAAAGAACTGGAATATGGTGCCCTAAAAGTCTGGTCTTTGATAAATGTGCATGGAAAAAAAACTTTAAAAAAAACTGGTCAGTGATATTTCCCAGCACGAGATGTACTCACGGAAGTTCGTGTTACACATGTGTGCAGACAACGGATCTAAGGTCATGTATTTTAAAGGTGCATGAACGGGAATCTTTTCTAAACGAGGCAGTCCTGAATGTGCACTCAGTAAAAAGGGACATATCTTATTTTTTAAACACTAAGGCATATTGTTGACTACTAGAGCCATTTTTGCTAACTGAAATCATACTTTTATTGTTTAGATTAT
Organism: Gigantopelta aegis; assembly: GCF_016097555.1. Taxonomy (NCBI): domain Eukaryota; kingdom Metazoa; phylum Mollusca; class Gastropoda; order Neomphalida; family Peltospiridae; genus Gigantopelta; species Gigantopelta aegis. The sequence continues at coordinate 37,583,650 of NC_054711.1, forward strand.
TCATTTTCGTACATTCGAAGTGTTTGTGGTCATCCTGGTGTTTTTAATATCACAAAATTCATTTCACATATTTTTAAAAACGTACCGGTACATGCGTCTGAGAAATAACAGTTATGGAGTCTATTTTTAGAGGGTATTTCACCATTTTGAAGTCACATATTTATGTTTCACTCAGTTGTAACTGTATCCAAATCTGTTACAGGTTTGTAGATTAACTAAACTTAGTGTTAATTTTCACGGGTTGAAACTAGGGTATGTGCCTTTAAGATGTTTCGGACTAATAAAATATTTTACCGACTAAAATTACAAACGAAATATACTTTATTGTTTTATTAATATGTATTATGTTTCTGGTCGTGATGATGTTAGTAAGTAGCCCAAATGGAATTGGTCTCCCAATAATTTCGTACATACGAAAAACAACAACAGCAGCAACAAATTGTGTGTGCAATTTAAAAACAATCGATTCAGAAATAAATAGATTGTAAAGTTAAATTCTAATTTCTTTAACGATACCGCTAGAGCACATTGATTTATTAATGATAGGCTATTGGATATAAAACATGTAGTAATTTTAATATTCTTAGAGAGGAAACCCGCTACATTTTGTCCAAAGAGAAGTTTTATACGAATAGGACAACACATACCACCGCCTTTGATATATCCGGCGGCTGGAACAAAACAAAATAGCCCAAAGGGACCACTGACTGGGATCGACCCCAGACCGACCGCGCTTTAGGCGAGCGTTTTATCATTGGGCTACATCCAGCCGTTAGCTTTGAAAAGACAGTTTTAAATTTATCGCCATCTTTTTAGTTCAGTGTCTGTAGCTGTATATTCAATGTGTCGTCATACTATCTGTACGTACGACAGAATATATTAGGACATGATATGAAGTTTGACTTAATACAAACAATAGGATTAATTATCGTATTTTATGCAGATTTGTTTTGTTCAATATGTAGTTTTAATTTAATATCAGGAAAGTCCTTTTAACACTGGAACATATGAAATATAGTTATGTGCCCTTATCGCTTCATTCCGATTGTACAGCCAAATCTACTCCCAAACATGACACTATTAACGGTATATGAATGAAAAGAAAGAAAGAAATGTTTTGTTTAACGACGCACTCAACACATTTTATTTACGGTTATATGGTGTCGGACATATGGTTAATGACCACACAGATATTGAGAGAGGAAACCCGCTGTCGCCACTTCATGGGCTACTCTTTTCGATTAGCAGCAAGGGTTCTCTTATATGCACCATCCCACAGACAGGATAGCATATACCACGGCTTTTGATATGCCAGTCGCGATGCACTGGCTGTGACGAGAAATAGCCTAATGGGCCCACCGACGGGGATCGATCCCAGACAAACCGCACATCAAGCGAGGGCTTTACCACTGGGCTCTCTCCGCTTGAAATAAATGAATACGTGAAATATGTATGGGCCAGACTGCCTAACCTGTGTGACTACAGACACTACAGACGTCGCTTAGATCAACCGGCCTCGGTGGCGTTGTGGTTTGGCCATCGGTCTACAGGCTGGTAGGTACTGGGTTCGGATCCCAGTCGAGGCATGGAATTTTTAATCCAGATACCGACTCCGAACCCTGAGTGAGTGCTCCGCAAGGCTCAATGGGTAGCTGTAAACCACTTGCACTGACCAGTGATCCATAACTGGTTCAACAAAGGCCATGGTTTGTGCTATCCTGCCTGTGGGAAGCGCAAATAAAAGATCCTTTGCTGCCTGTCGTGAAAGAGTAGCCTATGTGGCGACAGCGGGTTTCCTCTAAAAAAATAGTGTCAGAATGGCCCTATGTTTGACGTCCAATAGCCGATGATAAGATAAAAAAAAAAAATGTGCTCTAGTGGCGTCGTTATATTATAGAACCTTGTCATTCAAACAAATATTAAAACAATGGGAGGGTCGGGGTGATGCTGCTCACTGTAGGCGTGACAACAGCCTGGCTTTCCTAGTTTTTAAAAAAGGCTTCTATTCTAATTTAAATGGCACCCAGCATGTTTCCAGCAAAACAGTACCTAGTAATTAATACTAGCTCAAATCAAACGACTGGCTTGGTTAAACAGCACTTACCACAATAACTGTAACATATCACACCAATGACTAGACCGGCCTCGGTGACGCAGTGGTTAAGCCATCGGACTACAGGCTGGTAAGTACAGGGTTCGCAGCCCGGTACCGGCTCAAACCCAGAGCGAGTTCTTAAGGGCTCGGTGGGTAGGTGTAAGACCACTACACCCTCTTCTCTCTTTCTCACTAATCACTAACCAACTAACCCACTGTTCTGGACAGACCGTCCAGATAGCTGCGGAGTGTGTGCCCAGGACAGCGTGTTTGAATCTTAATTGGATATAAGCACGAAAATAAGTTGCAACCAAATCACCAGTGACAGACATCCAAACAATTATCCGTAATCGATTTTTAGTATAAATTTATTCACAGAATAACGGCCATTAAACAGCTATATATATAAACTTGGGTTGCGGTTTTTTTTGTGGGGTTTTTATTTAATTCCATGAAAAATTCATTTATATATCACCAGTGACAGACATCCAAACAATTATCCGTAATCGATTTTCAGTATAAATTTATTCACAGAATAACGGCCATAAACAGCTATATATATAAACTTGGGTTGCATTTTTTTTTTTTTTTTTTTTTTAAATTCGGTGAGAAAATCAGGGAACATTTGTTCGGAAAATGCTCAAATGTAAAACTGATTTCGAATAATTTCAAAAATTGATATTTTTTACGAACAAATGTTTGAAATACAGAGACGGCAAATGATATTAAACCTTTTAATTTTGATTACAAAAGATACATTTACAACTGATTATCTCAGTATGTACCTTTGTTAACACAACCTTTTCAAAAATAAATTTGCAAGGAAACAGACGTGTAAAAAAATAAATGGCGACTTTCTATTGGACCAGTAGAATAGCTATAAATGCATCTTGAAGGAAGGAAGGATATGTTTTATTAAACGACGCACTCAACACATTTCATTTACGGTTATATAGCGTCGGACATATGGTTAAGGACCACACATATATTGAGAGAGGAAACCCGCTGTCGCCACTTTATTGTCTACTCTTTTCGATTAGCAGCAAGGGATCTTTTATATGCACCATGCCATAGACAGGATAGCACATACCACGGCATTTGATGTACCAGTCGTGGTGCACTGGCTGGATTGAGAAATAGCCCAATAGGCCCACCCACAGGGATCGATCCCAAACCGACCGCGCATCAACTGAACGCTTTACCATTGGGCTACGGTACGCCTCGCTCCAAATGCATCTTGAATTCATATTAATTAAATACGTCCGTGAGATCATTATTTTAGCGTTCAATTTAAATAACAGATCAGTGACATAGAGGCCCTACTACAGCGGTTTGCCTTTGTTTGTGTATGCATTTGCATATGTATTGCTGTACAATACAAATCTTATTGTTTGTAATATATCTGTATACATGTATTTATAATGTTTGAATGTCAATCCGGAAATAAAAATAAAGAACTGAGAAAAAAAAGACAGACGCTTCAACGCAGTGAGGTGCTATTTGGTATGGTTTAACTTCATCGTCATCACCATCCCCCACACCTCTACCCCCCCCCCCTCCAACTATGTATTTGTACATGGGGTTTTGTCCGTTTATCTGTATCTGTGTCTCTTTGTGTTTTGTTTACTATCCATTGCTAAGTTTATCCCCTCTACTAATCTAATCTCCTTTTTATTTATCCGTCCGTTCGTTCATACATATACAACGCTATCTGTCTAGTTACGATAGAAATATATTTTCAAGAACATAAAGATAGAATAACAGTAGCTATAGATAGTTTGATAATGCTGTCTCTGTAACACAATGTTCTTACCAAGTTCAATCCTTAAATTGTATCCTAACCGCACGCGAGCGACGAGAGCAGGGCAACCGATTTTTATTTTTATTTTGTTCGTCGTTGGTGTTGAAACCATTATTTGATTCGCCGTACACCATACGCATAGATCTCGCCCCTATTATAACATACAGCAATTCCAATATGCAATGGATCCAGTGTTCTCATATAATTATTTGTTCACCTCATAACTGTACAGAGAAAACAATAGGGGGTATTCGTTCTTAGATGATACTGATAGAACTTTCGATAAATAAAAGTACTCAAATACATTTCGTAGCCCAGTGGTAAAGCGTTCGCTTGATGCGCGGTCGGTCTGGGATCGATCCCCGTCGGTGGCCTTTTCTTGCTCCAGCCAGTGCATAACGACTGGTATATCAAAGACCGTGGTATGTGTTATCTTCTCTGTGGCATGATGCATATAAAAGATGCCTTGCTGCTAATCGAAAAGAGTAGCCCATTAAGTGGCGACAGCGGGTTTCCTCTCCTCAATATCTGTATGGTCCTTAACCATATGTCCGACGCCATATAACCGTAAATAAAATGTGTTGAGTGTGTCGTTAAATAAAACATTTCCTTCCTTCCTTCCTTTTCCAAATACGTTTATTTAGCGGCGTGTGCGGTGTCCTCTTCAAAATTGCGACTGCCGTTTCGGTGTTGTCTGACTGAGATACGCGTAGTATCACTTCTCTTGAATATTCCCACACGAATTAATAGTACAAAGATACAAATAAAAACCCAACCTCTGCAGACCCCTTGCCTGAGTTAAAGGAGTTTGTATATAGCTGTTTGCCAGGGGCCTAATTCACTAAACTCTCGCAATTTTGCGATCTCGCAGTGCAATGCTAAAACACTTGCAAAGAGGATGCTTTGTTGTTTGTGTGTGTGTGTGCGCGCGTGTGCACGTGTGTATGAATGTAAATGTGTTTGTGTGTGTACTCGCGCGCGTGTCTGCACGTGTGCATGAATGTAAATGTGTGTGTGTGTGTGTGTGTGTGTGTGTGTGTGTGTACACGTGCGTGCGCACACGTGTATGTATATTTATGTATGTGTGGCATATGATGCAGATATGTATATTAAATCTCTGTTGTTATAACATAACTAGTTCCTACGTTTGCTTTCTCTTTCTTTTATTAAATGGGAATCTGTCCTCTTAACCAGTGTACTAATACATTGGTTGCAATAAAGATTGTATTGTATTATATTGTATTGTATTGTATTGTACACATACAATGGTTGCAGTAAAGACTGTATTGTATTGTACTGAATACGGTTAGACTAAGACTGGGGCTAAGCATGGTCTGGACCTGGGGGGGGGGGGGGGGGTGTCGAATATGAACCTAGCAGACCCTTTTGTTTACCTTTTCCTGGACACCTGTATGAATAGCCTAATATTGCACTGTAAAATATTGTTTAAACCTCGGAGGGGGATAGTCGGATCCCCCCTTCCCCGAACCCCCGGCCCTCCGAACCCTTCCCAACCTACGCCTCTATTAGAAGGCAGCTTAATCACGCGCTTGTGTGAGCGTGTGTGTGTGTATTTATGGGTGTGTGTGTGTGTGTGTGTGTGTGTGTGTGTGTGTGTGTGTGTTTGTGTGTTTGTGTGTGTGTGTGTGTTTGTATGTTTGTGTATGTGTATGTGTATGTTTGTATGTATGCGTGTATGTATGTGTTTCTGTGCGTGTGTCTGTGCGTTTGTATGTATGTATGTACGTGTATATGTGTGTGCATGAGCGTGTGAGCGTGTGTGCCTGTGTGTGTGTGCGCGCGCGCGCGAGCGTGAGTGAGCGTGTGTGTGCGTGTGTGTGTGTGTGTGTGTGCGCGCGCGCGTGTGTGTGCGTGTGTGTTTATAATGCATTAACCACTAGATATACACCACCAGGGTCGATACAGGAGATGTGTTCATGTGCATGTTATATGAATTATGTTCGGCGAAATTAAAACTAACCAACATTTCCATGTACTAATCAATAAAAGAACAAAATACTCACACAAAAACCATCTCTTCCTATTATATCCGCTTGTATTGGTATCCAATGAATCCATTAACATTGTATTTTGCCACTCCGTGTGTTTGAGGTACATCCATGACCGACACTATCATAAATATATGCAATTAAACATACACATGAGGTGCACGCGCGAATTCAAGGTTATATTGATAACCCTTGAAGCACGTCCTTTCCGAAAACAAAGTCCGTACAGTGTGTGATACTAGTTGACAGTGCCACGCACTTATATGTCCAGAATAAAGTATACTCGTAGTTTACTTATGGAATGAATGACAATTCCAGTGATATAGCGATATTATGCGACACATTAAGTGCAACCAGTCCTGATGTGTACGTAGTAATAGTAATATTGCGTGTACAACTGGTCACAAACGGTTGCGTACAGTGGGCGCCAACCACTCTGCCGCTTAAACTAGTTAACGTAAATGAATATGCTGGTTAAGAATAGTGTCTCGTACACTGTTTAACGTGATGACGTACAATTGGTAATAGTGACACGAACACTCAGGAAAATACCTCAAGCGTACGTGTACGTTTTGGCGTTATTGCGTACAGTAATACAGTCGTGTGTATTTCAGTAACAAGATTATGGGCACCACGTGATGACGTCACTATCATGTACACTCACCAACATGAAGGGTGTGACGTATATTCCGTATCAATACAGTCACGAATACGTGTACCTAACAACAAAGCTTGTGCGTACACGTACAGTGTTGTTTAGGACTCGACCGCATCAACAACACTGTCACTTGCACATCAAAAATAATACATCACTGAAATATTGAAATTTTCATTTCAGAATAGGCTATTGTGTATACTTCGTGGTAATAATGTTGGCATACATTAAAAAACAAGGCACAGTATTGTCTTCAACTCGCTAATGGCAACGATTTGACTTGCGCCTCACAACATATAACATTCCATTGAAACCATGAAATCCTTAAATGATATCATCGTTTTTATATTAAAAAAAAGACTTGCATCGTAACTTCATTATTAGAATGTCATGTGAGAATTCTCTCTGTTCCAGTGAGCTGTTCGTACTCATAGTTTTCACCCTTCTACAGCCGCGCACATACACACACCTTCACAACCAGCTGCTGTTGCCCAATAATCATTCTACCACCAGCCTTCAACACCATCTGTTCTAATACAGGAAATAGAAAAGTGTCGCTTATTCGTTTAGAAATTACTTATTTATCCCTGTAAACGTTTAACGTCACAATACGTCTCACAGCACCATCAGTTAATAGTCGATATATCCAAAGAAACCCAGAATACTAAAGTCATAACTTTTTTCTTCTTCTGTAAAATAGAAATGAGGATAAGTTTCATAAAGTTGTTAAAATCCTTCATTATAATCATCGGCTCGTAGCTAAGGGTCGTGTGTGTCGAACATCGCTCTATAGAATGTCAATATAAATAGGCATTTAAACCAGTTAATGAAAACGTAATAGATGATTTTACAACAATGATGTACAGATCATCTGTTCAGATAGAAAGCAGAAACGCGTAGCATAATATTTGCATAAAGTTGTATAAGGACTGTATTATTATTTTATTTCTGTCAAAGAGGATCTGAAAACTTCCCACTCCATCGTTATAACGCCAACTGACAGGAACTGTAATCATAACATCGCACATTCTTCTGCTTATAAAGTCTTCAAACACGTTCAGTAGATTCCCTGCGCCGTCGTTACAGACACTCTGCTATCAGGCAATATAGTAGTACTGCAAAGACGTTTCTTAAAAGTCCAATACAAACGGAGTCGTCTGACAACAGTTCATAAGTCACATAGACCATACGTCAAGTCGTGGGAAGAGAATATGGTCCAATAGTTGTCTACAATATTAATATAAGTATTTTTTGTATTGTAATTAGTAATACAAATTTATAAAGATTAATTTGACACTCATATTCGCATATTCTTCTTCTAAAACAAAATGTTTTTCTTCTTCTTCACTGTTATTGTAATGTTTTGCTATCGCTTTTAGCACTGTGAATGAATACTTATACAATCTGCTTGAATTCAGGATTTGAAGTCGTTTTGTTTTCTTCTACAGTCATTACAGGATGAAATATGTTTCTTCTCAACCGTAGCTACCTCTTTGTGTCAAAACCATTTCACCATATATACTTCATATTTCTTTTACCCTAGCTTAGCGTTCTTTCCTAATATTTGGTAACTTCGTTAGCAAACGTTCCTGATGCAACTTCACATCTTCTTCTAGTCAGCCCACAGGTATCCTTCACACCACACCGTCATTCTTGCACGTGATAATATGACTAACTTTGAGCGCGCGTTATTCTGTCTTGCATCCCTCCGCCAGCCTCCTGCGATCTACGGTTCACATCTGTGTGAATCTATCTACCTCGTCTGTGAATGACTCCACGGAATCCCGTTCCGCCGTCAGCGAGCACGACCAATGAATACCCGAGTCGTATCTCGTATCACGCGCCGTCAGCAACTGTCAGCGGGCTGACCCTGTAATAAGGACTCCCCCTCACGTGTAGGTATTTTGCGCGTGCATGGCCCATTGTCCAACAGCGATGCCAAAGATAGGTTGTAACGGATTGGACTCCCAACCGCTGATAGCCTAGCTAATATCTATAGCAGAGAGCGTAAAGAGAACGCGCCAACACACCTTTTTCTTTTCCGTGATTTAAAAAAATATATATTTCCCTAGGTTATAAAGTGAAAGAATGTTGGATTTTCTAAAAGTTAGCTAATGGCGTAGCTAACAATGTTTACTACAATGCATGACGAATACCAAACGAAAAAAGCATCAACAAAACTCCATTTGTGTTTTCTTTGCCCTATGTCAGAAGACGATATGAATCTGAGCTAAAAGGTAGCCTTGAATAGTGGTGAAACCTTGAGTACACTTTTAATAATTGGGCATTTACAATAGATCATGTTTTTTAACTTTGGTTTCTGTCATATGATTGTCCTCTATTTCCGTTACCTGCTATATACCAAATAAGGTTCCCCCCCCCCCCCCTCTCTCTCTCTCTCTCTCTCTCTCTCTCTCTCTCTCTCTCTCTCTCTCTCTCTCTCTCTCTCTCTCTCTCTCTCTCTCTCTCTCTCTCTCTCTCTCTCTCGCTGTTAGCTGTTATATACCAAATGGGTCTCTTATCTGTTTATCTGTCTCTGTCTGTCTCTCTCCGTTTCTGTCTTTCTGTAAGAACTGGGAATATGCAGGTGGGTAACAAATGGGTGATAACCGCAAATACTATTATATTGTTGTTGCTGTTTAAAATTTCAAACAATACTGTGTGTTTATTAAATTGTATATGTTCAACTTGGTCCTGGTACCACTTTTCAATTTCTTTCCACATAACTAAGACTTTATAACAGTTATAAAATAAATGGTCCAATGTTTCTGGCTGTGTATGACACAACTCACAGATATTTGATTCTATATATTTTATTTTATGAAGAAAAGTGTTTGTTGTTATTATTCGATGTACGATTCTATACTGAAGCCATATTAAAGTTGGGTATTTTATACATAGAAATGGTAAATTATAGATCGTTTTCCACTAGATCGTTTTACGCTATGTTCAGACATTGTGTAATTCACCAAACTCCAGTCTTGGATCAGACTGGATGAAACAAACATTTGAATATAAGTCCACACACACACACACACACACACACACACACACGCATGCATGCACACACACAAGTGCGCACGGACACACACACACACACACACAAACACAAAAACACACACACATACACGCATGCATGCACACACACGTGCGCACGGGACACACACACACACACACACACACACACACACACACACAAGTGCGCACGGACACACACAAACACAAACACAAACACATACCAACAACAACTTCGGAACCGTCTTCAAAATCCTAATTCAAAAAGGGCGGGAAGAAATATGCGAGGAAGTAACGGAAATATGCGAGCGTCTAACGAAAACATACGAGTATTGCCGAACCACGGAATATGGGATCGGTCAGCAAAACGCCTGACTTCTCGATAATAAATTCCAGGTTTCCTGGCGTGCATGAAGGAAGTTTGTCTAGCTGAGACGTTAATGAGCTCTTGATGTGGTCATTACGGTGTAGAACACATGTCTCGCATACCTGGGATCCGCCATTACGTGGCTCCGCGTTTAATAAGGCAAACGCCAAATCAAAGCCCTGCTTCTGAAATCGTTCTTATACCATGTCACAGTTGGAAGCCTGGTCGATGTTCCGGAAGAACCAAAACCACGTGCTATCAACAAAAACACGTGCTATCAACAAAACATGTGTTACATTTAAATCATATTCATATGCTTAACCTTGCTTGATACCTAATAGCCGGTGTGCATTTTTGTGTTGGGTTGTCGTTAAACATTCATTCATTCATTCATTCATTTATTCATTCAGTTATTCATTCATTCATTCATTTATTCACCCATTCATTAATTCATTCTTTCTTTCATTCATTTGGTGTAAATTCTCATTTCATTATCCAATGGCTACTAAAGGGACAGTAATATATAGAGGTCCTTTTTGGTTTAAAAGTGTTATTTGTGTCTAGGTGAAGAAGACCGTGTATTACTGTGCCATACTTTTCTTTAACTTCATCCCTCCCCCACCCCTCTTCCTCCCGTTACACTAGGCCACATAGCACCCTGGAAATGTGTGCTTAGCGAGTTAAAGGAACATTCCCGAGTTTCTTGCATTGTAAGATGTTTCCGACTAATAAAATATTTCTACGATTAAACTTAAATATTAAATATATTTTCTTGTTTAGAATATCAGTGTCTGTATATTTAATGTGTTTCTGGTCGTCTTAATATTTGTAAGAAGCACAAACTGGAGTATTAAATATATTTTCTTGTTTAGAATATCAGTGTCTGTATATTTAATGTGTTTCTGGTCGTCTTAATATTTGTAAGAAGCACAAACTGGAGTATTAAATATATTTTCTTGTTTAGAATATCAGTGTCTGTATATTTAATGTGTTTCTGGTCGTCTTAATATTTGTAAGAAGCACAAACTGGAGTTTGTCTTCAAATAATTTCGTACGTACGAAAAAACAAACATTTTAGGAAATAAAATATAATTTAACCTGGTACAAATATTAGAACGATCAGAAACACGTTTAATATACAGCCACTAATATTTTATGCAGAAAAATATGTTTGATATGTAATTACAATCGTTAAACAGTCTCTATTAGTTAAAAATAGCAGCAAACTCAGGAATGTCCCTTTAAGAGAGGAAACCCGCTAGATGTAATTTTTCACAAACGTGACAACAGAAACCACATACTAAATAGCATTTAAATAAACTGTTCAAATTTCAAAGAACCTTTTTTGTTCCGGTGGAGAAACAAAATTAGTCATTACGGTAATGTTTTACTTTCCTCCTAAATACGATGAGAACCACTGTTTATTTGTTGACAGCCTCTGCGCACCAGTTGGGAATCAACGGACCAAGGAAAGTAATGTTTACTTAATGACGTCACAGGACATAGTTTATAGTTAATTAAGATCAAAGCTCGGTTTCTTGGGTACACAACCACGATTTCTGAATTACCTGCACGTTATATATATACTCTTCAAAAAAAGTAGGGGAACCTGAAATATTAATGTTAATATCAACTATTAGACCGAACATACGTTTTGACCACAGGCATCCTAGTAAAGAATGTTCAGGTCTGTTTATCAACACACCGAAACACATTCCATAGTTTGCACGTGCATCACGCAGTTGCCCCGTACACGTGCGTGGGGTGTCTTTCTCGATTTTGACAATTTCCAGGAAGGTCGATTAATCACTGTGGAACATTATTTCTGTCAATCTTTTTCATTCTGTTGATCATACAGTTGTTATTGTTTTGTTTTTAGTCATTTTTATTGTTTGAATTTGCGATTTACTGATATAAAAAAACGTCAACTTTCTTTGTAACACGCAATATGAATGTCATACTTCAAGTTTGTTTTGTTTAACGACACTACTAGAGCACATTTATTTATTAATCATTGGCTTTTGAATATCAGACATTTGATAATTCTGACAGTCTTAGAGTAAAAAAAAGTAAAGTTTGTTTTATTTAACGACGCCACTAGAGCACATTGATTTTTAATCTTATCATCGGCTATTGGACGTCAAACATATGGTCATTCTGACACTGTTTTTAGAGGAAACCCGCTGTCGCCACATAGGCTACTCTTTTTTACGACAGGCAGCAAGGGATCTTTTATTTGCGCTTCCCACAGGCAGGATAGCACAAACCATGGCCTTTGTTGAACCAGTTATGGATCACTGGTCGGTGCAAGTGGTTTACACCTACCCATTGAGCCTTGCGGAGCACTCACTCAGGGTTTGGAGTCGGTATCTGGATTAAAAATCCCATGCCTCGACTGGGATCCGAACCCAGTACCTACCAGCCTGTAGACCGATGGCAGTCTTAGAGATAAATATATTTTTCCATTAATGTACCATCCCACAAACATAAATGCACATACCATGGCCTTTGATATACATATATATGGCCTTTGAGAGATATATATATATTATATATATATATATATATATATATATATATATATATATATATATATATATATATATATATATAACAGCTTGAGCGGAGGCAGCGGGTTTCTTTCTTCTGTCACTAGATACATCGAAGGGCGGGACGTAGCCCAGTGGTAAAGCGCTCGCTTGATGGGCGGTCGGTTTGGGATCGATCCCCGTCGGTGGGCCCATTGGGCTATTTCTCGTTCCAGCCAGTGCATCACTAGTGGTATACCAAAGGTTATGGCATGTCCTAAACTGTTTGTGGGATGGTGCATATAAAAGATCCCTTGCTGCTAATGGAAAAACAAATTAGCGGGTCTCCTCTGATGACTATATATTATGTGAATATTACCAAATATTTGACATTCAATAGCCGATGATTAATAAATCAATGTGCTCTAGTGGTGTCGTTAAACAAAAAATAAACTGTGTCTCGGCCATCATGTTAGACGCCGAATAGCGGCAGTTTAGAAATGTTCAGTGATATCATCAAACAGGCATTTGTCCCATTTCTAGTAGCCAACGATCAACAGCATGTTCTCGCTTCCGTTCACCTCCATTCTGTATGTATATATATGAAATTCCGGAATTTGCATAAATGCAATAACACGGCATTATATGAATACAGGTATTGTAGGTATTCAGACAAGTGTAACACGTGTACGCATATCTAAATACCTGTCGGCAGTTTGTGCGACATTTGCGTTACAATGCTAGTGGGCCCCGCCAGGGATTTAAATGATCATAATGTTCTTCTTTATTCGTCCCTTTTTTTAATACGCCAAACTATAATGCTGTTGTATTAGTATTCATGTGCAAAATATGCAAATGTATTTAATGCAGTAATTGAATTGTATTTGAACGTCCATGGTTGGGCTTAAAGGAACATTCCTGAGTTTGCTGCAATTTTTAAGACGTTATTGACTAACGGAGACTTTTTAACGATTGTAATTACACATCAAATATATTTTTCTGCATAAAATAGTAGTGGCTGTATATTAAACGTGTTTCTAATTGTTCTAATATTTGTACTAGGTTAAATTTCATTTTATTTCCAAAAATATAGTTGTTTCGTACGTACGAAATTATTTGAAGACAAAATCCAGTTTGGGCTTCTTAGAAATATTAAGACGACCAGAAACACATTGAATATACAGACACTGATATTCTAAACAAGAAAATATATTTAATATGTAAGTTTAATCGTAGAAATATTTTATTAGTCGGAAACATCTTACAATGGAGCAAACTAAGGAATGTTCCTTTAACAAATATGTGTCCAGCGATACACTATATTGTTTAATTAATATGTCTGCTGTCGCATAGACCACAAATTATATGGGTTTTTTTTTTAAAAAGAACAGAAAATACGGCGACCTTTGATATAGCAGTCGTATAGCACTATCAGGAATGGGAAATAACCCAACAAGGATCGAATATGTAATGGGATGGCAGGTCAAGAAAAACTCTCCCTCCATATAGTATTGGATTCGTAATATCCGGATAATAAATATTTTATGTTTGCTTCTATTTCCCCAACAGGGCCGGGACGCAACTCAGTGGTAAAGTGTTCGATAGATGCGCAGTCAGTGGGCCCATTGGACTATTTTTTCGTTCCAGCCAGTGCTCTACAACTGGTGTAACAAAGGCCGAGGTATGTATTATCCTGTTTGTGGGTTGCTGTATCAGAAAGAGTAGCCATTTTGTCGCGGCAGCGGGTTTTCTATCTCATTATCTGATTGGTCTGACGCCATATGAACGTAATATTATAAGTGTGTTGAGTACGTCATTAAATAACACATTCCATCCTCTCTTTTTTTGGTCATTACAAGCAATATAGCCAACCTCTTTGAGGCCAGTGGAGCCATTTGTCTCGCACCTGAATAATAAAGGCTACGGATTTTTTTTTTAAACCTTGGATGGCTATAGTAGTTAAAAGCCGGAAGTCTTCAAAATCAGGACGTAGGTAGGGCTTAACAATCTAGACGAGTTTGGGGACAGTGTCTTGGTCTTCAAAAGCTGGACGTAGGTAGGGCTTAACAGTCTAGACGAGTTTGGGGACAGTGTCTTGGTCTTCAAAAGCTGGATGTGACTTGATTCTTAAAAGTTGGGTGTAGCTAGAACCTTAAAAACTTTAAGTGTCAAATTCTCAAAAATTGTAAGGGGTCATCCTTAAACTAACAGAGAGAAGCCGAGGCCTCAAAAGCTGGACATGGCTAGTGGTTAGGGGAACAACTGACGAGGGCCTCAAAAGCTGGACGTGGCTAGTGGTTAGGGGTACAACTGACGACAGCCTCAAAAGCTTAATGGGACCAAGTCTAGATATGAACTCTGAGATGGTCTTATGGATAGCCTATAGTGTCGGCTGAGTGAGCGCTGTGTCCACTGAATTACGCCCTGCTCACACGTGTACAGACACGCATGCACATGCACGAGCCAGTGCTGTTTTGGCAGGTTTAGCCAGCCGGTCGGAAGAATGGTGCCCTGCTTCCATAGCATCGCCATGCACAGCCCTGCTTATCACACGAGCAAACTGTGTAAATAAACAAATACACCGAGTCTTCATACGTCGAGATGGCAACAACCCAAGAGCGCTTGTTAATTCCTCAAACTTTTGTAACTCCGGTCTGAGACCAAGTTACCTGACGCCTTTTTCCCCCTCCTTTTCTTTGTTAAAGAGGCTTGCTTTGAAGCTCGCAATCGGTTCTCTAGGGCGTCGAGCTCCGTCGCACCTGGCTGGTATTTGTTACCCTGAACCTGCCGAATATTTCTGCTTAATTTCCTCCCTCTGTGTGTATGTAACAGTACACTGTGTTGTTATTACGACCGCTTCTAGTTGGGACTTCCATACGTTCCTGCAGTTCCATTTGAATTATAACCCAATCCAACCAGGGTTAAACAAAAGCGTGGGGAAGTGTATATGACAGAACCCTCGTAGTCGAAGAATGTCAGCCCATCTGTTATCTCTTACTCCTACAAATTCTCGCCCGGTGTTGCTTTCTTCTACTTACTGTGTCCGTCCGTCCGTCCGTCCGTCCGTCTACACATCCACTCGTCTCTCTCTCTCTCTCTCTCCTCTCTCTCTCTCTCTCTCTCTCTCTCTCTCTCTCTCTCTCTCTCTCTCTCCATCTGTCTATCTCACTTCCTATATCTCCCTTATTCCGTCCCTCTATTTCTCCTTCCATCTCCATGTGGATGTATGGAGCGGATATAATTTTTTAAAACGTGAACAGATGGTATATGAAGGGGTAAAAAGTAAAGGTGGACAGAGGGGCGTATGGCTTGAGCTAATGGAGAATAATGGGGAACGTAATGTTGTATGGATGTGGAATGGGGGAGGGGGGGGGGGTATTAAACCGTAATTTCATCCCACCTCAGGTTTTCTAGTTAGCACTACATCTTCTATTAATTACGCCGTATTTCTTTTTCTGTCGCTTTTCAGTTAAGAACGTCAAATATTGTTTTAAATGTTTTGGCAAAAAGCCGAATTTATGAACCAACAAGAGGTTAAAGTTCCATTTGTTTAACAACAACACTAGAGCACACTGACGTTCGCCAACTATCTGACTCGTCCCCAATGTGTTCATTTGGTTCAAAATTGTACTATAATGTGTAGTGCAAATGGACCAATTACCAAAATGAACCTATAATCGGTTTTGGTAATTCGTTTCAATTGTAAAGCCATGAACGTTTTAGACTTGCATGGCGTAATCAAGCGCTGTCAATGCCTGGGACATTAGGTTCGAAGAATTGAACCTACTTGGTCGACCAGTGCTCTGATTAATCCCGTCCCAACTAGTGTCCACGTCTGGTATATCAAATGAAGAGGTATGTGCTGCCCTGTATGTGGGAAAGTGCGTATAAAACATTCATTTGTTGCTGACGAACACAATGTAACTTGTTTCCTATGAAGACTACGTGTTAGACAAATGTTTGACATCCAATAGCCGATGATTAGTTAATTAAAGTACTCAAGTGCTGTTATTAAACAACACAAACTTTAATTTATTTGTTACATGTCATTCTCTTTGGCGATCAAACAAGACATCTGGAAAGTATACACTTCTCTTGTTATATCTTTTGCGAGGGTAAAACAGACACTGACGGTCACAAAACAAGATCGTTAGGAAATTGACTGATTCGGTTGTTCAACAGTTAAAGGACACAAAACATAAAACCAACATAACAAATATATCACATGAAGAACAGACATACTGACATACAGACATACAATGACAGATATAATGCTGAGAGAGAGAGAGAGAGATATAATGAGAGAGAGAGAGAGACAGAGAGAGAGAGAGAGAGAGAGAGAGAGAGAGAGAGAGAGAGAGAGAGAGAGAGAGAGAGAGAGAGAGAGAGAGAGAGAGAGAGCCAGAGCCAGAGAGACATATAGAGGGGGAGTGAGGTAGATACAGAGAGACAGATAGAGATGGTGGAGGGAGGGAGACAGAGAGACAGGGAGAGAGACAGAGAAAGACAGGTATATATAGACATGAAGAATAGACATACTGACACAGACATACAATGACACACACAGAGAGAGAGAGAGAGAAGAGAGAGAGAGAGAGAGAGAGAGAGAGAGAGAGAGAGAGAGAGAGAGAGAGAGAGAAGACAGACAGACAGACAGACAGAGAAAGCGACAGAGAAAGACAAAGACAGAGACACAGAGAGAGACAGACAGTTGGAGTAAGAAAGACAGAACATTGATTTGGAAATACAATGTTGGTGGAGGTTCGTGTCCAAGGTGTATGTGCGCAGACGTCTAGTATGTGCGTGTGCGTGTACTCGTGTACCATCATGCATCATTGCTGTTAATAATACACATTTCTAATGCCACACACTACGCATAAGCTTAAAGGTCCTATGTACACGTTGAAGCTACAGTATTTTGTTATTGTCACATTTATTTGTACTAAATAAATACAAATTAATTGATCCCACACATAATTTTTCCATAATAATAATTTTTAAAAGTCTTGTACTGGACGACAAGAGGGGTTTCCCGAATACAATGTGGCTAAATATAGCATAGTCACCATCTTCGTTTCGGTGTCAGTTGTCTGCAAATACGTATGGGGAAAACTTGGTATGCATTCGACACACTAAGTTTTCCCCAGAAATCAGTGCGTCACTAGATAATGCGTGTGACACTCTCAAGCTTCTCCCTTATAAAACACATTTCTTTCTACCAGAAAACGGAATTATAGTTGACGGTATAAACATTATGTTTCAAAACAAAAATTGATAAATATTTTTGGCGCCATCCGCCATTATTGCAGCTTTGACATAGAACCTTTTAACGAATATTATACATACATCGACTTTAACGGTGCCATTTTAATTCAGTTATCATTTACTCATGTTCGATTGAGGGCATTGAACAAATTCCAGGGCCCGTGCTTAAAAATATTTCAAATAAGAGTCCACACTCAATATCTAATGACGTCATACACATACAATTTGTATGACGTTGTCATGACATTAGTGTCTCAGACTCTAAAAGTTTTATAAGCACCAGGGCCCCGTTCCACAAAGCGATCTTAGTCCTACGATCACCTTAAGTGCATAGCTACCTTATGCACTAAGGTGATCTTAATGCTAAGATCGCTTCGTGGAACGGGGACCAGGCCAGTAGTAAATCTCCTATGTTTTTTCAGTGATCGTAATGTCGCAATGTTTCTGTACAGACGACCATATAGCTGAGGTATCCACAGTCAATACGGTAAGCGCCAGTCACACTGTCGCGGTGTATGGTAACGGTGACCCACGGTGTCTGAAATCGGGGAGAACCGTGGGTAACCGTAGTGAGTCCGGCGGCAAACCGTTGCTTCACCTTCCCCTTTTAATTTTCACTAGGTGGAGTAAAAATGACAATCAGAATACGTTGCTACAATAACAACACAACGGGAAGAACAAAATATATTAATAAACTAATAGATTACAAAAATAAACAAATGAAAGAATAAACAAATAATTAAAGCAATAAATAAGTGTACAGCAGACACAAAGTGCATTTAATAACAAAATGCACTTACCCCATACCAATCGCAATTCGGTTCCTGTTGCCATGGCTGCACAAATGAAAAATAAAAACACGAAATATTTGTTTGCTGTTTTTGTTCATAAAAACATTTGTCATTACTCTCTTTTGGGGCCAGTCAATATAACACATGTATATATCAAATCGTCATATTTCGTTCGTACCGGCCTCGGTGGCGTCGTGGCAGGCCATCGGTCTACAGGCTGGTAGGTACTGGGTTCGGATCCCAGTCGAGGCATGGAATTTTTAATCCAATTACCGACTCCAAACCCTGAGTGAGTGCTTCGCAAGGCTCAATGGGTAGGTGTAAACCACTTGCACCGACCAGTGATCCATAACTGGTTCAACAAAGGCCATGGTTTGTGCTATCCTGCCTGTGGGAAGCGCAAATAAAAGACCCCTTGCTGCCTGTCGTAAAAGAGTAGCCTATGTGGCGACAGCGGGTTTCCTCTAAAAAAATCTGTGTGGTCCTTAACCATATGTCTGACGCCATATAACAGTAAATAAAATGTGTTGAGTGCGTCGTTAAATATAACACTTCTTTCTTTATTTCGTTCGTTGTGACAAAACAATCGGGTATGTAGGTATGCTGATGTTCCTGAAATGGCCAAAACCCGCTTGGCGGAGGGGATGCTTGGGGGGGGGGGGGTACCAATTGAGCAGCATTGCTATAAATGTTTTTATTAGGTCTCACTACACAGATCACTTTCGAGTGAGAGTTCATTCATCACGGTTCACTATAGTTCCTAATTGTGACACATGTTATGGTTCACATATTAACTTCTAGGAAATGGTGAAGAATTAAAATAATATGTATGTTTAATGATAAGCCTTCTGGCTGTATTTTGTCCATGCTATTTTGTAATATTGTGCATTGACCTTTTAGGACGTGGGTGTATAGCGTAAGAGACAGCCGAGTGAATCGGTTAATGAACCACCTGTTCGGACCGGTGTTACAGCCAGATGCGGTCATATGGCAAACAACTGACACGGAAATGTTCTCAATTTTGGAGTGAAAATAAATGCTTATTCGCAATGGTATATGTTGTTAGTGCCAACGAGAAAGCGTTCTATTGGCAATCTTCATTTGAAGTTGGGCAATTTAACATGGGTTTCAATGGCAGAAGACATCTGTGTAGTGAAACCTTAGTCACCTACCGGTCCAACCGGATGAAACTATAGGTTTCGTTTCCGTTCTATATGTCTGTCTGTCTGTCTGTCTGTCTGTCTGTCTGTCTGTTTATTTGTCTGTCTGTCTGTCTGTTTGTTTGTCTGTCCGTCCGTCCGTCCGTCCGTTCATCCGTCTGTCCCACATTTTTAAAACAATGCCTCAAGATATTACGCTAAACGTTTTTGTATAGTTTTATTATGGACTACTACACATCAAGTTTCACTTTCATGGTGATTTACTTTTCTTTGTTATTGTACAGACTTATGGCCCTTGAACTTAGGAGATACAAAACTATATTGGGCCCGGTACGGGATATGTATTGCTTTAGCAATACTCGCAGAATGCTTTGACATATAGTCTTAAAGGGACAGACCCTAGTTTTTAAACACTACAGCATATTTTTCACTATTAGAGCCGTTTATGATCATTGAAATCAAACATTACTTATAAATATTCTATTGTTTAGTTTATCCATTTCCGTACAACCGAAGTGTTTCTGGTCATCCTGGTGTTTCTAATACCAAAATACATGTCTCATATTTTTTAAAACGCACGTGCGTCTGAGAAGTAACGGTTATTGATTCGAGTTCCAGTCTATTTTAAGGATATTTCCCAGTTTTAACGCCACAGACCCTTCTTTCTCTGTATTGTAACTTTACCCAAATGAGATACAGGTTTATAAATTAACTAAACTTAGTGTCCATTTTTTTACGGGCTAAAATTAAGGTCTGCGCCAATGGATCTTGTATATGCACCATCCCACAGACATACCATTCGTGGTGCACTGGCTGGAACGAGAAATAGTCCAATGGGCCCACCAACGGGGATTGATCCTAGACCAACCGCGCATCAGGCGAATGTTTTATCACTGGACTAAGTCCCTCGATAATGTGTGAAAATTGATGTCCTAAAATGCAAGTTTCTGCTTGCTACACGTAAAATTAATCATGGCAAATGTTGCTAAATAATTTAAATATGTAAAGCTAATATATATATATTATATATATATATGTTGTGAAATTCTATCTTTTTATACATTCATCCGATACACTTCATTCTAATAACTTTTATATATATACACACACACACACACACACACACACACACATTCTTTGGGAGACAACTCGTCCCCTTTGGCCACCAGTTTGAACCCCTTGTCGACAATTTACTATACGATATATCCTATTAACTATTTACTGAGAGGCCTCGATGGAGGGACGAGTAAGCCTTCGGCCTAAAGGTCGGTAGGTATGGGGTTCCCACCCATTCAAGGTCTTCACAACTGGTGTAACAAAGGCCGTGGTATGTACTATCATATCTGTGGGTTGATGCATATAAAAGATACCTTGCTGATTATTGAAAAAGGGTAGTCCATAGAGTGGCGGCAGCGGGTTTCCTCTCTAATGATCTGTGTGGTCTTTAACCATATGCCCGACGCCATATAACCGTAGTTAACATGTGTTCGTTGTTAAATAAAACAGTTCTTTTTTCTTCGTTTTTCTCTTACTCCAGCCAGTGCACCACGACTGGTATATCAAAGGCCGTGGTATGTGTTATCCTGTCTGTGGGACGGTGCATATAAAAGATGCCTTGCTACTAATGGAAAAATGTAGCGGGTTTTCTCTATTAGACTATATGTCAAAATTACCAAATGTTTGCCATCCAATAGCCGATTATTAATAATTAATGTGCTCTAGTGGTGTTGGTAAACAAAACAAAAACTTTCTTTTCCCATACAAGCTATAACCCAGAGTGACTTTTAACGGCTGGGTGGGGATGTGTACATTGTTTTTTAAACTAACCCCTGACAACTAAATCGACCTGTCCTAATGTGTGTAACCAGGATAGCGAATACACACACTAAGAAAATAATTACCATCAATATTGCTACCATTATTATCGTAATTTACATTATTTAAATCTTTATAGATTATAAATGCGACGTATGCTGTGCATCACTATAATGATGAATATTTAACATCTCCAGACCAGAAAAATAAACCGCTATAATTCATTTACTCCGTAATCAAATGAAATCATTACGTCATACTTACCTCATTGTTTAAAAAAAATAGTAACTGTATCCTTAGCATCAAAAGACCAAAATATGTGTGCTATGAATATACTTTCCATAAAATGTTGTTTATGTTTAAGTGACCTCGTTATAATCAACACTATATATAAAGCTTAGTTGCAGAGATGGTCTGCAGACTATATACACGAAGCTTGCAATACTTGATAGGCGTATCAAATAATAAATATATCATGCATCAATTTTGTGTTTAATACACTGATGTTCAGTGTCTAACTCGGTTATTTCGCTCCGCTGCTGTCTGATACAAGCTGATAGTGTGTAACGTGTGACAGCTGGATTCGGAAAGTGCCCTTCGCCGATGAGTAGGGGAAAACAAATCGTTAAAACATACTGTACGCATTAAATCGAGGAGTTTGAATTTTCTCTCGTGGCATTTACGGGGATAATTAATGTTATTCTGTACATGTTAAGTAGATGTTTTGTAATAGTATACCCATTACACACATTATCAGCCATCTTTTAGATAAACTATCATTACTTTTAAGTTACAAACATATTGCTAAAATTACATGTTGCCAACATATCCATGACATCACCTAGGATGAGCCAGTCGTATGTCTTTGAATTTGATCATAAACAAAATGTGTTATTACCGTGTAATACCAGTCTCACCAACGGGTGTGAAACGAAGCTACATGTCATTTGATGACAAACAAATAACAAGTGCCTTTGTAACGTCCCAGTACCTGAATACAAAGACAAAGACGAAAATAGTAGCTACAGCTGGGGAAAGAGATGAATGGTGTGATAATGATCAGGATTTTTCTAAGAGTATTTTTGTCTGTTGTTGTTTTTAGAAAATTATTTTCGAACATGGTAAATACTGTCTGTTTTTAATTAATTGCTATAGTAAACTGTAAAACCATTGCCCCTCCCAACATTCAGTGCGTCCTATACACCGTGTATTCATGTCAACTGGTTAGGAACCCTGATAAAAATCGCCCATTTAAATAAACTGCTACGGTATGCTTAAGGCTACCAAAATTATAATGTTTTTTGTTTGGGGTTGTTTTGTCTGGGGTTGTTTGTTTGGGGGGGGGGGGGGGGGGGGGGTCAAAATCAAAAGCTTTACGTGATATTTTCCCTCCGATTTCATTTTTGCCTCATTTTTTGTTTTTTAAATTCTAAAAAAAAGCACGTCAAAAACCTGCAACAAATGTGGATAAAAGTCAAGAATGTTGCATCGTGTAGACAGAAATGTATACAAACGTCGACAAGTGGGGACATTTGTCCCGACATACATGTCCAACAATGTGTTTTTTTATATTGAATGTTAAGTGGATGACTTACTCTACCGTGTATCTGCACATACAGCATTTGTGTCAAAAGGGACCCAATAGTTGGCATGTAACTCAATAATGAATTACGTTAGCAGTCATATAAAAATATATTGTTAGGTTTTTAACCCTTTCCAACTCAAATATCCTTTATTCAAGAACACTTTCAGTATAAATAAACAAAGGTTTCTTTATAAATGACCATCAGATTATATACATTAAATATAATTTTTAATATAGGGGTGAAGATAAAAAGCTAGAACAGCCAAATACGCAGCTTCGCTTGCATTGTCTCTGGAGTAATCGATAATGCAGTACACAAATATTAAAGACGGAACTGTATGTGTTTTATCTTGACTCTTCCATTAGTTACCTTTATGCCTGTGTAAAAAAAAAAAAAGACTTAACCTTTGCAATTTGATGGTAATACCAATTAATCGGCTCCCCTTTTGACGCAAACGGAGTATAGTTTGTATTGGGTGTTTTCATACTGTAGCTTCTGATTTGATCAAACTCTCATAGTTTGATCGTACAGTACAGTTATAGACGTACAGCGGGTCCATCCTGATGTTTCTAACACGATAGTTCGCGAAACGTTTTGTCGTTAGCGTTAAGAAAAGAATAACTGCCAAACGTTTCGACTTTGGCTTTTCACACAAAACTGTTAAAAATTCTTAGCATACCCACTCTTTAACTAATTACCCCTGCGCGTGCTGTAACCTCGCCGTGGTGCAGGGGTGTAACATTTTCTTTGAGAATGGCCAATACAGCACAAAATTGAAGTTTTGAGTAAAATTCAGTATCCGTAAAATTCTGTGATATTTGTGTTTTTGCACAGTTCTTTACACTGTTCTTTACACTGTTTTTTTTTAAACCTTGAGTTTTTGTATTGATGTTGATCATCACTTTATTTGTTTGCATTGCCATGGTTTGACACCCAATAACCGATGTATTTTTCGTGCTGGGGTGTCGTTAAGCATTCATTCATTCATTCTTTAACTAATTAGTTATGCTCTGAAAAAAAATCAAAATGTGTATATCATATGTATATATACCATTATATCGGCCAGCAGAACTATTTCTAAATGTTTCGTTGATAACAGTTTCACCGTTGTTGGTACCGTGGTAACCGTTTAAGCTATGAATTAAACTCGTTTTGTTTCGTGCATTGAATTTTGTAAGGATGTGTTTTTGTGTTTGAAAAGTACTAATCATTTCAAGACCGTATTTGTACTGTCAGTGGACTACTTGAGAATAATACAAAGTCAAAAAATTTTTGTTGTGTTGGTCAGCCATTTTGGAAAACGGTTGCATATTAAAATACGTTATATTGACGAAGAAAACGCCCGTGTTATGGTATCCTGATACCATACTCATAAACTAACAGAGGAAAAGAGTTCAACAAACATATAGAGAAAAAACGTGTCAGATCTACCGGCAACATATTGTGTGAGACCCAGTTCCACAGGTAGAGTGTTCGGCTGAGCTGTTTTGGTCAAACGATCGAACCCCCTCAGTGCCCCACAACTAATATATCAAAGACTATGGTATGTGCTGTCCTGTAGGTTGGAAAATGCATAAAAAGATTTTTGGAACATTTTAAAGGTTTTCTTCTAATACTTTGTGTTAGAATTGTCAAATGTTTGACATTCAATAATCGATGACCAAATCAATATGCTCTAGTGATGTCGTTAAACAAATCAAGCTTTAACTTTAAGTTATATGGGTTCACCATGCTAACAAAACAGGGCAGTTAGCTGAGCATTTGATTTAATTAACAAATATTTTTTCAAACTCCTAGATTTTAACCGTACAGTAAAATTGCACAAGTACAACATATCTGTTTTCACCATATGTCTCACTGGTACACCGTGCTAACAAAACGAATCGGGAGGTGAGTCGATATGAACTGCCGAGCTAAAGGGAAAAATCAGTAACATAGTGTGCACTTCCGACATGCTCATATTGCACTTATATCAAGGATTTCAAACAGCAACTGGTGCCAGATCAGGTCAGGTTAGGTCATAGGGTTTTACGTGCACATTCAGAACAAGCTGTTGTAGCGCACGCCTGTCCTGGACACAAGAGCCGGTGGAGGGTGCCAGATTAACGTTATCTTCCTTTTATCACACATTTCCGTCTTTATAGCCAATTAAGGTTCAAGCACGGTATCCCAGACATACACCTCATCTAACTGCCTGCATGCCTGCCTGCATGCCTACCTGCTTGCATGCCTACCTGCCTGCCTAAGCCAAGGAATAATTAATAGCAGTTAATGACTAGTGGGGGCGGGACGTAGCCCAGTGGTAAAGCGCTCGGACTACAGGCTGGTAGGTACAGGGTTCGCAGCCGGGTACCTGCTCCCACCCAGAGCGAGTTCTTAAAGGCTCAGTGGGTAGGTGTAAGGCCACTACATCCTCTTCTCTCTCACTAACCACTAACCAACTAACAACTAATCCACCGTCCTGGACAGACAGCCCAGATAGCTGTGGTGTGTGCGTGAACTTAATTGGATATCAGCACGAAAACAAGCTGAAATGAATGAATGTGTGGCACTTATGGGCCGCAAAATTAAAAGTGAAATAATCGAAAAGAAAACCCGGGACTGATCAACCGGTACTACGTTGAGGTCGATGGATGCTTGGAACTAAATACATTTATAAATTGATTTCCATTAAAGTTCAGATGTGCTAATCTTGTCGAGGGCTGGATGTAGTCCAGTGGTAAAGCGCCTGGTACGCAGTCGGTCTAGGATCGATCCCTTTCGGTGGCCCATTGGGCCATTTTCCGTGTTAGCCAGTGCACCAGGACTGGTAAATCAAAGGCCGCGGTACGTGGTATCCTGTATGTGGGATGGTGCATATAAAAGATTTCTTGCTACTAATGGAAAATGTAGCAAGTTTCATCTCTAAGACTATGTCAGAATCATCAAATGTTTGACACCCAATTCCCGATGATCAATAAATCAACTGGTGTGTGAACGATTTGCTAATCTCCACTCGTCTGTATGGGTTATCTGCCCATGGCACGGGTTAATACTCATCGGATAGGATTTCAAGCCGGTAGATACTCGGTTCGCATCCAAGCATCGCAGCAAAGATAGTTGAGCTGTGTGTCCATGCAGCGTGCTTGAACCGTAACTGGACAGCACAAACATCGTGTAAAATTAAATTAATAAGTCAAAAGGCTCATGCTTATTGATTATGACAGTCGTTAGGGACAGAGACGAGACCTTAGTCACAAACTAAAAAAAAAAAGGTTTAACGACACCACTAGAGCACAGTGATATATTAACGGATGTCAAACATGTGGTAATTATGACACCTAGTCTTCAAGAAACCTGCGATATTTTTCCATTGTTTGCAAGGGATCTTTTATATGCACTTTTCCACAGACACATACGGCGGCCTCTGATATACCAGTCGTGGGGCAATGGTTGGGACGATGAACAATCCCCATTAGAGAATGACTCCACCGAGGAGGTACAGATTCACTATGGCTTCGAGTTCCTACTCAGATATGAAGTATGTGCTATCCTGGCTGTGTGATGGTGCATCTAAAAGATCTGCTACTGGTGGAAAAATGTAGCGGGTTTCCTCTCTAAGACTACATGTCAAAATTACCCAATATTTTACAGCCAATAACCTATGATTAATACATCAATGTGCTCTAGGTTGGACTATACCAATTCAAATCCCATAGGCGACCATGTTAACGTTTGTGTTTAAAAACACTATATGCAATATATCAACCAAACTGTGACCCATAAATATCAGTACTACAACCCCTACCTCAAAGTATTAACTGCAGAAAATGGTACCTTTCATGGCTCATTTTCGGTATAACCAGATGTTTCTGCAACACCCCTAGTTTCGTACAAAATTTGAGTACTTTTTTTTACAGGTACCCCATACATGTTCCAAGCACAAGGCTACTTGACACGGTGGTACTACATCAAATAAAATTGCATACGTTTTTGGCCCAGATAAAACTAATTTTTTTTACAACCAACACACTCACATTTATAACCAATCACAGGACTTGTGGTGTTAACTTCTCTATCAAAAGTTCGGTACACCTCGAACTTCGACCCAGCCGGAAATTAATTGGTATAGTGCAACCTATACTGATAACATACATGTTTCAAAAGGTGGTGAATCATGTGTTTTTATGACAACCAGGATCTGGTGTCTTCTGACATAAACTGACAACCTCACTGAAACTGTTGTTTTTACAGTGCAACCTAATTTAATGTACACCTCACAAAGCACATGTATTTTGTACAGTTTTGTACAAATGCAATATGTCATATTTGAAAAAATATTCTTTTTAAAAATAATACTCCTGAAGATATTTACTGTCAGATGTGTGTGAGTGCTCAGCTATATATGTAGAGACAGCATGGCTATTCAGAGTATCTCAACTCCTTAAACTTATTCCATTGAAACACATGTACTTGACTGACCCCTAGATTATGAAGACCTCAATAGGCACATCAAAGAAATATCAGTATTAAAAAAATACAATGTCTGAGGAAGGAAAAACCAACATGACTGCATCTGTATGAAGTAATGACTTAATGTCCTGCACATCACTGTTGGAAGAAAATCCTGTATGCTGAGTGTGGGCATCTTCAAGTTACCATGTGCGGGAATTTCAAATCCATCAGCTATGCAGATTTTCAAATTGGACCATCAAAACCATTGGCAGCCACCAATATTCCTGACTATATTTTATGTATACCCTACTGTAGTTGGAGGTTTTAAATATTTGTGATATCTGGAATTATCATGCAGCTTTCGCATATTTATTTTTGATTCATTACTAAAAAAACCTGTTTTTAAGTGACATAATTACCCGAACATATATTTTATTGCATTATTTTCTAATCCAGATCAATACAATATGTATATTGGATGTATTCCTACAATCTGTAATCCAGCATATCATTTAGCTATTAACATTGGATAATACAGCATTAACAATAAAATAAATCATCAAATTACACCAAGGTAGATAATCAAATCTGGAAAAATTGGTTCCAAATCTAGTATACACTTAAAATACACTTCGTGGGAGCAAACTAAGTCATTATTTTAAAAAAAAGATTTGATCTGGAGACCTAAAGATATGTTTAACAAGCTTATTGTTATGTATAAATGAGAACAGAAGGCACAATAGTGACCAAAATTTTAATTATGGCTTTGGTAAAAAAATTCTTCAAAGTAAACAAATGTTTCCCCTAAAACTACAAATTTGTCTAAAATATGACTTAGCACCCTATAAATATGCCAAAAGGACAATAAAAATCAAGGTCTTTATAAAGTTAAGCTTTCAGAAGTACACACATGAAACATTAACTATGTTTATAGAAGTTAAAGACATTAAGCCAATATTGGCACATGTTATTTTTAATATAAAAATAAATTGCTATTAAAATCTAAGTTCAGACTGCCTAGATATATTAACATATTTAAGAGCAGTTGTATATGGCAAGTCAAAAACCATGTAAATAAGAACATTCAAATCTGTATAGTATGAATTATAGGCCAAAACCAAATTTTCCTCAGTGCTAATTTTTGTTCAAACTCCATTCAGAGCTATGTACAGTAATTATTGTCAAGGTCAAGGTCATTGTGAACTTGCATGGCCGAGTGACGGCTAATTAATCAAATAGTGTAGTTTAATTTAATTAAATCACAAAAATCATAATCTTTTTATTATGCACTGAATATGTGCTATAGGTTGGACTATACCAATTCAAATCCCATAGGCGACCATGTTAACGTTTGTGTTTAAAAACACTATATGCAATATATCAACCAAACTGTGACCCATAAATATCAGTACTACAACCCCTACCTCAAAGTATTAACTGCAGAAAATGGTACCTTTCATGGCTCATTTTCGGTATAACCAGATGTTTCTGCAACACCCATAGTTTCGTACAAAATTGTAGTACTTTTTTTTACAGGTACCCCATACATGTTCCAAGCACAAGGCTACTTGACACGGTGTACTACATCAAATAAAATTGCATACATTTTTAGCCCAGATGAAACTAATTTTTTTTACAACCAACACACTCACATTTATAACCAATCACAGGACTTGTGGTGTTAACTTCTCTATCAAAAGTTCGGTACTCCTCGAACTTCGACCCAGCCGGAAATTAATTGGTATAGTGCAACCTCTAGTGATGTCGTTAAACAAAAAGAAACTTCAACAAAAACGAGTTGAACACGTAGCAGCTTGAAAGAAAGAAAGAAGGAAATGGGTTTTTTTATTTAACGACGCACTCAGCACATTTTATTTACGGTTATATGACATCGGACATATTGTTAAGGACCACACAGATATTGAGAGGAAACCCGCTGTCGCCACTTCATGGGCTACTCGTTTCGATTAGCAGCAAGGGTTCTTTTATATGCACCATCCCACAGATAGGGTAGTACTACCACGGCCTGATATACCAGTCGTGGTACACTGGCTGGAACGAGAAATAGCCCAATGGGCCCACCGACGGGGATCGATCCCTGACCGACCACGCATCGAGCGAGCGCTTTACCACGGGCCTACGTAGCAGCTTGAAGGAAATATCTTAGTCCCTAGACCAGCAAGGCCGGGCATCAAACCTAATTTGTCACTGTGTAATCCCAAATGTACATCGACGAATCGGAATACGTCTGCATTCCATTCATGATAAAACGAACGTATTCTGAAAATAGCGCCACCTGAAGCTGTGAATGGAAAGAAAATCACTATTGTAACATAACGTATTGATTTATGCGGCGGAAATTTAAAGGATCATGTTCTCTTCAATTTCTTGCAAATAGCTACTGTATGTTATGGGACCTTTAATCAATATGTAACACTCTCACAGGGCGGGCGAGACGGGGTGTCCGCTTCAGGCGCAGTGCCCCGAGTCAGACCACCGATCATATCGGAGGCCAGACTCGGGATAGGCGTGTTCGAAACCATAGAGGTATATAGAAGTACGTTAAAACCATACCTAAGTCTAAATGAGGCGCAATTGGTTTAGGATCGATCCCCGTCGGTTGGCCATTGGGCTATCTTACGTTCCAGCCATTGCACCACGACCGGTATCTAAAGGCAGATCTAGTGGTGTCGTTAAACAAAATGAAATTCTTCTTTTTTCATATAGCCATAAATGAAAATGAGTCGAGCGCGTAATAAACTAAAACATTGCTTCCTGTCCTGTGACCCGAACGTAGCACCTTACGCGAAGTATGGTCTCACTACACAGTAGACTTCCGGGTGAGTGTTCAGAGTTCATTCATCATGGTCCACCATAGTACCTAACTGTGGCATGCTGTGGTTCACATTTTCACTTCTAGTAACTGGGTAAGCATTAAAACGATTTGTATTTTTCAATGGTAAGCCTGTGTTGTTTTGTAGTATTGTTAATTGACCGTTTTGGTCATGGCGGGTGTACAGCGGAACAGGCGGGCGGTGTGAATCGGTTCCTGTAACGCCAGTTCGAACCGATACTACAGCCAGATACGGTCAACTGCAGACGTAAAGTAAACGTTGGAGTGAATACTTTCATATATGTTCGCAAATGTATATGTTCTTTGTGCCAGCGAGAAACTATTCTATCAGCAATAATAAATTGAAGATGAGTAATTTAACATGGATTTCAATGGCATATGGCATCAGTGTAGTGAGACCTAACCACAGACTGTACTAAATGAGGATTACCTGAGGTAGACTTTGTTTACAGTCGCAGTTAGCGAGATGAAAACAGCCGTGAGGGAATGTAAACACGGTGAAACCGGAGACCGAGACAACGCGTCAGTCGCCGTGGTTCTGATCAGATGAAATTGCCCTGGCCTTTATTGATAAGATTCCTATCAGAAACACACTACCTGTTGAACGTCAGGTCAATCCCATATCGTCTGCAAGTGGGGCGAGACACACCCCAGTGGTAAAGCGCTCGCCTGATGCGCGGTCGGTCTAGGATCGATCCCCGTACATGGGCCCATTGGGCTATTTCTCGTTCCAGCCAGTGCACTACGACTGGTATATCAAATGCCGTGGTATGTGCTATCCTGCTGTGAAGAACGGGAGGGACGTACCCCAGTAGTCAAACGCTTGCCTGATGCGCGGTTACTTTAGGATCGATCCCCGTCGGTGGGCCCATTGGGCTATTTCTCGTTCCAGCCAGTGCACCACTAGTATATCAAATGTCCTGGTATGTGCTATCCTACTATGAAAAACGGGGAGGGACGTACCCAAGTGGTAAAACGCTCGCCTAATGCGCTGTCGGTCTAGGATCGATCCCCGTCGGCGGACCCATTGGGCTATTTCTCGTTCTAGCCAATGCACCATGACTGGTATATCAAAGTATATGTTATACGGTCTGTCTCGTCTGGAGTTTCCCCAGATTTATTTTATTTTTCCCATGACACTGATATTTATTTTACAGGTTTGGATTTTCCTCGGCGTGTACCGGCCTCGGTGGCGTCGTGGCAGGCCATCGGTCTACAGGCTGGTAGGTAGTACTGGGTTCGGATCCCAGTCGAGGCATGGGTTTTTTAATCCAGATACCGACTCCAAACCCTGAGTGAGTGCTCCGCAAGGCTCAATGGGTAGGTATAAACCACTTGCACCGACCAGTGATCCATAACTGGTTCAACAAAGGCCATGGTTTGTGCTATCCTTCCTTCAAATGTTTGACATCCAATAGCCGATGATAAAATACTAGTATATCAATGTACTCTAGTGGTGTCGTTAAACAAACTTTAATTTTATATCGCTCCCAACTAGGCGCTGTGATCGGTGAAGAACATCCCATATCAAATCTGAACGCCAAAACCGTAATACATGGTCAGGGCCGTCAGATGTTACCGAAACTATTGTATTTGATTCCGGTAGAAATCACCTACACATTGACTACTATTATGCAACATGATTAATCAACTAATGTTAATAGATTGTGAATTGGGGTGCACGTTTTCTCCACAAATATGGGAATATTGTTACAGCTTACCATTGTCAGTTTTAAAAGACCCATCTTTATTGTGGTTTCAGTATCAAATCTTACACATAACTATAGAAACAAATAGGTGTGTGTGTGTGTGTGTTTCTTTTTACATAAAATAAAATTTATAGATCCTGATATTTGTAATGTTTGTTATCTCCAACCAAAAACATTGGACCATTTGTTTTATAATTGTACAGAAGTTGCTGAAGACTGGAAAGCTGTTGAACATTGGTTACCAGCCAAAGGTGAACGCATCTCATTGGACAAAAATATAGTTTTGTTTGGTCTTAAATAAAAAAAATACAGATTTATTCATTGGCTAATTATTAATGTAAAATACTGTATTTATAGAATGAAAATTCAAAAGTCCGGACTAACGTTTGTTTTGTTTAACGACACCACTGGAGCACATCCATTAATTAATCATCGGCTATTGGATGTCAAACATTTGGTAATTCTGACACGAAGTCATCAGAGGAAACCCGCTACATTTTTTTCTAATGCAGCAAGGGATTTTTTGTATGCACCATCGC
Organism: Gigantopelta aegis; assembly: GCF_016097555.1. Classification (NCBI taxonomy): domain Eukaryota; kingdom Metazoa; phylum Mollusca; class Gastropoda; order Neomphalida; family Peltospiridae; genus Gigantopelta; species Gigantopelta aegis. Next base: position 37,616,273 of record NC_054711.1, read on the forward strand.
ACAGACAGGATAGCACAAACCACGGCCTTTGAAAACTCGGTGTTCGGTCCGAAGGCCTCCCGCTGAACTGTTAAATGTGTGTGACAGCCGGCCACCTTTCAGCCTTAAACCACATGGCTTAACCACAGTATGTATCACGGCACATTATGGTATATTTCATGTTAATAATTATGTAATGAGAGAGACCGCTCCTGTATCCTAGTATTGTATGTGCATTATGGGAAGCCTTAAACCACGGACTACTTTCACTGTAATCACTGCATATTACTACATTTAAGAAATGAACTGCATTCGCAAAAAAATTATAATAATAAAAAATAATAAAATTAAAAAATCGACAGAACTATTCCGACCGAATCACACTCGTGTAACGACAGAATACGATACTCCGTTTAATATATTGGTGCATACATGTAAATGTCAGGTCAACAAACAAGCGCATCGTAAACGTATTTCTTTAATCAAGCATGCCATACTGATTTGAGTTCATGTTTTAGCAATTGGCTATCAAGGATTGCACGCTGAACCAATATTGCAGGACCACGTGCAACCAGTATGTTCACAACGGATAATGTGGGCCAGGGTTTCCCAAAGATGGGAAGAGTCGATCTTAGTGATGGAAGTTTTACGGGGTGGGAATGAATGAAGGAAATGTTTTATTTAACGACGCACTCAGCACATATTATTTACGGTTATATGGCGTCAGACATATGGTTAAAGACCACACAGATATAGAGGGAGGAAACCTGCTGTCTTCACTTCATGGGCTACTCTTTTCGATTAGCAGCAAGGAATCTTTTATATGCTCCATCCCACAGACAGGATAGTACATACCACGGCCTTTGTTACACCAGTTGTGGAGCATTGACTGGAACGAGAAATAGCTCAATGGGTCCACCGACGGGGATCGATCGGGTGGGAATGAAGATCTACCACCGAATAATAGAGAGTACTACATGAGTGGTCGTTAGATATCATTTACATGTATTTTATAACGGGTTGTTTTCAAACGTATCTAACGACCGAAAGCGAATTGAATACAAATTTAAATAACGAGTTGTAAGATAAATGGTATCTAACGGACACGAACATAGCATTATATTGCTTTCATATCCTCAAAAAAACATTTAAAAATAAATTAAACGCCTTTTTCCTATTTAAACCTATTTACGGCCCTAGTGATTGTAGTTAACGTAAGCTAGTCTCAGACTCTCAACTGTCACGACGAAGTTGGCCAATTCGATGGCTGCGTTGTAATTTCTCCAGCCACCGACTGCCGACGGGTGAGCTCAGATTAACAACTAATGGGTTACCGTTACACACCACCATTAATTACGCCATGCAGTTCAATACAATTTCTATATCAGAATATATTCTGTGAAAAATACAACACTGTCGAGAAGGTCGTGTGACTACTAATTTTATGGAGTGCTCTCAACTGACAAGTACCACGTCATTTTTCAGTTACCAGCCATCATGCCTGAGCATCGCCTCGTGTTGCTGTTATACAGGTTACCCTATACCACTTGCACAGTTGTTATCAGTTAGTACTACATATAACAAGTAGCTTCAAAACAATGGATTATTTAAATACTACAGGGGTCAACCTGCATGTAATCATCATAGAAAGATTTCAAAAAGCGTATCAGAATTTTGTAGGGTTTGTTTTATAAGGAACTATTTCCTAACCAGGACTATATTAAGCTGCTACAACAAGTAACGACAAGCCAAATAGTGGTGTGATTACTTATACGACGAGTTGTAAGAGCGCTCAGACTAGCAACTGGACAGTCGTAGAAGTCGTGACCGCAGAAAGTTGGCCAATTATATCCAACTAATGTTCAATTACGCTGTCCTGGGCACACTCCTCAGCTATCTGGGCTGTCTGTTCAGGACAGTGGCTTAGTTGTTAGTTGGTTAGTGAGAGAGAAGAGGTTGTAGTGGCGTTACACCTACACACTGAACCCTTAAGAACTCGCTCTGGGTTCGAGCTGGTACTGGGCTGCTAACCCTGTACCTACCAGACAGTAGTCCGATGGCTTAACCACTGCGCCACCTGCTGGAAAATAAATTAATACACATGTAATATTTCGCCTTTGAATCATCCATTTTATACACTACTAAAGCGCTACTAAATCTGCAGAAACAAAACAACACACGGTGACCTACTCTGTACCTCTATATTAACAAATATTCATGATATGGCAACTTTAAACTTTAATGTCGCCACCTGCCGGCGGGTGGGACACCAAGGGAGATAATTAGTAATATATCGACGTATGGCACCAATAAAACGTCCATAACACACAGCCAGGGAATGCACGAAACGTAAACTATTTTCGCACGTGGTTGGATCGTGCACCAAGAAACACCCTGCAACCGATAGGTAAACCTTTAAACGCTGGCTTCGAGAAAACGTGTATAGCATATCAAACTGCATTTGAGAACACAAGTCTATGCGCGAAATGTTTTCCTTCTGTCATGCATATTTGTTGAGTCGCGAGATTAGCTCAATCTGGGTCAACAAACAGTTAATGGGAGCCACACAAACATTTGCTAGTTAGCCACGTACATCCGTAGGAATCACTTCCCGTGGGGATACTTCCTCCTTTCAACTCAGAGCATCAAACTAATTTTTGCTGTGCTACGTTTGCGACAAATGTGTGTGATAATGGTTTGGGTTTACTAAATAAGTAGTCGCAGGTTTCTAGGTTATAGACCTAGGTCTCGAGGTTGCGCAGTTTTAATTCCTCACTTCATGCTATATGCAGACACTTTCTTTAATTATGTAGGCTAAGTTTTTGTTTAAATAAATGAATCAGAGATGGTTTCTGTGTAAAATACGTAGTCTGGCGGTTATTTTACTGTTTCGACACCTCCAAAATGATATGGGTTTTTTCTTTGGGTGTGTATTGTTGTTTTGTTGTTTGTTGTTGTTGTTTTTGTTGTTGGTTGTTTGTTTTTGTTGGGGGGGGGGGTTGGGGGTAAGGTGCTGTCGTTTTTGTTTGTGTCTTTGGTTGTTGTTATTGGGGAGTTGGGTTTTTTCTTTTTCATTCTTTTTTTTTTTCTGGGGGTGGGTGGGTGGGGGTGGGGGGTTGTTACAAGAAAAATTCATTTCGTTTTGTCACAAACAAATATATGACGATTTTCCTTTCATAGACAACTAAAAGTTAATAATTTTGATTGGCCCTAAAATGAAGAAAGGATGGAAATGTTTTATTTAACGACGCAGTCAACACATTTTATTTACGGTTATATGGCGTCGGACATATGGTTAAGGACCACACATATATTGAGAGAGGAAACCCGCTGTCGCCACTTCATGGGCTACTCTTTTTGATTAGCAGCAAGGGATCTTTTATATGCACCGTCCCACAGACAGGATAGTACATACCACGGCGTTTGTTACACCAGTTGTGGAGCACTGGCTGGAACGAGAAATAGCCCAATGGGTCCACCGACGGGGATCGATCCTAGACCGACCGCGCATCAAGCGAACGTTTTACCACTGGGCTACGTCTCGCCCCTAAGCCCTAAAATGAAGTTCTCTTTTTATACAAGGTATTGGTTACGCAATACATGGCACAACATTACCGGCCTCGGTGGCGCAGTGGTTAAGCCATCGGACTACAGGCTGGTAGGTACAGGGTTCGCAGCCCGGTACCGGCTCCAACCCAGAGCGAGTTCTTAAGGGCTCAATGGGTAGGTGTAAGGCCACTACACCCTCTTCTCTCTCACTAACCACTAACCAACTAACAATTAACCCACTGTCCTGGAAAGACAGCCCAGATAGCTGAGGTGTGTGCCCAGGACAGCGTGCTTGAACCTTAATTGGATATAAGCACGAAAATAAGTTCAAATCAAAAAATGGCACAACATTTCACACGAACCGTGTTCGCGTGTCGGTTACGCAACTTCATATTCGCGCGAACCACCAAAACTCGGTTACATGGTCATTAAACCAGTCCCGAGAGAGTGGCAGTCCTCCTATAGGAGATGCAGGAAGGATGAAGTGGTCTTGTGTCGTGCCCGTATCGACCATACATATCTGACACATTCTTTGAGGAAGGACCCTCCTCGTCAATGTGAGCACTCCCAGTGTACGTTGACTGCACGACATATTTTGATGGGAGTGTAATGTTCTGGAGCCGACGAGAAAAAACATAATTATTATTGAAGTGTCTATTAAATTCCACACAGAATTAATTTTATTTTGTGTAAACATTTTGATTTCTATACAAAAAACTGAAATATATTTACCTTGATTATCGTATTGTATTGTATGTTTTTCCCACAGCTCTTTAACCTGCGGTTTTACACAATTATACCGGCCTCGGTGGCGTCGTGGTTAGGCCATCGGTCTACAGGCTGGTAGGTACTGGGTTCGGATCCCAGTCGAGGCATGGGATTTTTAATCCAGATACCGACTCCAAACCCTGGGTGAATGCTCCGCAAGGCTCAATGGGTAGGTGTAAACCACTTGCACCGACCAGTGATCCATAACTGGTTCAACAAAGGCCATGGTTTGTGCTATCCTGCCTGTGGGAAGCGCAAATAAAAGATCCCTTGCTGCCTGTCGTAAAAGAGTAGCCTATGTGGCGACAGCGGGTTTCCTCTAAAAAAGTGTCAGAATGACCATATGTTTGACGTCCAATAGCCGATGATAAGATAAAAAAATCAATGTGCTCTAGTGGCGTCGTTAAATAAAACAAACTTTACTTTTACATAATTATATCATGTAACCTCACCGTGGTGCAGGGGTGTAACATTCTCTTTGAGAATGGCCAATACAGCACAAAATTGAAGTTTTGAGTAAAATTCAGTATCCGTAAAATTCTGTGATATTTGTGTTTTGCACAGTTCTTTACACTGTTTTTGTTTGTCTTGAATTTTTATATTGATGTTGATCATCACTTTATTTATTTGCATTACCATAGTTTAACACCCAATAGCCGATGTATTTTTCGTGTTGGGGTGTCGTTAAATATTCATTCATTCAATGTAACTAATCATCGTCGTGTATCTGTCTTTGTTTGACACCCAATAGCCGATGTATAGTTTTGTGCCGGGGTGTCGTTAAACATTTATTCATTCGTACATTCGTTCATTCATTCGTTCATTCATTCATTCGTTACTTCATAAAATTAAATTTTTCAAAATTAAGTGACCGAAATCTGTATTAATATATAACAAAATTGAATTGTAATTTATAGTGTTTTAGACTGGTGTTTTGGACACAGCACACCAGGTCTGGTGCTTGTAAAACTTTTAGAGTCTAGACTCGAGACTCTGATAGTGTCTGAGACACTAAAGAGACAGACCCTAGTTTCAACCTGTGAAATCTAAAAACCTGCAACACGTTTGGATAAAGTTACAAATTAGTGAAACATGATTCTGTGACTTTGAAATGGTGAAATACCTTCTAAATATAGACTAAAACTCGACTCCATAACTGTTCCTTCTCAGACGCACGTGCGTTTTAAAAAATATGAGAAATACATGTTGTGATATTAAAAACACCAGGATGATCAAAAACACTTCGAATGTACGGAAATGGATTATCTAAACAATAAAATCGAAGTAAAGTATGATTTCAGTTATCATAAACGGCTCTAATAGTAAACAACATGCCTTAGTGTTTAAACACTAGGGTCTATCCCTCTGATGTCATGACAACGCCATACAAATTGTAAACATGTGGCGTCATTACAGATTGAATCTGGACACTAAACATTTTATAAGCACAGGCCCAGTACTCACATTGTAACTCGCATGTTACGTAAATAAATTTGACGTTAGCGAGCAGTCGGTTAGCTAGGTAAAAGTCACGTGAACTGATTTTGAAATATTGTCCCCTGCAACATTATCATTCTCACCCCTACCTCTCCTATTGTCCGCCACTCCCCATACACATTCCACAAAGTCAAATCTAAATGAATTGTCAGATTCGTGGTTTGAATCTACACGTTCTCGAATATGTTTGTAATAAAGTTATATTTGCGTTGTCAATCGATGCGTCGTGTGATGGTCTGATCGAAAACACGTTGCAGTCAGATAGAAGAGCACGTGGTTCTAGTTAGCCAACTGGAACTGTTTACACATCAATGGGCAGACGATGCCGTACCACTAAATTGTAAATAAACTGAAAATCTATCTCTCGTTACGCCGGACATGAGTCTGTTTTTACCCGTGAAGACTAATTTTGTTCTTTGGGTGGAAAACGAACGGAAGAGAAAACAAGACAAAAATAATAGGAAAAACAGTACAAACCTAAAGGAAAGCTGCAAAACACCAGTAATGAAAAGAAACGGGGTGGGGGGGGGGGGGGGGGGGGGGGGGGGGGGGGGGGTAAAAAGGAAATAATATAGAAGAAAAGTGAGAAAGGACAAAAACGGAATTGGCCGAATTTAAAAAGCCTGTTAAATAACGTAGACGCGTGTAATTACATACATTAAATTTTTTTCGTAAATTCGGCCAAATATTTTTAGGATTCAGCTACTTGATGTCTAAATTATGGTTAATTCGATACAACGAATGAATTTTTAACGACACTCCAGCACAAAAAATTTACATCGGCTATTTGGAATCATACAAATTCAACACATGCGCGCGTGTGTGTGTGTGTGCGTGTGGGACAAAAAATAGAAGGAGGGTTGGGAAGGAGAGATAGATAGCAACTGAGAGAGACGGACAGAGTGCTACGGAGTGAGAGAGAAAACGAGACAGAGAAAAGGAGAGAGGAAGTAAGAGAGACAAAGGGAGAGATACAAAGGAGAGAGAGAGAGAGAGAGAGAGAGAGAGAGAGACACAGAGAGAGAGAGAGAGAGAGAGAGAGAGAGAGACAGACAGACAGACAGACAGACAGACAGACAGACAGACAGACAGAGAGAACCTGCTTGTCGTCACACGGGATACTCCTTCCATAAACAGCAAGGATCTTTTATATATAATTTCCCGAAACAAGGCAGTACATACCATGGTCTTTGATATACAAGAGAAGAGAAGACACGAGATGAGATCAGAACAAAAGCAAAGAAGAAAAGAGCAAACAAAAAGAAGAAATAATTTGTAAAAAATTTAACAATAGCCCAATGTATAATTAGTATAAACAATACATAAGAAGAAAAAAAAAAGTGTTTTATTTAACGACGCACTCAACACATTTTATTTACGGTTATATGGCGTCAGACATGGTTAAGGACCACACAGATATTAAGAGAGGAAACCCGCTGTCGCCACGTCATGAGCTACTCTTTTCGATTAGCAGCAAAGGATCTTTTATGTGCACTGTTCCACAGACTTGAAAATACATACCACGGCCTTTGTTACACCAGTTGTGGAGCACTGGTCGGTGCAAGTGGTTTACACCTACCCATTGAGCCTTGCGGGGCACACACTCAGGGTTTGGAGTCGGTATCTGGATTAAAAATTCCATGCCTCGACTGGGATCCGAACCCAGTACCTACCAGCCTGTAGACCAATGGCCTAACCACGACGCCACCGAGGCCGGTCAGTACATAAGAGTCAGTATACAAAACTAAATGAAACCACCTACGAAATGTGTTCCATTTTGAAAACTTTATTTATCTTTTCTTTCTAATAGTATACGGAAGTTATACCTATATACATGTATTAACCATTTGCCTTGTGGTGCCAGCCACAATGGGAATGTTGTACTTACAGACGCAAGTGCCATTCGTGGTGTGGTGCAATTTAATACTTGAAACCATATTTCGCAGAATGCCTTTGACTTTTTTTTAACCGTATGCTGATCATTGTAAATTTATCGCTAAGCATCTGGCAAAACACATCACCCAGTGCATGTTAATCGTTTTAACACATGGGCACTTTTCATAGCAAGATCGTTTTGGCTTCCTGG
>NC_054711.1:37629151-37631651 GCF_016097555.1 Gigantopelta aegis
GGCAGACACACAGACAGACAGATAGAGAGAGAGAGAGAGAGAGAGAGAGAGAGAGAGAGAGAGAGAGAGAGAGAGAGAGAGAGAGAGAGAGAGAGAGAGAGATAGAGATGGATGGATAAATAAATAACAACAATATTCGCTACTGCAATATTTAACAACAGCTAAAAATAAAGAGAGAGAGAGAGAGAGAGAGAGAGGAGAGAGAGAGAGAGAGAGAGAGAGAGAGAGAGAGAGAGAGAGAGAGAGAGAGAGAGAGAGATGGAAACAGCAATAAAAATAAATAAATATAGATAGATAGATAGAAAGATAGATAACCAACAAAATGTTCGCCTGCTGCAATAATTAAAATTAAATCAAAACACTTATTTCAGCACACACACCCTCCACAGCTAACACAGGACCCGCCCTCCCTGGTTGTTCACTTACCCGATTAAATGCAGACGAACTCATATCCCAGTCATTAGTGTTGGAATTTCCACCTAGGTATCTGCCGGAAAGACTCGAGTAGTATCCGTAATCCACAAAGCATCACTTCTGCCCATTGATATTATCTGAAACAAAATGAACACAGCATCAAAGCGAGTCGGGTCCATTTGCACGCGACACATCACGTGACCACGTAACATCTGTTCTAAAAAGGAAGACGTCTGCGCAATTTGAACACTCCTACTTCTGACATAAGAAACGAAAAATGATAATTTATTTCCGGCGTAAGAGGTATATTCGTGGCTGATTAAAAGAATGGACTTACATGGTCTTAGTTAACTTAAAATATTTAGGGTAGGGTGTGGCTGTAAAACGAAATCAAACACAATAATAGGCCTAATTATAAAGTCTACTCGGGTAGACAAAAAAGATACCCCTTAGCATATTGACTTACTAATAATTTTTTTATTGAATGTCAAAATTTGGTCATTCTGACATATACTATTACAAAAGAAACAGGCTATATTTTTTCATTGGTTACAAGGGGTGTGTTATATAGAGAATAATACATGAGTGGCCGTTACATACCATTTCTTACACACCTGTTGGTGAGAACACCATGCGTTGTTTTGGTTGGTTACACATGGTTGTTAACTCATGTACGTCTTTTAACAATTTCAAGATATACGACTGGCAGCTCCTAGGTGATGACCAGGTCGCGAATGTCATACCGCCAATGAAAAACTACATGATGGAAATCGATTAGACTGTGACGTATAGTTAACCTGACAATCATTTGTCTGTGACGCGTAAGTCAGCTACAAATGCAACGGCTGTAAATAACGTTTAGTCGAAAAAGATGTTAAAATGTGCTTAAAACTTGGTTTTTGAGGATATGTAAGAAATAGAATAATACATTCGTGTCCGTTAGATACCATTTATCTCACAACTGGTTGCTTAAAAACGTACAATGTATCAAACTCGTTTTCGCTCGTTAGATACATTTTAAAACATCTCGTTGTGAGATAAATGGTATCTAACGGCCACTCAAGTATTATTCTCTATTTCTCTATATGTTCTAGCATTTTGTCCTCGCACCTGTATTAAAAACGTTTTTATTTACATAACGTTTTTAATAAAAATTGTTATTTGAGTTGGTTTTGGTTCAAAAGTCAATAATATGTTTTAAAGATTATTCATTATGGAGTTATATGGGACGGGACAAGATCAGTGTTAAAGCGTTCGCTTGATGCGCGATCGATCTGAGATCGATCCCGTCAGTGGACCCATTTGGCTATTTCTCGTTCCAACCAGTACCTCACGACTGGTATATCAAAGGCCGTGGCATGTGCTATCCTGTCTGTGGGGTGGTGCTACTAATGGATACATGTAGCGGGTTTCGTCTCTATGACTGTGTAAAAATGGCCATATGTTTGACATCCATAAGTCGATGATTAATAAATCAATGTGTTCTAGTGGTGTCGTTAAACAAAAACAAAACAAAACTTATGGAGATATATGTGAATTCATCGGTTCTCTTTTGACTATTAGTCTTCTGTATCCCCATTCCTGAACAGTTACTTTTAGTGCCGCACCCCTCCTTTCCCCTCCTCTCCCCTCCCACCGCACGCGCACCTTTTTTAATTTAAGTAAGACGTTAGAGAATCGAGATTCAGTGAAATTTCAACTGAGCCTCGAAGTGGTTGCAAAAGCGGTACTAATGCATGCATTCCGCAGCAAAAGAAAACAAAACACAGCAATCGAAACGAAATGACGCCCAAGATATGGAAAATGGATTGAAGCAATAAACATGTCTGATTTGATCTGCTGAATCAACGACCGTTTCTCACTTATGACGAAACAACTGAAGCTCGAGTTTTTAAACATAGATCAGTTACAGCCAACCAGCCCAGCAGCCAACCAGACTAGGCCGGTGCTAAACTCTTGGTATTTGTCATATAGCAAGCATTATTTTTATTTTTCTTCTTCTTCTTCCTCCTTATCTACAAGAGCGCATGTGTGGATAATTTGTTCTCAAACGTGTTCCTCTCACCATGTTGGAGACTTATGTATG
>NC_054711.1:37634151-37679151 GCF_016097555.1 Gigantopelta aegis
AGTGATCCATAACTGGTTCAACAAAGGCCATGGTTTGTGCTATCCTGCCTGTGGGAAGCGCAAATAAAAGATCCCTTGCTGCTAATCGGAAGAGTAGCCCATGTAATGGCGACAGCGGGTTTCCTCTCAAAATCTGTGTGGTCCCTAACCATATGTCTGACGCCATATAACCGTAAATAAAATGTGTTGAGTGCGTCGTTAAATAAAACATTTCTTTCTTTCTTTCTATAAACATTATCGTGGTATAGTAATAATTCGAATTCTTAATATATATGTATATATTGATATATACCAGATGAAATACGATTGATATACTAGCTAATGAAACGGCAGGTTAGTGGATGTCATATTTTAAGTAAGCTGCAGTAAATCGTCTCTAACTTTATTTGCCAAAACTAAATATTTTCCCAGGTTATTGATGTCTTTATTGTTTTCAGTTGTTAATAGTTCAGTGAGCCTAAATATGCTCACTTTAGGGTATATGTAGACACAAGAATCTAGCAAAACCATTGCTGCGTTATCGGTGGAAATAGTCCATGAGACGGCAGTGGGTTTCATCCTCACTCCCCCCCCCCCCCCCCCCCTCCTCTCTCTCTCTCTCTCTCTCTCTCTCTCTCTCTCTCTCCCTCTCTCTCTCTCTCTCTCCTCTCTCTCTCTCTCTCTCTCTCTCTCTCTCTCTCTCTCTCTCTCTCTCTCTCTCTCTCTCTCTCTCTCTCTCTCTCTCTCTCTCTCTCTCTCTCTCTCTCTCTCTCTCTCTCTCTCAAGATTTTTGTATGGAGAGCTACTTTATTACAAGCCTTGAGTCTAGAGCTTAAAGACGTATTAGCACGGGATCTGGGCAATATAGACATGAGATATACATGTTATCTTAAGTGTCGTTTATCAATATTTAGCTATAACATATGACACTCTTTATGACGCAGTGGATAATTAGAACAGAGTGACATTTCTTATTATATCTTTCCTGTCAGGCAATGTATATACAGTATTTCAGATCAAGCAAATGGTGAATAAATCGGACCGACAGACCAACAGACCAACAGACGGACGATTTGTTCGTTGTTCTTATTTTTATTTTTATTAGTTTTTAAATTTGATAATCTTTACTGAAACGTAGCTTGCAGTAGCATGTTTAGCATTATGAACAAAGAAGAGTTCCATATTTGTCAGTCCTAAATAGATGGAAGGAAGGAAATGTTTTATTTAACGACGCACTCAACACATTTTATTTAGCGACGTATTCAAGACATTTTATTTACGGTTATATGACGTCGGACATATGGTTCAGGGGCCCTATTTTCGAAGCAATCTTAGCGCTACGAAATCGTAAAACCGTCGAAGGTTGTGACGTCACTACAGCGCACGCCATAGTGACGTCATAGCTTACGATGATTTTACGATTTCGTAGGCTAAGATAGCTTCGAAAATATGGGCCCAGGACCACACAGATACTGAGAGAGAAATCCCGCTGTCGCCACTTCAAAGGCTACTCTTTTCGATTAGCAGCAATGGATCTTTTTATATGCACCATCCCACATACAGGATAGTACATACCATGACCTTTGACATACCACTTGTTAGGTGCGAGGCATAGCCCAGTGTTAAAGCGTTCGCTTGATGCGCGGTCGGTTTAGGATCGATCCCTGTCGGTGGCCCATTGGGCTATTTCTCCTTTCAGCCAGTGCTCCAAAACTGGCGTAGTAAAGGCCGTGGTGTGTACTGTCCTGTCTGTGGGATGTTGCATGTAAAAGATCCCTTGCTGCTAATGGAAAAGTGTAGCCCATGACGTGGCGATAGCGGGTTTCCTCTCTCTATATATCTGTGGGGTCCTTAACAATATATCTGACGCCGAGGTTGTTACGTGGCTTTAATACTGCGATCACTTCGCTATTAATTTGTGTGTGTGTGTGTGTGTGTGTGTGTGTGTGTGTGTGTGTTTTAATATCGAATATATATTATAACAGTGCTTCCTTATCCAATGTTATACATTATAGTATATTAACCATATGTCTTACGCCATATAACCGTAAATAAAATGTGTTAGGTTGTCACGTGGCTTTAATATTGCGATCACTTTGTTATTAATGTGTATATATGATATCTACGCCTGTCATAGGTGTCATGGCTTGATCCTGTTTTCCATACGCGCTGTCACAATTATGTAATGTATTAATATCGAATATATATTACAACAGTGCTTCCTTATCAAATGTTATACATTGTACTATATTAAATTTCATTCTACCCAATCACTGGGTCCGTGCTTATAAAACTTTGTTAGAGTCCAGAATAAATCTTTTAATGACGTCATAAGCATACAATTTGTATGGCGTTGTCATGACATCACTGTCTCAGACTCTGTTGGAGTCTTGCGTCTAGGCTTTAAAAGTTGTATAAGCACCAAGCCTGATATTAGTAATATTACAATTATCATGCACACATAACTTGACTTCTGCATAAATCCAATAGTGTATAATAAAATAGGGGAACGCTTGGTACTATAGACCAAATTTGATTTACCATTAACATCATAATGTCTGTATAAAATACAAAGATGTGGGATCGGATGTCAGTAATGTGAGATTGAATGTCACTAATGTGGGATTTAGTGTCAGTAATGTGGGACTGAATGTCAGTAATGTGGGATTGAATATCAGTAATGTGGGATTGAATATCAGTAATGTGGGACTGAATGTCAGTAATGTGGGATTGAATGTCACTAATGTGGGAATGAGTGTCAGTAATGTGGGATTGGATGTCACTAATGTGGGATTGAATGTCAGTAATGTGGGATTGAATGTCACTAATGTGTGATTGAATATCGGTAATGTGTGGGACTGAATGTCAGTAATATGGGATTGAATATCAGTAATGTGAGATTCCATGTTAGTAATGTGAGACTGAATGTCAGTAATGTGAGACTGAGTGTAAGTATTTAAAATGTGAGAGTTCATGTAAGTAATGTTGGACTGAATGTCAGTAATGTGGAATTGAATGTCAGCAATGTAGAATTGAATGTCACCAATGTGGGACTGAATGTTAGTAATGTGAGATTCCATGTCGTAAAGTGAGATTGCATGTCAGTAATCTGGCATTAAATGTCAATAATGTAGGATTGAACTTTCTGACACTATGCATGAGGGTTTGGTAGCAGTCATTAGTTCCTGTTACTGTTGTTGTGATTCCTTGTTTCTGTCCATCACTGAGTTATCCCGTACACGACAGTTCGGACAATGATGTAGTAAAACTGTCAGTCACATTCAAGTGAATATGCAGGAAAATTAAACAAATTAATGTTTGAAAACTCAGATAAATTCATAAAGATAAAAAAAAATCGTCCCCAATTTTTATAGCTTTGTTTCACTCATGTTATGTGTATGTTCCACAGAATGCGAAACCGCGGATTACGTTCATTTTCACAAAGAGAGAAAAAAAACAGATCCGGTTGGAGCTCTCGTTTTATAGACTAGGGCAGATGAAACTTTCAACAAGCAAAACACCTGTATGTGCCCACAAAGAAAACATCCTTCATCGGAGAGTACAATCCGGTGTCGGGCCGAAGAGAGAGCTGTGTCGTGGGGGCATGTTTCCTTTGATGGCGGGTGCATACCTCTCGGCACATGATCGCGGAGCATGCTCAATACAGCCACAAGGTGTGCATTTGTGCAAGCGTAATCTTGGCATGCTCCGACCACTGCAGGCTGGTGCACGCCGAAATGCCAACAGCGAGGACTGGAGCCATGTGCGTGCTGGGCCATGGAGTGTGGATAGCTTGCATCTGACACGATCCCCAGCATGTGCGTTCGTAAAGTTTAACACACGCCAAAAGAAAACAAGTGCATTCACATGGGCGTCTGCAGACGTTTGTCAGAACTGAGCCAACCTGTGTACCTGGGGTTGGGGTTTTTGGTGGTGGTAGTGGTTGGTGTGGTTGAGATGATGATTGTAATGAAAAGTGTTGGTATATGTGTTGGTAATCTTGGTTGTTGTGGTACTATTACTGCTGCCGAAAGTGTATACGATGGTGATAGTGATGTTTTTGATGATGATGATGATGATGATGATGATGATGATGACGATGATGTTGCTGATGGTGGTGATGATATGATATGATTGTGGTGGTTATGGTGATATCATGATGAAGATAATGATGATGATGATGATGACGATGATTTTGATGACAGTGATGATGATCGCGATAATGTTGAAGATGGTGGTGGTGGTGGTGGTGGTGGTGGTGATGATGATGGTGACGATGATGATTGTGATTGTGATTGTGGTGGAGGAGGTGGATTGTGGTGGTAATAATGATGATGATGATGATGGTGATAATGATGACAATGATGATGGTGGCGGAAGTAAATGTGGTGATTGTGATTATGGTGTGGTTACTGGATTACAGTTTGTAAGTTGGAGCTGCAATCTCTTGTAAAATTGTTTCCAAATGCAAAATACAAATCCGAAACACAGCTGTTGTTTGTATAAACAAGAATGTTTTCTCCGTCAGCGTATACAGACGATTGCCTTGATGCGACAGACAGGTCTCCCGCCATTTTTGTAGTAGATTGTTGTTGAGAACAGTAGAGAAAGCGACCCGCTAATTGGTTGTTTGTGGATAATACATTTTAGGTGACCTAGGGTGACGACTACATTTAAATGGTTTTAGCTCTCTCAACCACATCGAACACGAGCGAGTATTACTTGGTAGCTAATAACCACCCCTACCACCACCACCATCATCATCATCATCATCATCATCACAATCATTATCATCATCATCATCAGTATGTGGATGATCTGTTCTAAGTTATTCAGTAATAAACATATAGCATGGAGGTTGAATATAAATGCTGTGTGAAACAGTAGTGGTTGTTAATATTGGAGATTACGGGAACTGTGGTTATGCTGGGGATAGTAGTGAAGTTGCAATGGTAGTCAATTGTGGTGAACTCAAGTGGACATTATTCGTCAGTCTTATGTTGGGTGGAGGTGATGTAACTCAGTGGTACATCGCGATGAGCGATCGATCAAGGATCATCCCCGTCGGTGGGACCACTGGACCATTTTTCCTTCCCGCCAGTCCTCTTAATTGGTTCCGACGCCAAATAACCGTAAATAAAATGTGTTGAGTGCGTCGTTAAATAAAACGTTTCCTTTCCTTTCCTTTCTTCATTGGTGTCACAAAGGCTACGATTTGCAGCGCGTGACTTATACCAGTCCTCCCTTTGCTTATTGCAAGTCCTCTCTGGTGCTTGCAAACACAAAATGTCTTATCCTTCAGGAACAAACAACCCGATCCAGTCGTGTACGCAACGGCGATGTGTTTAAACTGAAAGCCGGAAGTGAGAGATCTTCTCTGTGTGAGGTACAATTTGACGTCCACGGGAGCTCTTCAGATGTGAAAACAGATAGTTCCAGCGTGCTCAGGTCCCGGGCAGACGTAAACATTCCTTGTGTGTTGAACCAACACTAACTCCAACTGCAGCCATGTTCCACACGGAGCCCCAGTCTGGGGAAATCCAACATAACGAGTGCTATAACTAGTGATGGACGGCTTTCTTAAAGCGACACAATCTCTTTTACGCAGCTGTCCATCGACTAGCTATCGTTCACACGATCAGGTTCGTTCGTTCGATTCAGTAACGTAGTGGTTAAACCATCTGACTTAAGTCTTGTAGGTAATGGGTTCGCGCCTCGGTATCGGATGTCACTCAGAGCCAATTTAAACTGCTTGTGGGGAGCGGCAAGGCCACTGCACCGATTGTTGTCTCGCTGAACAACAACTAACCACTAACCCCTGTCTATAATCTGGATAGGCAGCAACATCTCTCTCTTTGTGTGTATGTGTATGTATATGTGTATCTATATGTATATCTATACATCTATATCTATCTCTATATCTATATATCTCTCTCTCTCTCTCTCTCTCTCTCTCTCTCTCTCTCTCTCTCTCTCTCTCTCTCTCTCTCTCTCTCTCTATCTATATATATATATATATATATACCAACAAAAACAAACCAACAAACCAACTAACAATAACAAAAAAGGAGAGATAAAAACCTCCCAAACAAACCCAGTACCCTGGACAAACAGCCCAGACAGCTGAGCACAGCGTGCGTGAAACCTAAATGGATATATGTAATTAAACTAAATTGCACTGAAATAAAACGATCGAGATGGAAGTTAGCTCAGTGTTAGTGCTCGCCCACCCACCCCCATCCCTCACCCAACACACACACACCCTTCCATTCCGGCCAGACCCCAAAGTGGTGTGTCAAAGTCATTTTGTTGAACAGTACCTGTAGGAGCATGTAAATGATGTCTCGTAAAACATATAGTGCCGAAATTACAAACCTCTTTTGTTGTGAGGTGTGTCTTTTGGAAAAGTTCTGTTGTTGTTTGTTTTGTTTGTTTTTGGGGTGGGGTGGGGGGTTGCTGTTTTTATTGGGGGGGGTTCCTTTTTTTTTTTTTTTTTTTTTGGGGGGGGGGGGGGGGGGGGGGGTTCACGCTTGTAACTACATACATTTACACTACTTTTACACCTGCGTGTACCAAAAAAAAACCAGGCTTCGTAAATTTGGCCCGTAATGTACACCTGAAAATAATTAACTAAGCACTACCAGAATTGTATTGAAACCCAAATAGGCGTCTAAAGGTAGCGGTCTGTGCTGACATGGTTTACACCTGATATTGTTTTTTTTTTACTAATTCTGTATTTACTGAGTGTTTACCGAGTTGGCATGAATAAATTGCTTAGTCTTAAAGGGACAGACGCAAGTTTCAGCCCATGAAAATGCACACTAAGCTTAGTTAATCTACAAACCTGTAACAAATTTGGATAAAGTTACAATTGAGTAAAACATGAGTCTGTGACTTTGAAATGGTGAAATACCCTCTAAAAATAGACTAAAACTCAACTTCATAAATGTTACTTTTCAGACGCACGTACGTTTTCAAAAATATGAGAAATGCATTTTGTGATATTAAAAACACCAGGATGACCAAAACCACTTCGAATGTACGGAAATGGATAATCTAAACAATAAAATCTGAGTAAAGTATGATTTCTGTTATCAAAAAACGGCTTTAATAGTCAAAACTATGTCATAGTGTTTAAAATCTAGGGTATGTGCCTTTAAGAAAAGCACATCAGTGTGATTCCAGTTCCATGGTTTATCACCATACATATTCATGCATATTTACGGTTTCAGTCTTTTCCCCTAGAATACATTAAACTTGATATTGCTCTACACACAGAACATACAAATGAGTGTTTTGTATCGACGAAATGTTCACAGTTATTTGCGTATAAGTATTAATTATAAGTATAACACATGTTTCCACCTGTTCTTCTTCATCTTATTGTTTTTTCTTCAGTCTCGCTGTTGATAGCAACGTTAGCCTGATGAGAGAATACAGCCCTAGCAGTGAATGCACCGTCTTATCAAAGGAGAGAATACCGCCCTAGTAGTGAATGCATCATCTTATCAAAGGAGAGAATACCGCCCTAGCAGTGAATGCATCATCTTATCAAAGGAGAGAATACCGCCCTAGCAGTGAATGCATCATCTTATCAAAGGAGAGAATACCGCCCTAGCAGTGAATGCATCATCTTATCAAAGGAGAGAATACCGCCCTAGTAGTGAATGCATCATCTTATCAAAGGAGAGAATACCGCCCTAGCAGTGAATGCACCATCTTATCAAAGGAGAGAATACCGCCCTAGCAGTGAATGCATCATCTTATCAAAGGAGAGAATACCACCCTAGCAGTGAATGCATCATCTTATCAAAGGAGAGAATACCGCCCTAGCAGTGAATGCACCATCTTATCACAGAAGAGAATACCGCCCTAGCAGTGAATGCATCATCTTATCAAAGGAGAGAATACCGCCCTAGCAGTGAATGCATCATCTTATCACAGAAGAGAATACCGCCCTAGCAGTGAATGCATCATCTTATCAAAGGAGATAATACCGCCCTAGCAGTGAATGCATCATCTTATCACAGAAGAGAATACCGCCCTAGCAGTGAATGCATCATCTTATCAAAGGAGAGAATACCGCCCTAGCAGTGAATGCATCATCTTATCAAAGGAGAGAATACCGCCCTAGTAGTGAATGCATCATCTTATCAAAGGAGAGAATACCGCCCTAGCAGTGAATGCATCATCTTATCAAAGGAGAGAATACCGCCCTAGCAGTGAATGCATCATCTTATCAAAGGAGAGAATACCGCCCTAGCAGTGAATGCATCATCTTATCACAGAAGAGAATACCGCCCTAGCAGTGAATGCATCATCTTATCAAAGGAGATAATACCGCCCTAGCAGTGAATGCATCATCTTATCACAGAAGAGAATACCGCCCTAGCAGTGAATGCATCATCTTATCAAAGGAGATAATACCGCCCTAGCAGTGAATGCATCATCTTATCAAAGGAGAGAATACCGCCCTAGTAGTGAATGCATCATCTTATCAAAGGAGAGAATACCGCCCTAGCAGTGAATGCATCATCTTATCAAAGGAGAGAATACCGCCCTAGTAGTGAATGCATCATCTTATCAAAGGAGAGAATACCGCCCTAGCAGTGAATGCATCATCTTATCAAAGGAGAGAATACCGCCCTAGCAGTGAATGCGTCATCTTACCAAAGGAGAGACTACCGCCCTAGCAGTGAATGAGTCATCTTATCAAAGGAGAGAATACCGCCCTAGCAGTGAATGCACCATCTTATCAAAGGAGAGAATACCGCCCTAGCAGTGAATGCACCATCTTATCAAAGGAGAGAATACCGCCCTAGCAGTGAATGCACCATCTTATCACAGGGGAGAATACCGCCCTAGCAGTGAATGCACCATCTTATCAAAGGAGAGAATACCGCCCTAGCAGTGAATGCATCATCTTATCACAGGAGAGAATACCGCCCTAGCAGTGAATGCACCATCTTATCAAAGGAGAGAATACCGCCCTAGCAGTGAATGCACCATCTTATCAAAGGAGAGAATACCGCCCTAGAAGTGAATGCACCATCTTATCAAAGGAGAGAATACCGCCCTAGCAGTGAATGCACCATCTTATCAAAGGAGAGAATACCGCCCTAGCAGTGAATGCACCATCTTATCAAAGGAGAGAATACCGCCCTAGCAGTGAATGCATCATCTTATCAAAGGAGAGAATACCGCCCTAGCAGTGAATGCATCGTCTTATCACAGGAGAGAATTTCGCCCTAGCAGTGAATGCACCATCTTATCAAAGGAGAGAATACCGCCCTAGCAGTGAATGCATCGTCTTACCAAAGGAGAGAATACCGCCCTAGCAGTGAATGAGTCATCTTATCAAATGAGAGAATACCGCCCTAGCAGTGAATGAGTCATCTTATCAAAGGAGAGAATACCGCCCTAGCAGTGAATGCATCGTCTTACCAAAGGAGAGACTACCGCCCTAGCAGTGAATGAGTCATCTTATCAAATGAGAGAATACCGCCCTAGCAGTGAATGCACCATCTTATCACAGGAGAGAATACCGCCCTAGCAGTGAATGCACCATCTTATCAAAGGAGAGAATACCGCCCTAGCAGTGAATGCACCATCTTATCACAGAAGAGAATACCGCCCTAGCAGTGAATGCATCATCTTATCAAAGGAGATAATACCGCCCTAGCAGTGAATGCATCATCTTATCACAGAAGAGAATACCGCCCTAGCAGTGAATGCATCATCTTATCACAGGAGAGAATACCGCCCTAGCAGTGAATGTACCATCTTATCAAAGGAGAGAATACCGCCCTAGCAGTGAATGCATCATCTTATCAAAGGAGAGAATACCGCCCTAGAAGTGAATGCACCATCTTATCAAAGGAGAGAATACCGCCCTAGCAGTGAATGCACCATCTTATCAAAGGAGAGAATACCGCCCTAGCAGTGAATGCACCATCTTATCACAGGAGAGAATACCGCCCTAGCAGTGAATGCACCATCTTATCAAAGGAGAGAATACCGCCCTAGCAGTGAATGCATCGTCTTACCAAAGGAGAGAATACCGCCCTAGCAGTGAATGAGTCATCTTATCAAATGAGAGAATACCGCCCTAGCAGTAAATGCACCATCTTATCAAATGCCAAGATCAAGCCGAGGTATCATATGCTGTTTGGGGAATGTTGCGCCCTGGTGGCGGTTTACACACGCTAATACGTCTACAGGTAAAACACAGGACTATTTATTCCTGACACTAAAAAATACTCAACATTCGATACACACACGCCTTCTTGGAGGTCTACAGGCAGAATGATAGTCCGTGTGCGCCAACAAGGAACCGATGAGCAATGTAACGCTATAATGAAGAAAGTTAAAATTCCTATAACAACAATATATTAAGTTTTAAATCCATACCAACACAAATATCTGTAAAAAAAACCTAATTATATGTAAAAAACAATTTTAACAAATTACCATCCAATTATATAACTTAAAAAAAAATTTTTTTTTAATACAGCGGTAAAGACAAAATGTTAGAACAGCTTGCATTGTCACTGACGTAATCGATAAAGACAGTACACTGAAACTAAAAGTAGAACTGCGCGTGCCTTAGTTTGGGTATTACATCAGTCGCACTGACACCTGTATCGAAAAAACTTTTTTTAACCTATTTACCGGTAAATTGTACAGAAATATTTTTATTTCCACTGAATATTTGGGGGTTTGTTTCAAGCAATATGGATAGTATATATATATATATCCATTTCCGTACATTTGAAGAGTTTTGGGTTTTTTCATCCTTGTGTTTTTAATATCACAAAATGCATCTCTCATATTTCCTAAAACGCACGTGCTTCTGAGAAGTAAGAGTTATGGATTCGAGTTTTAGTCTATTTGTAGTGTATTTCACCATTTCAAAGTCACAGACTCATGTTTCATTCAATTGTAACTTTATTCAAATATGTTTCAATATATATATATATTGAAACATTAACTAAAATAATTATCATTCGAAACGTAGAACAGTTGTAATCAACTTTTAGTGACCAGTGGCGTAGGAAGGTGCCAAAAAGTGTGTGTGTGTGTGGGGGGGGGGGGGGGGGGGGGCACACTTTTATATTCACACTTTTACACTATTATAAAACAAATATAAGGCAAAATATCTGAAAAGTGTGGGGGAGGGGGGGGAGCACATGCACATGTAGTGGTGACTACAGACTAGTGAAAAGGCCATTTATATTAAATATCAACACGTCTTACGTAGACACACGGACTACATCGTGATGTATTCGTTCCCGAAGCCATTAACACTATCACACACGACAACTACATTGATGACTCGTTTGCGTTTAGTCGCATGCCGCCATTTTAGCGCCCATAAATGGACGCCCGGGGTGTCATTTATAGACTGGGACCGGGTCGAAGATACTGGGTCAAATAACGTAAGTACGCCTTGGCGTAACTTCAAAGACAACCGGCAAATGAATGTTTCTGCTTTCAAATAAGAATTTGCCTAATCACCGCCGAGTTCTTCCGAGCCATATTTATCACCAGTTTATGTAACAATCATCTGTCCCGGTAATAAGTACAATGTGTGATAGTATCTTGCGGCAGAATTCACTTTTCAACGAACACAGGCTGTGTATCAGCTGACTGGTTTATTGAAACGAATTGCGCGCATGCCCACTGATGAGTAATGTTAATGTTAAAGGTAGCATGCCTGGATCAGGATCGTCTTTGACATGTTCATATCCACTTAAGGTTCAAGCACAATCCCCAGGCCCCCATGCCACACTCGTGCCACAGAACACGAACAGTGTAACAGGTACATAAAAAAATTTATTTGGACAATTATTGTGAAAAAATTAGACTCTTAAGTAAAATATTCTACCTGAAAATACTGGTTTCTTTCTTTTTGTTTTTTTTTTTGTTTTTTTTTTTTTTTTTTTTTTTACCTTTACTTCTTTTTGTCCTTTTTCATTTCTTATTTATTTATTTATTTATTTATTTATGTACATGTATTTATTTATGTATTTACATTTATTTATATATTTATTTAATACTTTATTTATTTATTTATTTATTTGTATTTATTTATTTATTTATTTATTTATTTATTTATGTATTTATGTATTTATTTATTTATTTATTTATTTTTATTCATTTATTTATTTATTTATATTTATTTATTTTTTTATTTATTTATTTTTATTTATTTATTTATTTATTTATTTATTTTTATTTATTTATTTTTATTTATTTATTTATTTTATTTTTTATTTATTAATTTATTTACATTTATTTATTTATTTTTATTTATTTATTTATTTATTTGAAACTTGAACCTATTATATGCTTGAATCTCATTTAGCCAATGAACAAGCAAACGAATAAACACACAATGAAAATACAAACAAACTTAACAAACATACAAAACAAAAACAAAAACAAAAAAAACATGACCTGCAATGTGTACAAAATAATTGATATTCGAAGTATTTCTTGTACATGTATTATTAAAACAGCTTACCTTTTTGTCTTACTACATATAAATGTTCAAAACGAAAGTGATTACAAAACATATTTCGTTTAGAATAATGAAGTGTGAATAATGTCTAAGTCTCTTCCTGATCATGTCAGTTGTGAGAACATGTTTTCCCATTCCAACCAGTGCACAACTATTAGTACATCAAAAGTCGTGGCATATACTGCCCTGACTGTGGACTGGTGCATATAAAAGATCGCTTTCCCCTAAAGACTACGTGTGCGTGTGAGAATTACCAAATGTTTGACATCCAATAGCCGATGATTAATTAATCAATGTGCTCCAGTGGTGTCGTTAAACAAAACAAACCTTAACTTGTATTGGTAGACACCATGAACAGACTGTCCCACGGACAACTGTGTTCATGACGTCACGACTATCCACAAACCGTGGGACGCTCTGACCTTTGACCTGGTCTGGGACTACGGACAATTTTAAAACAAACTTTAACTTTGAGAGAATGTTTGTGGTTGTAGATGGTGACTTATTCTTGTCAGAATAATGACTGTTTCTTCAATGTAACTGTAAGTAGAGCTACACGTTTGATTCGGAATACATGCAATGCCGATTTAGTTGTGTCAGACTTACCGAAATATCAAATATAGACCTCCTTGATCTGTTAAAGAGACATTTCTGAGTTTGCTCCATTGTAAGATGTTACCGACTAATAAACGTTTTCTATGATTAAACTTACATATTAAATATATTTTCTTTTAAAAAATATTATTGTTTGTATATTCAATGTGTTTGTGGTCGTCTTAATATTTGTAAGAAGCCCAAACTGGATTTTGTCTTCAAATAATTTCGTACGTACGAAAACACAATATTTTAGGAAATAAGATGAAATTTAACCTAGTACAAATATTAAAACGATTAGAAAAATATATTTGATGTAATTACAATCGTTAAAAAGTCTCTGTTAGTCGATAACATCTTAAAAAGTGCAGCAAATTCAGGAAGGTCCCTTTAATAATTTTGCGAATTCAAGGTCAGAGATCTGAGAGACCGAGAATGGTGTTGACCTCTCAAGACTAGCTCTGGCACTCGGCAAATTCGCCAATTGCGAATTTCAAATACAATTGGTGAATTTTATTTTAATTTGGCCTGATAATTTCATTAAATAAATGATATTTTGTTTGAAAATAACTGGGTTTCTGCCATTTTTGAAGTTTAGTAGGTAATTTGGCGAAATTTTCTGCAAACCAAGAGTTAGTCCCGCCTCTCTCAATCTCTTAGAAGGACTGGACGGAAGAGTAATTCAGAAAAAAACAAGATGGCACCACGGCTTGTTAGAATGCTATAAACTGACATGTTACACTGAGAAGAAACACGATCCACATACCACCGTGACGAGTTGCGGCAACACGAGCCGGGCGCCACTTCGAAATCCATTTACTTTATGGAGATGTTTGGTGCCAGACAGGTTTTAATTCGACTAAAGCGATGCACAATTTAGTTTTCAAATTAGTCTGAGATTTCAGCAAATAGCAGTCCATTAGGAAATGAACCAAGATGTAGCTCAGCAGCAGACAGTAATCGGCCGAGGTGTGATGGGTTGTCGGATCGACTCATCTTGGTGGTCTCGTTTTGGGTTATTTCCAGTTTCAACTGACGTACCAAACAAGTGCTTTGTTTTTCCTGCTATGGCTTCACCTACTTGGAAACCACTGCACGCTGCGAACATGTTCAAGTACGCTAATTGGCACCGACGTACGGCAAGGAAAACATGCTATGAAAATAGGCAGGGGTTTCTCTTCTTTTTCCTGTCGGCATGCTTTGTGCCTACTCGCATCAAATGCCACTTACTGAAGTTGATGTTTGTCTGGTGTAGGTCTCGGCGGCAGTGATAATATTGTTAGCGAGGAAGTCTATAAATCACACACGATTTGACAATCAGGCCAAATACGAGAGATTCCTACAGAGTAATGCTCATGAACGTCTTTCGTGGACAGAGATATTACCATCGGAGAGATACTACAGTTAGCGTCAGACAAGTCACCCGGGTAATCAGTCAGTAATTGGGCTAGTGAATTAGTCAGCTAGTCAGTCAGTCAGTCAGTCAGCCAGTCAGCTAGTCTGCCAGCCAGCCAGTCAGTCAGTCAGTAAGTCAGATAGTCGGTCAGTCAGTCTGTCAGCTAGTCAGTCAGTAAGTCAGTCAGTCAGCTAGTCAGTCAGCCAGTCAATCAGTCAGTCAGTCAGTAAGTCAGTCAGTCAGCCAGTTAGCTAGTCATCCAGCCAGCCATTCAACCAGTCAGTCAGTCAGTCAACTAGCCAGCCAATCAGTCAGTCATTAATTCAGTCAGTCAGTCAGTCAGTTAGTCAGCCAGCCAGCCAGCCAGTCAGTCAGTCAGTCAGTCAGATAGTCAGTCAGCCAGTCAGTCAGTCAGTCAGCCAGTCAGTCAGTCAGCCAGCCAGCCAGTCACTCAGTCTGTCGGTTAGTCAAGTCAGTCAGTCAGTTAGTCAGTCAGCCAGTCAGTCAGCCAGCCAGCCAGCCAGTCACTCGTTCAGTCGGTTAGTCAAGTCAGTCAGTCAGCCAGTCAGTAAGCCAGTTAGTCAGTCAGTCAGTCAATCCACCAGTCAGCCAGTGAGTCAATCAGCCAATTGGTCAGTCAGTCAGTGACTCAGCCAATCAGCCAATCAGCCAGTCAGTCAGCCAGTCAGTCAGTTAGTCAGCCAGACGGTCATTGAGTCAGCTAGTCACCCAGTCGATCAGCCAGATAGTAGGTCGGCCAGTCAGTCAGTCAGATAGCCAGCTAGTTAGTCAGCCACCCATAAAGTCAGACCGTTAGTCAATTAGTCAGTCAGCCAGCTAGCCCGTTAGTCAATCAGTCGGTGTAACGATACAATAGGGTTCCAGTATCCAACTGATTGTGTATTGTATTTTGTATTACACATATATAGTAGAAAACATAATATGATAGAAATATTCGATCAAAGTGGGTCTATATTTCCACAAAAACGTGTAAACGTTTGTTGTTGGGTTTTTTGTTTAGTTTTTGTTGTTGGTTTTTTTGTGGGGTTATTGTGGGTTTGTTTTTTGTTTTGGGTTGGGTTTTTTTTAATTAAATAAGAAAAGTCAATGAGAACTTTTTCAAGTATCGATACAATGTTGCATATATCGAGAATCATATCGTGGGCAGAAATATCGTGCCATGTCGAGTTGTCGATTAATTGTTATATCCGTATTAATCGCTCGTAGTTATGTTACACTTGTGTTGTGTTGGTGTATCATTCCTAGATGGGCTTCTTTCCCGGACCAGACCACTGGCTATCCAGAGGCCGGGCCCGGGGATGGACATGCCCGACCCCCCCCCCCATGCCCCCCCTCCCTCCCCTCTCTCTCTCTCTCTCTCTCTCTCTCTCTCTAGCTCGTTCTCTCTCTCCCTCTCCCTAGATGGGCTGAGCTAGCGAAGTACCAGGCACCATTTCGAACTTCTCGGAATAAAGACATCACTACTCACGCGCCTTCTACTGGAGAGAAAGTTTGTTTTGTTTAACGGCACCACTAGAACACATTGATTTATTAATAATCGGCTATTGGATGTCAAACATAATATGGTCATTTTGACACAGTCATAGAGATGTGAACCCGCTACAATTTTTTTTTTTTCAAACAGTAGCAAGGGATCTTTTATATGCACCATCCCACATACAGGATAGCACATACCACGGCCTTTGATATACCAGTCGTAGTGCACTGGATAGAGCGAGAAATAGCCCAATGGGCCCACCAACGGGGATCGATCCTAGAGCGAGCGTTTTCCCACTGGTCTACGTCCCGCCCACTCACTAGAGAGCTATGTGACAGGCCTGGTGTAGAATGCTGTTTTATTGGGTCAGTAATTCAGTTAACTGGTTTTAGTTGGTATCAGTATCCCAGATGCCAGTGATCTTTAAACACAGTGCGGCCTGACACTAAAATTAGCATAACATAGTTTGTGCTGAACTATGCTACTCATGGTCACTTCCGGCTAAATTCGTATTGGACAGTTTAGACTCTCAATTTCATTTATTAATTAAAGTGCGCGGGGGTATTAATGTTTGTCTGAAAGGATGCATGTAGCCATATTGGTTTTTGAGGGATGTTTTTCTTTTCTTTTCTTTTTTTTTCTTCTCTTTTTTTGGACATATGTATATGACAAAAACAACCCATAAACATGTAACACTGAAACCAAGACATTTTAAAACACCACAGAATTATAAGCAATGATATAAATTGGGAAGAAATGTTTTATTTAACGACGTACACAATATATATTTTTTTTTTTACAGTTATATAGCGTCGAACATAGATAGTGAGACAGGAATCCCGCTGCCACCATGCCATGGGCTACTTTGGTTAGCAGCAAGGCGTCTTTTATATGCATTATCCCACAGACAGAATAGCACATAGCACATATCACAGAATTTGTTACACCCATACAATATAACGAAGAGATTACGATTGTACATCACCGTTCATTTGGAGTGCATTTCAATATCAATTCTAGGTAAGACTATATTATGTTACTAATAGGACTACGTCGACACGGCTGCACGCATGTGAAAGGTATTTTTTATGACATACAACCGTTGGGTAAGGGACATGTTAAAATCAAGATAGACTGACCCAAAACCTGAAAAGGATAAGCAAACCACATGCAGTGTTACAGGCCAATAGAAACCGTGTACGGGGGGAAGGCACGTGTAAAGATAAAAACATTGAAAGTGCCCTCTCACTAGAGGCTGTGACCCCCCCCCCCCCGCCCCACCCACCCTTAGAAATTTGCCCACACACATACGCGCACGTGCCCACACTCACCCCCACCCCACCACACACACACACGTACTCCACGTGGCGTTCCTATAGCCCTGTGGTATCAGTAATACTAGTAATGAATAAATCAAGTAACTTCAAACCAATAGCTTATTGGAACACTGCATAGGCCAGCCAACTTCTATTCATCAGTTAAAGGGACATTCCTGAGTTTGCTGCACTTTTTAAGATGTTATCGACTAACAGAGACTTTTTAACGATTGTAAATACATATCGAATATATTTTTCTGCATAAAATATTAGTGGTTGTATATTAAACGTGTTTCTGATCGTTCTAATATTTGTACTAGGATAAAATTCATTTTATTTCCAAAAATATAATTTTTTCGTATGTACGCAATTATTTGAAGACAATATCCAGTTTGGGCTTCTTACAAATATTAAGACGACCAAAAACACATTGAATATACAGACACTGATATTCTAAACCAGAAAATATATTTAATATGTAAGTTTAATCGTAGAACTATTTTATTACTCGGAAACATCTTACACAATGCAGCAAATTCAGGAATGTCCCTTTAAGCGATTTGATGAAGGTTTTTATTAACAACCCTGTAAATTGCAGTTCCATCTTTGTAGGTACCCTACGCTGGTGTTATCCTCTAGTGGATCCTGAATAACAGCTGTACACTAAATAAAGTGTTTTTTATTGATTGACAATAGATAATAGTGTAAATTTACACAAATAATTAATGTCACATAGTACAAGCAATCTCAGCCGCAGCGGCTTTTTACTTCGTACATATTTGAACTTTGACACAGAACTTTCTGCTTTGGTACAATGTAACCTTCACAGACACACACACCACACAGGTATGCACACACACACACACACACACACACACACACACACACACACACACACACACACACAAAAAAACACATATACGCACACACAGACACATACACACACACAAATACACACAAACACACAGATACGCACACAGACACACACACACAAATACACAGACACACAGACACAGACACACATTAGGCACATACACACACACACATACACATACACACAGAGAGACATACACACAGAGAGAGACACACACACATCACACACACGCATACATCACACACACACACACATACACACACACACACACACATACAGGCACACACACACACACACACACACACACACACACACACACACAGAAAGAGAGGGAGAGAGATAGAGAGAGACACACACAGAGAGAGAGAGAGAGAGAGAGAGAGAGACACACACACACACACATACACACACACACATACATACACACACACACACACACACACACATACAGGCACACACACAGAAAGAGAGGGGGAGAGATAGAAAGAGAGACACACAGAGAGAGAGAGAGAGAGAGAGAGAGAGAGAGAGAGAGAGAGAGAGAGAGAGAGAGAGAGAGAGACACACACACACACACACACACACACACCTTCCATTTACTTTACTCTGATAAATCACTCCGTTGTTTACCATGGACGCCCCTTGTTTCGTTGTTATTTATGTATCAAAGGATAATAATCATTCTGACATGACCGACAAATACACGACATAAGACAAGACTGGTTTTGAACGTCATTTTTTGCGACAAAGAAACAAACTTCTACCTACCATGCACTACCTCTCGCCTGGCAGACGGCCATGGCGTGTTGGTACTGATGAGTCGAGGTCTATAATAATCTGCACAGAATGATAACTGCCTCAAACATCTAATCACAGAAAAATAAACACCATTGTCTGTTTGTTTGTGATCTGTCAGGAGACTTAATAGAGTGTTGAACGATGAAGTCTGTGGCTTCGTTCCAGGACCGGGGCGCGTGGTAAATGGAGGAATAATACACACGGAATTAGATCAAACATTGTCAAGTTGGATTTTCTATTAGAAAACATACCCGAACTAATTGTTTCGCCAGCGCTATGACGGAATCTACAGGTCGAGTACCCCAAACTGTTTTATTGATAAACAATAGGCAAGAACATAAAATGCTACATTTAGTAAACGTGGGAACAATCCAATATAAAGGGGGGAGGGGACGTGGCTCAGTGATACAGCGCTCGCCTGATACGCGATCGGTCTGGGATCGATCCCCGTCGGTGGACCCGTTGGGCTATTTCTCGTTCCAGCCAGTGCTCCACAACTGGTGTAACAAAGGCCGTGGTATGTATTTTCAAGTCTGTGGAACAGTGCACATAAAAGATCCTTTGCTGCTAATCGAAAAGAGTAGCTCATGACGTGGCGACAGCGGGTTTCCTCTCTCAATATCTGTGTGGTCCTTAACCATGTCTGACGCCACATAACCGTAAATAAAATGTGCTGAGTGCGTCGTTAAATAAAACATTTCCTTTCTTCTTTCAAAATAAAGTTTTAAAGTTTGTTTTGCTTAACGAAACCACTAGAGCACATAAAACCTTATCTTCTTTAAGGGAATATGGGAAATCCCGGCAGTGATTCGTTTGCAGGCCTATATTGCTGTTTGGCAATAATTTTACTTTGAATAAATGTTGTTTTCCAGATTCGGCATTTTTGTTTAATTCGGAAAAAACTCAGCACACAATCCACCCCCACCCCACCCCCTACAAAATGGAAGCCCACGAGCCTATGGCATCATCCCACAGATAAATAATATATCATCGATAGACACGTGTAACATATCAGCCAACGGTATGTCTTACATCGAAAAGTGCCAACACTACACCAAAATATGCTCTCTATCCAAAACAAGCAATTAATATATGTTAACAGGGCATTAAAAATGAATGAATGAATGAATGAATAAAGAAAAGATGTTTAAAAAATAAAAAGAAAGAAAGAGGAATGGAAACAAAGAGCAAACAAACGAAAGAAAGATAGAATGTTTTATTTAACGTCGCACTCAACACATTTTAATTACGGTTACTTTAAAGTGACAGACCCTCGTTTCAACCCGTGAAAATTAACACTAAGTTTATTTAATCTACAAACCTGTAACACATTTGGATAAAGTTACAATTGAGTTAAACCTGAGTCTGTGACTTTGAAATGGTGAAATACCCTCTAAAAATGGACTAAAACTCGACTCCATAACTGTTACTTCTCAGACGCACGTGCGTTTTTAAAAATATAAGAAATGCATTTTGTAATATTAAAAACACTAGGATGACCAAAAACACTTCAAATGTACGGGAATGAATAATCTAAACAATAAAATCTAAGTAAAGTATGATTTCAGTTATCAAAAACGGCTCTGATAGTAAACAATATGCCTTAGTGTTTAAAAACTAGGGTATGTTCCTTTAACTGCAACTCGGCAATTTATTTTAATTACGGTTATATAGCATCGCACATATGGTAAAGGACTACACAGATAATAAGACAGGAAATCCACTGCCGCCAAGCCATAGGTTACTACTTTCGATTAGCAGAAAGGGATTTTTCATATGCAGCACCCCACAGACAAGACAGTACATGTCACGACCTTTGTGAACCAGTTGTGTAGCACTGGCTAGAACGAGAACTTGGCTAAAGGGCGCCAGGTAGGCTACTCCTTCCAATGAGTAGCAAGATCTTATTTTTGAAATGTCCTTTTATAAAAACAAAATATGAGCGGAACTGGTCGGAATAAACGCAGTGGATCAGATATGGGGGAGCGAACCCACAACCTGTCGAACTCCTGATAAAACACCTTACCACAGAAGGAAATGTTTTATTTAACGACACACTCAGCACATTTTATTTACGGTTATATGGCGTCAGACATATGGTTAAGGACCACACAGGTATTGAGAGAGGAAACCCGCTGTTGCCACTTCATGGGCTACTCTTTTCGATTAGCAGCAAGGGATGTTATATATGCACCAATCCACAGACAGGATAGTACATACCATGGTCTTTGATATACCAGTCGTGGTGCACTGGCTGTAGCCATTCGGTTAACAAAGGTCGTGATATGTATTATCATGTCTGAATGATAGTGCATATAAAAGATCCCTTGCTGTTAATAAAAAAATGTAACCCATGGGGTGGCGGCAGTGATTTCCTCTCCTATAGAAAAACGTTGCACTCAGACACTAAGACACGAGACTTAAATCTGGTAGGTACTGGGTTCGCATGCCGGTATCGGCACCCACCCAGAGCGAGTTTAACGACTTAATGGGTAGGTGTAATACCACTACACCCACTTCTCGCTCACTGACCACTAACAAACTAACCACTAACTCACTGTCCTGGACAGCAGGCCTCTGAAAATTGCGAGAACGATCGTTTCGTTCGCGCGCTGCTCGCGTAAACCTGATTTTGCATAACCTATTTTTTATTCGCGCGAAATTTGGAGTTACGCAAAAAGGATGTGGGTTACCTGGATCTATTTCTGCGTAACCGATAAATGGGTTACGCTGATTTTTAATTCTCAGAGGCTTGGTATCTGATGTGTGTGTCCAAGACAGCGTGCTTGAACCATAATTGGATATAAGCACGAAAATAAATAACATGAAATGAAGTGAAAGACTCTAAGAAAAGTTGAATTAAAACAAAACATTGGGTGTGGCTTGAACTTTCGTTTGCTGCATCACAAGAAGAAGTTACTTTTACCCACTTCTCATCAGTCTAGTCTATGAAACGTGCTACCGAAACTGCTGCAATTTGCAGACAGGTGAATTGAATACGTTAAACTGTTTTCCTAGCTAACACGATTTATTTATTTTACTGGAAAAATCGAGACACACGTCCCATTTGCAAAACTAATTAGAGGAAGATACAACTTTAATGAAATAAATCATTCTTTACAGCAAGACTACACGTGTGTGTATGTGTATGCGTATGTGTGTGCGTATCTGTGTGTATGTGTGCGTGTGTGTGCGTGCGTGCGTGCGTGCGTGCGTGCGTATGTGTGTGCGTTTGTGTGTGTGTGCGTTTGTGTGTGTGTGTGTGTGTGTGGTGGGGAGTGTTTTGGCTGGAAAATATTTCTGTTTAAAAAAAAAAAAAAGTATATCAACGTGATGATTTCTGGAAAAATGACAGGGTTGTTGCTATCACATTCCCCGCTGCATCACGAACCACAAGGAAAATAATAACATTATTAGTTTTACAACTCTATCTTTACATAAAACAGGATCGCAGTGTTTGATATATTAATACATTGTTTAATTATCACCATCGCAATCATCATCAACATCATCGTCATCAACATCATCATCATCATCATCATCATCATCATCAACATCATCATCATCATCGTAATTACGAACATCACCGTCACGATCATATTTTTATTTTATGTTTTTTATGTGTCAGGGTTGGGGTGCCCTGAGCTCACTGTCTCACAATATTTTTTTAATTTCATATGGTATACACAGTTTTATATACATACATATAAATGGCAAAATATATACACACGAATAGATATAATCCACACACTTTATGTATATTGTTGTTGTTGATATTTTGTTTGGGGTTTTTTTAATTAATTTTTTTTAATTATTATTATCTGAGGCCAAGAAGGAAAAAAAAGGATAAAGGAGAAGATGTTATGTACTGAATTAGTATTGATACAAGAAAGTATTATGAAAAGGTTTGTGAAGGAGTATAAAGTGCGAAGAAGGTATTTTAGAAATAAATATATCTCAATATTTGATAGATTTAATAAACTTTTATGATGTTTGAAATAAATTATACCACTGCTCCCATTCTGTCTTGAAATCTTCATAATTACCATTTTTATATAAGATACATTTTTCAGTTTCCAACTTTTCTTTAATTATAGTTTTTAAGGCAGAGAAGTTTAATTTTTGTTTTTGTATTTTCATGGAATAAATATAATATTTTATGTTAATAATTAACCAGTTTATTGCATATGTATTAGTTTTTTTAAGCAGACCCAAAATGGCAATATGTTTATCTATAATTATGCACTCTTCAATAGTATTGAATATCCAGTTTGTAATATCTTTCCAAAATTCTTTAACATAACAACAATCATAAAATAGATGTTCAATTGTCTCTGGCATACGATTACAAAAAGTACATTTATTTGAATTAATATAATGTATTGTATATAGAAATGTGTTAATAGCGAGAAATCTGTGTAAAATTTTATATTGAAACCAACGTAAAGTTGTATCTCTAACGCATTTAAATGGTATATTATAAGTTGTAGAAGCATCACGAGGGGTATATGGCTTTTTATGTACCCTCTGTGTGTTCTTTTACCCCGAGCCGAAGGCGAGGGGGTAAAAGAGCACACAGAGGGTACATAAAAAGCCATATACCCCGAGAGATGCTTCTACAACGAATTTATCTTGCCGACATGTTAAACCATATAGCCAAATAATCAAAATAACGCCAGAAAATAATTGTTAACAATTTATTAACGGAGCCGTACCACGCGGACGCGAACGAAACCACTTGTCAGTGACGAAAAATAGTTCCGTCAATAAACGAGTTTTTAACTTCAAATGTTTGTAATACGAAATTGTCTGAAACAGATATTAATAACAAAAATAAAAAACACACTTTTTTTATTAGAAATGTATGTAGTAAAAAAAATAAAAATAAAAAAAAAAAAAAAAAAAAAAAAAAACTGTTGCTAATCGCGCATTAATACAATAACACCACGACCGTAATTAGGTGGCCGAGTTCAACATTGCAGCTTTTAAAAGTATTGAAATAGTGTATTTTATAGTAAAAATAAAATTAATTATGTATACTTGGTTGATTATAAATGTTATTTATAATCTAATTATTGCTTTAGCATTAACTGGGGCGGCTGGAAACTGTTGGAAATTACAGACGGGGTATAAGAGAATTTGGCTCCGCCCACAGGGGGATAAGGGATTTGTCCAACGGCAAACAACCAATGGGATTAAAGAATTTTACATGAAGGCGAGATAATGTAAAATATATTCCATTCTGCTGGTGAATAACAAAAACCTTTATTTTTATATTTTAATTGAGACTTTGGAATGGCTTTTGTGTAGCATAACAATTTATATATTTCTCTACATCCCGTTTTGTCTTTAAGAAGTTGTTTTAGTTTGTGGGGGTAGACTGGTTTTTCGTCTGTAATTGACTCGTTTATTTCATCATTATGTTTTCCATATATTCCTATGAAACATTTCACTGCATTAATTAAAGAAGCATACTCTAGAAAGTTTGTTTTTATATTAAATTTTGCAATAAAATCGCATAAATTTAGAAATCCTCCATCAGTATTAACTAAATCACTAATGAAACAAACTCCCTTTTCTGCATATTTTTTTATAAAAAATAGGCTTCTTATTTTTTAAATATTTTACTGTTAAACCAATTTTTTTAATATTTTACTGTTATACCAGCTATATCGTTTTCATTTTCTATTGGTTGTTTACATTGGAT
Organism: Gigantopelta aegis; assembly: GCF_016097555.1. Taxonomy (NCBI): domain Eukaryota; kingdom Metazoa; phylum Mollusca; class Gastropoda; order Neomphalida; family Peltospiridae; genus Gigantopelta; species Gigantopelta aegis. Next base: position 37,658,837 of record NC_054711.1, read on the forward strand.
GTTTCGCTAATAATCTAGAACATCTTCCCAAAAAGGGTTAGTCATATCTTTAATTTTTAAATTAATAAAATGATCATCATATATAATTAGTTCTTAGATCGATATACCTGTAACTGACGAGAAGAGACATGCCAGTTTTGTGTTGTTTAAAAGTAACCTTCTTATCCACCTTCTTATCCACATAAAACAGGATCGCAGTGTTTGATACATTAATACATTGTTTAATTATCACCATCGCAATCATCATCAACATTATCATCATCATGGCAATTACGAACATCACCGTCACGATCATATTAATCATCATCGCAATTACGAATATCACCGTCACGATCATGTTAATCATCATCGCAATTACGAATATCATCGTCACGATCGTGTTAATCATCATCGTAATTACGAACATCACCGTCACGATCATGTTAATCATCATCGTAATTACGAACATCACCGTCACGATTATGTCAATCAGCATCGTAATTATGAACATCACCGTCACGATCATATTAATCATCATCGTAATTACGAACATCACCGTCACGATCATATTAATCACCATCGCAATTACGAACATCACTGTCACGATCATATTAATCATCATCGTAATTACGAACATCGCGGTCACGATCATATTAATCATCATCGTAATTACGAACATCACCGTCACGATCATATTAATCATCATCATAATTACGAACATCACCGTCAAAATCATGTTAATCATCATCATCATCGCAATTACGAACCTCACCGTCACGATCATGTTAATCATTATCGCAATTACGAACATTACCTTCATGATCATATTAATCATCATCGTAATTACGAACATCACCGTCACGATCATGTTAATCATCATCGTAATTACGAACATCACCGTCACGATCATATTAATCATCATCGTAATTACGAACATCACCGTCACGATCATGTTAATCATCATCGTAATTACGAACATCACCGTCACGATCATATTAATCATCATCGTAATTACGAACATCACCGTCACGATCATATTAATCATCATCGTAATTACGAACATCGCTGTCACGAACATGTTGTCACGATCATATTAATCATCATCGTAATTACGAACATCGCTGTCACGATCATATTAATCATCATCGTAATTACGAACATCACCGTCACGATCATGTTAATCAGCAAATTAATTACCATCACTTTATCGTTAACAGCATCATCACCTGTTTAATGTTTTGTTTTCTTGTTTTCTTATTTTGTTGTTGTTGTTGTTGTTTTTGTTTTTTTTACTTTTTCATTGAACATTTCGTTTTTCATTTGGTTTCCTCTGAAAGAGCTCATTAAAGCCGCATCACATTCATCATGCTAGTTATCAAGTTAAAATGTCAGTCGGGAGTGATAAAACGACTACTTTATCGTGTGTTATGCGAAGAAAGCCAGGTGTTAATTGGAGGCACAAGCTCACCTGGGTAATTTATGGTTTTGGGTTTACATCCACACACTTAAAAACAAAAGTAAATTAAAACAAAAACAAAAACAAAATTAAAACCCAATAGCAAAAGCCAAAAAAACAACTAATATTAAAAACCAACAAGAAAAACAAACAAAAACCAACAAACAAAAACCATTAGCAAAAGCAAAACAAAAAACAAAAGTCCAAATCCAAAAACAAAAACAAAATACGAAAAACGAAACTAAACGAAGCAAAACGAAACGAAAACGAAAACGAACACGAAAACAAAAAAACATAAACAACAAAAAGAAACGATGGGAAGAAGATATACTCTTTCGAAAAGCTGAGTCATAATGATCCTATAAATGATTCTCTTGCTTGTCAAACTAACGTTCAATTATTATAGTTGTAATTTATTTATATTATCATAAACAGAATTCGACTAAGACCACACATTTTTATATGGTTGAATTTTATGTTAATCTATATTCATTTACGACGTGTTTTATATAATCTGTTAAACAGTTCTGTTAAATATTTTAAATCCCATGTTATCATATTTTCCTGTTTAAAGGAACATGCCTGAATTTGCTGCAATTTTTAAGATGTTATCGACTAACAGAGACTTTTTAACGATTGTAATTACATATCAAATATATGTTTTTGCATAATATATTAGTGGCTGTATATTACACGTGTTTCTGATCGTTATAATATTTGTACTAGGTTAAATTTCATTTTATTTCCTAAATTATTTTTTTTCGTATGTATGCAATTATTTGAAGACAAAATCCAGTTTGGGCTTCTTACAAATATTAAGACGACCAGAAACACATTGAATATACTGACACTGATATTCTAAATAAGTAAATATATTTAATATGTAAGTTTAATCGCAGAAATATTTTATTAGTTGGAAACACCTTACAACGTAACAAACTCGGGAATGTCCCTTTAACAGTACTGTTATAATGTATTCGTATCATGCACACAACAATGTAGTTATTTGCCTGTAATATAAATAACACGATATTATGGTAGTAATATTAGGCTTCCTGTTCAGTCAATGCCATGTTTATTTCTGGGGATAATACATTATACAAAAAAGACACACACACACACACACACACACACACACACACACACACACACACAGACACACACACAGATATACAGACACATACACACAGATAGACAGACACACACACACACATACAGACACACATACACACACAGACAGATGGACAGAGACAGAGACAGACAGACACACACACACACACACACACACACACATACATACACACACACACATACACACACAAAAACAAACAAACACACACAGTACACAGCACACACAGCACACACAGCACACCACACAGCACACAGCACACCACACAGCACACAGCACACCACACAGAAGGCATAGTAGGGTTATAGGAGCAATACGTAACAGGGAAAGCTACACATTTCTAAGATATCTCACTCGGAAAATATACAATTTTGGCAAAAGCATATTAATATTATTGTCAAGAATAAAACATATCAGGGCAATAAATACAGCATCTACCTTATTATAATTTTGTTCTAAATGACAAAAAGAGCAAGGGCACTATCTTCTTCTGATAACTATTGTCAACGTTTGATAATGTAACATGAAGAAAACGTACCCCCGCCATCACGATACAGAAATATATCAACTAAAGTATGATCCATAAATATCAGTACTACAACCCCTACATCAAAGTATTCTGAAGAAAATGATACTTTTCATGGCTCATTTTCGGTATAACCAGATGTTTTTACAACGCCCCTAGTTTCGTACAAAATGTGAGTACTTTTTTCTTACAGGTACCCCATACATGTTCCAAGCACAAGGCTACTTCTTGACACAGTGGTATTAGATGAAATAAAATTGCATACATTTTTAGCCCAGATAAAACTATTTTTTACAGCCAACACACTCATATTTATCACAGAACTTGTGGTGTTAACTTCTCTATCAAACGTTTGGTGCAAGTCGGACTTTGACCCAGCCGGAAATTATTTGGTTCAGTACTACCTATAGCACGGTGGTTCCAGCACAGAATAACTCAAATAAACCTGCCCCTAAAGGTAGTACTAAACCAAATAACTTCCGGCTGGGTCAAAGTTCGAGGTGCACCGAACTTTTGATAGAGAAGGGAACACCACAAGTCCTGTGATTGGTTATAAATGTGAGTGTGTTGGTTGTAGAAAATAATAGTTTCATCTGGGTAAAAAAAATGTGCAATTTTATTTCATCTAGTACCAATGTGTCAAGTAGCCTTGTGCTTGAAACATGTATGAGGTACCTGTAAAAAAAAGTACTCGAATTTTGTGCGAAACTAGGGTAGTCATAGACGCTACCAGTTATCTCAGAAACGAGCAGCTTGACCCACATTTTTTTCTGATTCACTTTAAGTGTAAGGGTGGTAGTATCCGTGGCGTTTATGTCGGTTGATACGTTGCAGGTAGGAGTTTTAGCCACATATGTTACTATTGTCGTCTATGGGATTTGACTTGGTAGTATACACCCTAAATACGTTTCTAAATGCTACTAAAACAGTAATTAGTGTCTGAAATTAATCTGTTAAAACATTGGAACCTGTTTCTAATGTCCACAAGTTCAAATTAAACAGTTGCAGCAAATGATTTGGAATTGCTCGTATTTTTGGCATTTTTAAAACAACGTGTATCCAATGGCTTTTCAGGGAAAAAAACCCACAATACATTAAGTAACATCATTATACTTGGTGACGCTACAGTAATAAAGGTTGACAAAAAACCTGAAACTGAAAACACACATATCTTGATTAAACGAGATACAGCGGTGTATAGAGAGGCTCGTTAAACTTATATTTCTTTTTACATTTTACGTCACAGAGAGCTTTCAGTTGTAGCGTGCAATTTAATTGCGTTTATACACTGAAACTAAAGTACATCTATCTGGCAAAAACTGCTGTAAATCTTACATTTGTATGTCGGAAACAGCCATTTTTATTCTGTCTTATCTTCGACTGACGGAAACAGCGATGTAAGCCTAAATATAAAGTTTGATGCGTTTCACTCGATTTATGTTCAAGCCAAGATGAAACGACTTTAAAGGGTGATACTTGAGACAGAGTTCATGACAGAATTTTCTATCGTGGAAATGTCTGGTAAGAGATAATATATCGCAGATGACTTTTTAAATTCATACAGATCTGAAACGAGGCAAACTATTGCTTTCTTCAATGTTAAGAGGGGAAATCTATTTTAAGACATAGTATCGCCTCACCACCATACAATATTTGTCACGTGACACAAACACGACCACTGCTTAAACAAACTCACATTTTCACCTTCATCGCAACTAATTAACTGTCTTTATGTTAGATAAAAGCTGCACTGTCGATGTGTGTGTTGGTGCGCGTGTGTGTGTGTGTGTGTGCCTGTACTACTACTACTACTACTACGACTACTACTACTACTACTACTACTACTACTACTACTACTGCTACTACTGCTACTACTACTACTACTACTACTACTACTACTACTACTACTACTACTACTACTGCTGCTGCTGCTGCTGCTGCTGCTGCTACTACTACTACTGCTACTAATACTACTAATACTAATACTAATACTAATACTAATACTAATACTAATACTACCACCACCAACGTTCTAAACTGCGTTCACCTAACGACAAAATCACGAATACGATATTTAACGGAAATACTATTCCACATTTTTCAGCTACGATACGTGAAACAAACGAGATTGCAGTAATTTAACGTAAAAATCAACAACAAAAGTCCAGTAAACAGGAAATAGGGCAAAGTTTCTAACTGCGTTCAGGTGCATGCGTTTGCATACGCGGTTCGTCATTTTTCATTTTTAAGGTCACTACATGAAAAAAATATATGTTTCTTAAATATGCACAGTTGACGAACACTTTGTTTAATACTTTGTTAAAAGAAAAAAATCAGTCTGGCAAGTGTTCTGGTCCGATCCGCGTTTTACAACACCCATCGCTAACACTGGAATCCCGCGTTAAAGGATACCTCGTGCAGACATCGTTATCTCCATACGGCTAGTCCCCTATCTTTTACTCCACAGTATACACACTGGTATCCCGTGCTGAAAGATACCTCGTGCAGACATCGTTATCTCCATACGGCTAGTCCCCTATCTTTTACTGCACAGTATACACACTGGTATCACGAGCTGAAAAATACCTCGTGCAGACATCGTTATCTCCATATGGCTAGTCCCCTATCTTTTACTCCACAGTATACACACTGGTATCACGCGCTGAAAAATACCTCGTGCAGACATCGTTATCTCCATATGGCTAGTCCCCTATCTTTTACTGCACAGTATACACACTGGTATCACGCGCTGAAAGATACCTCGTGCAGACATCGTTATCTCCATACGGCTAGTCCCCTATCTTTTACTCCGCAGCATACACACTGGTATCACGCGCTGAAAAATACCTCGTGCAGACATCGTTATCTCCATATGGCTAGTCCCCTATCTTTTACTCCACAGTATACACACTGGTATCACGCGCTGAAAAATACCTCGTGCAGACATCGTTATCTCCATATGGCTAGTCCCCTATCTTTTACTGCACAGTATACACACTGGTATCCCACGCTGAAAGATACCTCGTGCAGACATCGTTATCTCCATACGGCTAGTCCCCTATCTTTTACTCCGCAGCATACACACTGGTATCACGCGCTGAAAAATACCTCGTGCAGACATCGTTATCTCCATATGGCTAGTCCCCTATCTTTTACTGCACAGTATACACACTGGTATCCCACGCTGAAAGATACCTCGTGCAGACATCGTTATCTCCATACGCTAGTCCCCTATCTATTACTCCACAGTCCCCTATCTATTACTCCACAGTATACACACTGGTATCCCACGCTGAAAGATACCTCGTGCAGACATCGTTATCTCCATACGGCTAGTCCCCTATCTTTTACTCCGCAGCATACACACTGGTATCCCGCGCTGAAAGATACCTCGTGCAGACATCGTTATCTCCATACGGCTAGTCCCCTATCTTTTACTCCACAGTATACACACTGGTATCACGCGCTGAAAGATACCTCGTACAGACATCGTTATCTCCATACGGCTAGTCCCCTATCTTTTACTGCACAGTATACACACTGGTATCACGCGCTGAAAGATACCTCGTGCAAGACATCGTTATCTCCATATGTCTAGTTCCCTATCTTTTACTCCACAGTATACATACTGCTATCCCCTATCTTTTACTGCACAGTATACACACTGGTATCCCGCGCTGAAAGATACCTCGTGCAGACATCGTTATCTCGATACGTCTAGTCCCCTATCTTTTACTCCACAATATACATACTGCTATCCCCTATCTTTTACTGCACAGTATACACACTGGTATCCCGCGCTGAAAGATACCTCATGCAGACATCGTTATCTCCATACTGCTATCCCCTATCTTTTACTCCACAGTATACACACTGGTATCACGCGCTGAAAGATACCTCGTGCAGACATCGTTATCGCCATACGGCTCGTCCCCTATCTTTTACTCCACAGTATACACACTGCTATCCCGCGCCGAAAGATACCTCGTGCAGACATCGTTATCTCCATACGGCTAGTCCCCTATATTTTACTGCACAGTATACACACTGGTATCACGCGCCGAAAGATACCTCGTGCAGACATCGTTATCTTCATACGGCTAGTCCTTTATTTTTTACTGCAAAGTATACACACTGCAATCCCGCGCTGAAAGATACCTCGTGCAAGACATCGTTATCTCATACGGCTAGTCCCCTATCTTTTACTCCGCAGTATACACACTGGTATCAGGCGCCGAAAGATACCTCGTGCAGACATCGTTATCTTCATACGGCTAATCCCTTATCTTTTACTGCACAGTATACACACTGCAATCCCGCGCTGAAACATACCTCGTGCAAGACATTGTTATCTCCATACGGCTAGTCCCCTTATCTTTTACTGCACAGTATACACACTGGTATCACGCGCTGAAAGATACCTCGTGCAGACATCGTTATCGTCATACGGCTCGTCCCCTATCTTTTACTGCACAGTATACACACTGGTATCACGTGCTGAAAGATACCTCGTGCAGACATCGTTATCGTCATACGGCTCGGCCCCTATCTTTTACTCCGCAGTATACACACTGGTATCACGTGCTGAAAGATACCTCGTGCAGACATCGTTATCGTCATACGGCTCGGCCCCTATCTTTTACTCCGCAGTATACACACTGGTATCCCGTGCTGAAAGATACCTCGTGCAGACATCGTTATCGTCATACGGCTAGTCCCCTATCTTTTACTCCACAGTATACACACTGGTATCCCGCGCTGAAAGATACCTCGTGCAAGACATCGTTATCTCCATACGGCTAGTCCCCTATCTTTTACTCCACAGTATACACACTGGTATCCCGCGCTGAAAGATACCTCGTGCAGACATCGTTATCTTCATACGGCTAGTCCCCTATCTTTTACTCCGCAGCATACACACTGGTATCCCGTGCTGAAAAATACCTCGTGCAGACATCGTTATCTTCATACGGCTAGTCCCCTATCTTTTATTCCGCAGTATACACACTGGTATCCCGTGCTGAAAGATACCTCGTGCAGACATCGTTATCTTCATACGGCTAGTCCCCTATCTTTTACTCCGCAGTATACACACTGGTATCCCGCGCTGAAAGATACCTCGTGCAAGACACGCCGTTTTGCTTGTTTTGTTTTCGTTGTAAATTGTTTATATTAAAGAAGTGTGGATAGCTGTATGCAGACTTGAGAAAAATTATCAATGTTCAGAAATAAAGAAGTGTTTAGACTGCGCAAGTGGGCATATCTAAAAACGGAGTTTGATGTAAAAAAAAATGTAGAGAAAACATTATATAATAAAGTCATACGTGTGTAGTTTTGTATCAAGATTTGTTTTTAATAATAGATGCACAATGTATTTTGTAGAAAAAAACCCGAAGAAACACAAACGAAACACAAAACATAAAAAAAAACCCAAAATAAACCCAGCAATAATTATAGTGTTGTAAGTGTTCGCTGAGCATTTTTTACGTATTTGTGCTATTTAATCAATCTGATTAAAATCAGCTCTACTGGTTTACCGGTAGATCTAACAGCACTGCGTGGACCCCCATGCCCAGGTGACATTTCATGTATAAATAACAATTTTAAATATCGACCAATTACACTTCGCCTTTTATACTGTTATTCGGGAGCATGCAAATTCAAAAAATATCGAGCAAGAATATTTATGCAATAGGCGAACTTGTTGGTCTATTTCAACGGTTTTTTGTTTCGTCTTGAAACGAATTTTATATAAACTTTTATATTGAAATTAGTTTCCGGCATACTTCGTAATTCATCCGAATCATTTCGTATACCCTCGGCATTTACATATTGGAATTCAAATTGTGATGTCAGAAGTTTGGCTGTCGTTCACATTTATTCTGAAGAGGCTGCAGGGTGTTTTAAGAGGAGGGGTGGGGGTGCAACGTCAGAAAAGGCATCTACAATATTCCAAAATACGCTAACATGCCAATGGCGCAGCCAGCATGACGCAGACGAGGCGCTTGCTTCGTCTGGAATTTCCCCAGATTTATTTCATTTTTCCAATGACACTGATATTTATTATGTAACTTTGTAACAACCCAACTAAAAATAAAGAAGAAAAACGTATAAAACAAAACAATTAATAACAATAAATTATACATCTTAAAAACAAATAATTTGCATGTTAGAAAATGGGGTGTCACAAGACATTATAAATTTTATGAACGATTTAATAGCAAACCTCATTTCCCAGAAAAATCATATTGATTGTACTTTAGATTCAATATCAGTGGCGGATCCAGAAAATTAATTTAGTGGGGACCCCAATGACATAAGACGGAATGCCAAGGGAACTTTGGGGGAGGTTTGGAGAGGGATCGTAAAACAAATTAAAATTAATATATACTAAAATTATAACTCACCAAATTTAGCGGGGACCCGGGCCCCTGCCCCCCCCCCCCCCCCCCTCCTCCCGCTAGATCGTCCTCTGACAATGTGCTTTCTGTACATATAGCAACTGCACATCAAATACACACACGGCAACTCTCGTATAGTCTAAGTGAACGCAAATCGGATGTTATATATTTAAAGGGTTCCGATTTCCCCAGTGTTTTGACAGTGAATAACGAGTCCATGTTATCGTGGTATTTTACAAATCTCCCGTAGATTCTTTCGGCTAACGTACGATTTACTCGCCAGTATTGTTCCGACGTTTCATATCAGTGTAAGATTCTTTTTTTAACTTCCAACCTGTAACATATTTAGGGCCGAATTTACGAAGGCTGGGTTTTTTTCTTTTCTTGAACACAGGTGTTGAAACATTGAGAATATATGTAGCAAGACGCTTATAAAATAAAATCAGGATTTGTGAATGCATCCCTTGGCTTTAAAACTTTGTCAGACAGGGGGAGCTATTGTACGTATCGTGTGTGTATGCGTGCGCGCGCGCGTGCGTGTGTATGTCTGTGTATGTGTATGTGCCATAAGCACACTGTTCTGTGCTACGGTGAAATGGAAATGTTTTTAATTTAACGACGCACTCAACACATTTTAATTACGGTTATATGGCGTCAGACATATGGTTGAGGACCACACAGATATTGAGAGAGGAAACCCGCTGTCGCCACTTCATGGGCTACTCTTTCCGATTAGCAGCAAGGGATCTTTTATATGCACCATCCCACAGACAGGATAGCACATACCACTGCTTTGATATACCAGTCGTGGTGCACTGACTGTGACGAGAAATAGCCCAATGGGCCCACCGACGGGGATCGATCCCAGACCGACCGCGCATCGAACGAGCTACGGTGAAGACGCTGCCCCTTCACCTCCTCTCAAACCGCCCTTGCTGCCAACATTTGCTTTGATAACCCTAATCAAAAGTCTCGATATACTGCGACCCCTGGTGATGAATTGATCGAAATCGAGACTCTCTCTGATTTATTGCAGTTATCTGCCCGTCTGTCAACAGATCATGCATAAACAAAGAAGAGGTAAAGAGTTAAAGAGTAGACTGGTGCCAAGACGAGATACAAATAAGCTTGGCATTTGCTGTGAGCGCCACATACATCGAGCACGCCACTGCCTCGAGATATTGGGCAATGATTTTTATCAAATAATGTGAGCACCAGTCGACGTATTGTTGGTGGTGGCACGCCGGTAATTGTTTTGCCAGAAGCGCCTGTTTGTAGATCTTGGTTCCTGGTTTTGATGCTATTCCATGTGTGTGTACATATACAAAGAGGAAAAAAAACATCATAGACTGGCCCTAAGGGTCTCTGTCATATATTTGGCGCTCAGTCTCTCTCTCTCTCTCTCTCTCTCTCTCTCTCTCTCTCTCTCTCTCTCTCTCTCTCTCTCTCTCTCTCTCTCTCTCTCTCTCTCTCTCTCTCTCTCTCTCTCTGTCTGTGTGTGTGTGTGTGTGTTTCGATATTTGATTGAGAGAGAGAGAGGGAGGGAGGTAGGGAGTGAGTGAGACAGAAAGACAGATACAAAGGAAGGGGGGGGAGAGGGAAAGGCAGGGAGTTAGTGATGAGACCAAGACAGATACAGAGGAACGGAGAGAGAGGGGGGGGGGGGGTAATACGATGGATGAGCGGATGGATATGGATCTTAACAAGTACTATTTGCAAAAGTCTGAACTAGGAACAGACAGCGAGGCATGGTTCCTAAATATTTGTACCATCCCTGGATTGACAACGAGGCAATATCTGTATATTTTGTAAATTCACTGTTATCGGCCCTGACAGTTCGCCGCTAATGTGTGGTTAATTATGTGGTAATTGGCCCAAACGATCGAGCGAATCCGCAGAGAAGTGAAAAACAAATAAGAAAATAAACATTGCAGACATTTCCGCATTCCGTCGACACGTTCCGCCTAGAGCAGTGACATTTTGCGAACAACGCAGGTACCAGTCAAGTTGCAAAGTGCAGTTCGGCGTTGAGATGGGTAGCAGGTGCACAGTGCAAGCACTAGGTACAACCTTAGAAAATAAATCAGATGAAAGAAATATTTGCATAAGGAAACCACAGTACTTTTTGTTTCGTTATTTGTTTTCTTTTGGGGTTTGGTTGGGGTTTTTTTGTTGTTGTTTTATTTGTATTTGTATTTGTTTTGGGGTTGTTGTTTTTTTGTGGGGGTTTTGTGGGGTTTTGTTTGTTTGTTGTTGTTGTTGTTCAAGTAAAATGTTAGCCATAACATATGCAATACACGGTGGAGAATTTGAGCATGTATGTATTTATGCATGTATGAAAACTAGCTAAATTGGATTGGTTACGTTGATTCATACCCATAAACAGTTGGTTAAAACATACTACAACGTCGACATAACCATATGTAAAGAAAAATATCAAAATCATTTACTTGCCTTTGATTGATTTTGTTCAGTATATTATAAATATAGTTTTTACACATCACGAGTTGATACAAAAAATTGTATTCGTAAAAACACCATGAAATGGTTTATTTATTATATGCATTACTTATATTCTGTCCTATTTTTGACAATCTTCGTTTTAATTCTAGACTGAAAACCGTAACGCCATTACATATTTCGCTGGAACGAGGAGAACTTTTGCATAACATTTACTTTAAAACCATGGACTCCAAAAAACAAATTTCAATCAAAGTTAGCCTTTATTTAATAACAGTTTAATACAGAATTTAAAAATACCGATGTGAAAACGTACAGGTCTAACAAAGCGACCGTTTATTTTGCTGTTGTTATTTGTTGTTGGGTTGTTGTTGTTGTTTTTTTCTTGGGGGGGTTTGTTGTTGTTTGGGTTTTTCTTTGATGGGGGTTGTTTGTTTGTTTTGTGTTTGGGTTTTCTAACATTTTTGATGGGGTGAGGTGGTACCTTTGCCTGCATTTAATCGAGCATGTATCGTTGGTTTCCATAGCTCGCACTCTGCTGTGAATCCCAAAAACTCATTACAAGTTATGTTTTCGGCTATCCCCTGTCACTTCAGTCAGTTGCCAACGTTCAAATCCGTTACACCTGACATGCTTTGCATATGAGACGCCATGTCCCGTTCTGATCCATACGCCGTTACACCCGTGAATTAGTTTTACGGGAACCCCGTGAATTATTTTTATCGGGGTTTGATACGTGGCATTCTCGTCCCCAGTCGGTTCTCAGTTCACATCAAACTATTTTGCCGACCCTCTGAACTCAAATCCTGTGGCAAACATTGCGTAGTCGAGTGCCCCAGACCAAACTTGCTATCATGGCGTGGTAAAACTGGTATTTTAGTTTTCTAGCCAAGATATAGTTTTATATTTTCAATTATTTTATAAATGACCATTAAAAATAAAGTTTCTTGCTCTCAGAATAGTTCTTATGATAGCTGGCATACGTGTGGAAAGTATCATGAATAAATCGAACCGTGGATCAAATATTAAAAATCGAATCAAACATTTTTAAAATACGAATCGCCCCATCCCTAAACAAAACATGACCGGAGGTTAAACTGAACGACAAGACATTGCGTCATCACTGCTTTGAGTTAAACTGAACGAGACATTGCGTCATCACTGTTTGGCGTTAAACTGAACAAGACATTGCGTCATCACTGTTTGGCGTTAAACTGAACGACAAGACATTGCGTCATCACCGTTTGTTCGCACACAATAAGTTTCACCATCATTGCACTTCAAATCAATTGTGATAGGTACAATTGTTTAAATTACATTTTTGTTTTTCAAATATGATCAGATGCATTGATAATCATCAAACTAAAAATGAGAATGTCACACTGGACCTCAATAACAAGACTTTACTAATTTACAAATGAGGCAGCTGAAGTATGAACTTGTTCCATGTACAAAAACTGACAATAATATAGTAAATATCGTTTTTATAGTTTTACTGTAGTATAAATGTAGTTATAATATGACTTGTACAGTGAAAATATGGACTTTCACTGAATATTATGGTATCTGTGGATCCATATATTTTATGGCTATGTTTGTAAAACATTTTATATATATATATATATATATATATATATGTATGTATGTATGTATGTATGTATGTATGTATGTATGTATGTATGTGTGTGTGTGTGTGTGTGTGTGTGTGTGTGTGTGTGTGTGTGTATACTCGAGAATTTAGCTTTAAATGTTCCAGCCAGTGCACCACGACTGGTATATCAAAGGTCGTTGTATGTACTACCCTGTGTGGTCTTTAACTATATGTCTGACGCCATATAACCGTAAATACAATGTGTTGAGTGCGTCGTTAAATAAAACATTTCTTTTTTTCTTTAGCTTTAAATGTAAAGAGCTGGAAATATATCTTTGTTACTGAAAACATGCCTCGATAATTGTTTTTCTGGGGTTTTTTCTGTCAGGTATCAAAAACAGGTAATTCTTGTGTTAAGCAAACATATTGTGTTTCAGTTCAGTGCGTGTTAGTTTATTGGTTGTGACATTAACTCTGTTTCATTGTAATAGACACCATTTACATGGAACAAAAAGTTTGACTTAGCTTAAAGACGGACATGGTGAAAAATGTGTTGTGCGTCAAGTAGACGAAATTTGGTTACGGGTCTTATGAAATAATAGTAATATCAGTAAGTACGTTAACAGCCAGAAGGAAATATTGGCTCGAGAAACACCTGAACAGAGTGAGTGGAGGGAGGGAGAGGCAGGGAGTGAGTGAGTGACACATGCAGACAGAGAGAGAGAGAGATAGAGAGAGAGAGAGAGAGAGAGAGAGAGAGAGAGAGAGAGAGAGAGAGAGAGAGAGAGTGGAGGGGGAGAGAGAGAGAGTGAGAGGAGTGGAGAGAGAGAGAGAGAGAGAGACGAAGTGGAGGAGAGAGAGACAGAGCGAGAAGAGAGAGAGAGAGAGAGACTGAGAGAGAGAGAGAGAGAGAGACGGGAGAGAGTGGAATGGGGGGAGAGAGAGAGAGAGAGAGAGAGAGAGAGAGTGAGAGTGGAGGGAGGGAGAGGCAGGGAGTGAGTGAGTGAGTGACACAGACAGGCAGACAGAGAGAGAGAGAGAGAGAGAGAGAGAGAGAGAGAGAGAGAGAGAGAGAGAGAGAGAGAGAGAGAGAGAGAGAGAGAGAGAGAGAGAGAGAGAGAGAAATAAGGAGACACATTAATGTCACTGATAGCTTAATATCGGGTCTATCAAACACAATCACCAGTGGTAGAGGTTCGAACCTCGAACCCTCCATGCCTGACGTCTTTCTCCTCATTATTTTACTCTGTGTTTGGCCTAATCAGACGGGCGCCCCGTCTTTCGCGGTCGTAATATTCTAACTGTTGGAGATAGTAGACGAAAATAGATAGCGATACCAACTAGTAAACGAAAACAGAGTCCTGCCATTACAGGTAATTAGCTGCAAGCTAGTCGATTGATAACAGAAAAAAGGCATCGTACCGTAAAGTGTCTGTTAGAGAGAAATCAATGTTTGAGAAACGCAGCAGGTTTGTTTGGGTTTTTTGGGGGTTTTTATTTTTATTTTTATTTTATTTTCTCCTTGGGCAGGTCTTTGCCTGGATATTGTCAGTGTGAAACTTTTACAACTACAATATATTCAAATGCAATTTATATATTTAGCAGCGTACGTACGATTCAAATAATTGTTATATGTTACCTGTCATTTGTGCAATATCTGATTCTTTAGTTAATTAGGGGTTAGCCGTCGGATCAATGGTCGTAAATTTATTCAATTCATTTATTTGCCAAAGTAATTGCCTATAGGCATAAAGATAATTTTACATAATAAATTTACATATTACAAAAAAACAGCGAAAGCAGACAAACGTGTAAATATGCATGTGACATGGTATTGTGTCTATACTAATTAGTAAAATATGTCCAATACAGATGAAGCTTATCAAGCATAGTGTGTAGACTCGAGACAGTTTCAGAAAATATAACAGTAAAAGTAAAGTTTGTTTTATTTAACGACGCCGCTAGAGCACATTGATTTTTTATCTTATCATCGGCTATTGGACGTCAAAGATATGGTCATTCCGACACTGTTTTTAGAGGAAACCCGCTGTCGCCACATAGGCTACTCTTTTTACGACAGGCAGCAAGGGATCTTTTATTTGCGCTTCCCACAGGCAGGATAGCACAAACCATGGCCTTTGTTGAACCAGTTATGGATCACTGGTCGGTGCAAGTGGTTTACACCTACCCATTGAGCCTTGCGGAGCACTCACTCTGGGTTTGGAGTCGGTATCTCGATTAAAAATCCCATGCCTCGACTGGGATCCGAACCCAGTACCTACCAGCCTGTAGACCGATGGCCTGCCACGACGCCACCGAGGCCGGTAAAATATAACAGTGTCATCAGCGTATACTATTAGGTAGAGGTTCAACATATCAGTTTCTATGTTACTGCAGTTATTATTTGGTAAAGATGTTTCAAAGTCATTAATATACATGGAGAATAAAAGAGGAGATAAAACATCGCCTTGCAACACGCCCACAGACACGTCAAATGAGTTTGTCAGTGACTCTTTGTTTCGACAACAGGAATTGAAATTTAAATAAAGACTTTTGTTTATTTTTTAAATTCTACCATCTATACCCGATTTAACAAGTTTTGACTATAAACTAATTCTATCAATACTGTTAAACGCTTCTTGTTGGAGATTAGGTTAGATATTATTCCATTGCATCACGTGTCCAGCTTCCGGGTTTGAAACCAAACTGCGCGTCGGTGATGGCATCGAGTTCACTTGCCCAGTTCATCAGTCTTTTATTAATTATTGACGTAAATAATTCGGCCAAGTTGCTAACAAGAGAAATACCTCGATAGTTATTAGTATTGGAGCGATCGCCTTTTTTAAATATAGGCACAGTAATGGCTGAACACCAGGTTTTTTTTTAATTGGCCTGACTGAAATATTTTAGTAAACCAAACATTTAAGATAGGCCCAATTTCTGTTTTAAATTTTACAATAAACTCGTTCAGTATATCGTCAGGACCGGGGCTTTTTTCAGCTTTGAGACTATCAATGGCGCTTAATATTTCATCGCTGGAAATGGGAATGTCAAGCTCATGAAACACAGAATTTAATTCAGGATAGACATCCTTGACCTCATTGCCACTATTAAATAATTTGTTTTTAATTCATGACAAAATTCTCATCACCAATATTATTATTTGTTTTAACTCTATTTCTTTTGAAGGAACTGCGTCCCTCAAACATTATTATGTAGCGGGTTTCCTCTCTAAGATTATATTTCAAAATTACCACGTTTGACATCCAGTAGCCGATGATTAATAAATCAATGTGCTCTGGTGGTGTCTTTAAATAAAAACTAACTTGTGTTGCTGTTGTTTGGGGTTTTTTTCCCATTTCTCATCAATTCATTCATTCATTCATTCATTCATTCATTCATTTGTCAACATGTTCCTACGTTAGTTTACTCATTCGTCACTAAATGAGGGATTCGTGCTGGGGTATCGTTAAACATCTATTCTATTGTATGCTAAATAAAGTACATAGTCTCACAATGCTTAAAAATGGGGAACATGGCCTCAGATTACAGTTATCTTCCCATCCGGAAATGTGTCCGCGCAAGTAGTCTGCTGTTTGACTGTGATTATTTCATGGCAGACAGCTTTGAAGTGGCAACAATTTGACTGAAGTTGACAGGGGAGAGCATGTAGTCTGCTGTTTGATTGTGATTATTTCATGGCAGACAGCTTTGAAGTGGCAACAATTTGACTGAAGTTGACAGGGGAGAGCATGTAGTCTGCTGTTTGACTGTGATTATTTCATGGCAGACAGCTTTGAAGTGGCAACAATTTGACTGAAGTTGACAGGGGAGAGCATGTAGTCTGCTGTTTGACGGTGATTATTTCATGGCAGACAGCCTTGAAGTGGCAACAATTTGACTGAAGTTGACAGGGAAGAGCATGTAGTTTGTAAACATGTGTAACTTGTTGACATTGAAGACATGTTTGTGGTAATTCCGGCCTATGCAAAAGTAGTGTTTTTTTGTGTAAAATAGGTGTACTCTGGCCTGGTTTAGAGGGTGTGTTTGTTTAAACCAATATCCTGAGAGAAAGAGCTGGACAACAGGGGTTGTCCTTTTCAGAGCATGTGTCTCCCACGCAGGCAAAGGTACATACAAAAATCCACGGGCTTGCTGATATTAATAAAAATGTTATAGCCTCTAAGGTTATATAGAAACATATAGCGAAATTAATTGTGGTTTGTGGCCACAGGTACTTTTCTCGTGCAATGACATGCGCGCACTTGCTAACTGAGCACACATTGAATTGGCGTGTTGGCGAAATGTTTTTAGACTGTTTGTAGATACACTCCATACGCTGACATTTCATTGTGGAACATACCGGTGTATGACACCACGTCAAAACTTGCCATGCTTTGTATTCACTGAACTATACATAGTATCTTTGACGCGCGCCCATCCTGGAAAATAACAAATCCGGAATTTTGATTGTACTCAACGGAATAACCGAACGCGTTAATGGCTTGCCTAAAAGGCGAACCGCAAATGTCATTTTGCGTCTTGCCATAATCTACAAATGTTTTGCTAGCCGCATGGGTAAAGACAGCAAGAAACATTCAGGATTATGTCGCTACTGCTAACATGAGCTGTAGGTAATGCAGGTGTTCATTTCAAAGGAAAACAGTGATTCCGACCTTACCTTTTGGAGCACCTGTCCACCTGTTATACATAAAACCCGTTCCGTATACTGGTACATCGGTAAATGGCAGACACTAAGTCTTAACACGGATTGGAATATATATATATATATATATATATATATATATATATATATATATATATATATATATATATGTATATATATCCGTGTATGTATGTATCCATGTATGTATGTATGTATGTATGTGTGTGTGTGTGTGTGTGTGTGTGTGTGTGTGTGTGTATACACACACACACACACACACACACATATGTGTAAAGCCACTATTTACGCTATGTAGCAGCATTTTACAATTTTTTTGTTGAGTAAATTCTGCAAAAGTGATATGATGTATCGATTAATTTATATGTATCAGAAATTTGAGGTTATGAAAATTTACAAATAATTTTTAAAATTACAAACGGATTTTGAAGGTAAAAAACGGTACTCCAAATTTTATGGTATATAGAGACTTGGGTGTCTGGTTAAAGACGAACATAAACTTAGTAGTATTTTATATAAATTAATGTTTTCTTTAAACAGTGGTGAAAGAAATCAATTTAAATGGTTAAATTCATTTATAAAAAGTCTTTTCGATAACTCGGGAATGGGGTATATCTATACCAATCAAAATAATGATTTCAAATCGTATAAACAAGAATTAAGACAAAACCTCTGCGATCAATTTATACAACAGTGGTTCTCGGACATTACAAACTCTTCTAGGGTTCAATTGTATACATTATTTAAAACACAATTTCACTTCGAACCTATTTGTCGAGATTATCGTACCAAAATAGATGCTGGATAACTAAATTGCATACGTCAAATTTAACATTACTAATCGAAACTGGCAAATGGTTTAACGTTCCTAGAGAAAATAGAATATGCAAACTTTGTAGTACTGATATTGGAGATGAATACCATTATTTATTCAGTTGTAAAAATGATAATATTGAAAACATTATAAAAAAATAAATAAAACAATATTGCAGAATTAATCCTAGCGTTTTTATGCTGTCATTATGCATTGCACCATTATTAAAACAAACTAGTTATATTTATTAAAAGATTATCTAGTCTTGTGAATAGACGTTTCTCCGCCCATTTTACCTATTTTAATTGCATATCTTGTGTTCTATGTTAACTATAGATACTTCTGTCTTGACGCCTGTTCTATGTTAACTATAGATACTTCTGTGTTGACGCCTGTTCTATGTTAACTATAGATACTTCTGTCTTGACGCCTGTTCTATGTTAACTATAGATACTTCTGTCTTGACGCCTGTTCTATGTTAACTATAGATACTTCTGTCTTGACGCCTGTTCTATGTTAACTATAGATACTTCTGTCTTGACGCCTGTTCTATGTTAACTATAGATACTTCTGTGTTGACGCCTGTTCTATGTTAACTATAGATATTTCTGTCTTGACGCCTGTTCTATGTTAACTATAGATACTTCTGTGTTGACGCCTGTTCTATGTTAACTATAGATACTTCTGTGTTGACGCCTGTTCTATGTTAACTATAGATACTTCTGTGTTGACGCCTGTTCTATGTTAACTATAGATACTTCTGTCTTGACGCCTGTTCTATGTTAACTATAGATACTTCTGTCTTGACGCCTGTTCTATGTTAACTATAGATACTTCTGTGTTGACGCCTGTTCTATGTTAACTATAGATACTTCTGTGTTGACGCCTGTTCTATGTTAACTATAGATACTTCTGTGTTGACGCCTGTTCTATGTTAACTATAGATACTTCTGTGTTGACGCCTGTTCTATGTTAACTATAGATACTTCTGTGTTGACGCCTGTTCTATGTTAACTATAGATACTGCTGTCTTGACGCCTGTTCTTGTCAATGTATGTTAATTATGTATTTGAATTGTCCTCTTGTTACACGTTGTAATGTGTCTGAGTGTTGTTTAATAAATCTTGAAATCTTGAATTAATTTATAGCTATTTTTCATAAATAAAACATTTTTAAAAGAATGCAATATATCTCTTCCAACCTTATGAGTTTGTAGACATTTTTAAAGATTTTTTGGCAAATAAACTATTTTTACATTGTTAAAATTATAATTTT
>NC_054711.1:37684151-37709151 GCF_016097555.1 Gigantopelta aegis
AGTACAGTACAGTACAGTACAGTACAGTACAGTACAGTACAGTACAGAACAGAACAGAACAGTACAGAACAATACAATACAATACAAATATTTATTCCACCCACTGGAGTTATGAGAGACGATATTCCATTAAAAGAGCATGGCCCTCCAAAACCACCGTAAGATAATTCTGTTTGAAGCCGGTTTCTTACTCAGAATATTAATCTCTGAACATCTGGTCTGTTCCTGGTTGCCCTAATGTTATCTGAAGTGTCTCGATGTAACCGTTCTGCGCGCGCATGAATTCACATGATCTTTCACATTTAAGTACTTTCTGGAAGCACATACTAGTGGCACCAAACTACAATTTGTCATGTCGTTATAGTTTAGTTTAGGAAATGGTTCCTCATT
Organism: Gigantopelta aegis; assembly: GCF_016097555.1. NCBI lineage: Eukaryota > Metazoa > Mollusca > Gastropoda > Neomphalida > Peltospiridae > Gigantopelta > Gigantopelta aegis. The sequence goes on from NC_054711.1 coordinate 37,684,542, forward strand.
AAAAAATAACACAAAATACTGAAATGACTTTCTTTGATGATTACGGGCAGGCTGACCTCTGTAATATTCAAATAGCCCATTAAAGTTACTTGTTGTACTTAATCTTGTTCCAGTTAGGAAATAGTTCCGCATTACAACAAATAATACACATTACTGAAATGCCTTTCTTGGATGATTACACGTAGGATGACCTCTGTAGAATTTAAATAACCTATTGGTTTAAAGTTACGTGTTATTTTAGTACTGATAACAACTGTGCTATATTGCCACTTATAAAACAGCAAAATGAGTCGGTGCTCTGGCATACGAGTGGTTAACTGACCATTATTTTTGGTCAACCTATATTGATGTTTTCCAAGGGTTTTTCCAAGGGAGAGTACTCCCTAAAATTAGCAGCAACATAACCCTTTCCTATCTCATGGTCCATTCCTTGACGTGGTGAGGTAGCTTGCATGTCTCATGACTCGGAGAGCTATGCCAGCTGGAGCTTCAGCTTCTGGCAGGGTCGCCCAAGCTGGACTGGTCAAAGGGTAGAGACTAGACTAACATGGACCGGACAGACAGAGGATGTGAGTCAAGAAAGACAACTGTCTAGGAGAAGCGAACTCCAAAATCAAAACTGGACTGGAGAAGCTCAGAATCCTAATAAGGAAACTCTCCTAGAAGAAGGAAAACTCCAAACTCAAACCAAGTCCACTGAAGTCAGAGTACAGAAGCTATGCATAAACATTAGCGTGGAAACCGAAAAGAAATGTCTGTACATACACCAAGCTGTATGACCATCTATGATCATCATAACCCTTTCGATATTGTTGTATTTTTGCACAGAATATATTCTGACAAAAAACAATTGTATTGAACTGCATGGAGTAATTAATGGTGGTGTGTAACCTAGTGGTTCGCCGAGGTGTGTGACAAATAAAACAAGTTCACATCTCATCTTGTATTTTACTCATCTTTAGCAGATTTCGACAACATTATGTTTGAGAAACTCACCAGCCCTCACAGAACGTCTGGCTAGTATCCTGTGTAATTATAGTCTTTCAGGTGATAATTTCTACGAGTCCAGACCAAAAATCCACCAGCTGGGACAACCGAGAGTTAGTGGATTAGTAAGAGTTCTCAATCTGTGTTTCTGGATTGACAGGCGAAGGAAGACAGAAAATGTTTTATTTAACGACACATTTTATTTACGGTTATATGTCATCGGACATATGGTTAAGGACCACACAGATATATAGATAGGAAACCCGCTGTCGCCACTTCATGGGCTACTCTTTTCGATTAGCAGCAAGGGATCTTTTATATGCACCATCCCATAGACAGGGTAACTCATACCACGGCTTTTGATATACCAGTCGTGGTGCACTGGCTGAAGCGAGAAATAGCCTAATGGGCCCACTGACGGGGATCGATCCCAAACGGACCGCGCATCAAGCGAACGCTTTACCACTGGACTACGTCCCGCCCCTTGACAGGATACAGAAATAAATTCCACACAGGATAATGTTAACGTGTCTATGTAAACGAAGAAAGTAAACGTTTCAAACAGGTATACCACATCATTGTGAAAGTAACGGCCTCGGTGGCGTCGTGGTTAGGCCATCGGTCTACAGGCTGGTAGGTACTGGGTTCGGATCCCAGTCGAGGCATGGGATTTTTAATCCAGATACCGACTCCAAACCCTGAGTGAATGCTCCGCACGGCTCAATGGGTAGGTGTAAACCACTTGCACCGACCAGTGATCCATAACTGGTTCAACAAAGGCCATGGTTTGTGTTATCCTGCCTGTGGGAAGCGCAAATAAAAGATCCCTTGCTGCTAATTGGAAAGAGTAGCCAATGTAGTGGCGACAGCGGGTTTCCTCTCAAAATCTGTGTTGTCCTTAACCATATGTCTGACGCCATATAACCGTAAATAAAATGTGTTGAGTGCGTCGTTAAATAAAACATTTCTTTCATTGTGAAAGTGGACCTAGGACCTTTAAGGCTGGCGGGCGTGCCGGCATTACGGGACGGTCTGGGCAATAATTGCAGATCTCTTTCGCGATAATGATGTGCAAACAAGAATATTTCAAGAACAACTAGAAGTAGGCTCTAACCTGTCAGACCCAAATACCAGCGGGAAGAACGTAATGGCAGAAACACATTTTAGTACCAGCAGCCATTACCGTAATACACCTGCTTAACGCGTAGCGAGTCCTATTGTATCTCAGTGAAGAGCGCTCGGCAGAGATTTGATGAGAGACTGCAGTGGTCGAAATACTACGGGCCGGAATTTATTTATTTTATGCCTGCCGCCTACGGACACGGTATAATAAACCTGACTCTCTTAAAGCTTTGGTGTTCCTCTATGACAATGAAAGACTGACAGGAAGGCAAAGAGTTCTAAAGCCACACTCTCTTAAAGCTTTGGTGTTCCTCTAGGACAATGAAAGACTGACAGGAAGGCAAAGACTTCTAAAGCCACACTCTCTTAAAGCGTTGGTGTTCCAGAGGCGGTAGTTATAATTTTATTATATAATAATTTTCATTTTTTTACGATCCCCCTCCAAACCTCCCAAAAACGTTCCCTTGGCATTCCATCTCGTGTCACTGCCCCCTCCCCCCCCCCTTAAATGGATTTTCTGGATCCGCCACTGTGTTCCTCTGTCACAATGAAAGATTGAGATATGACACATTTATGGACGTTCTGGTGGGTCCAGGCGTCACGCCCAACATGGAAATAGAACGCTGAACACAGAATATGAATTTTAAAGAATATTTTTTTTTTTTTTACAATTTGTATTAATTTGTAAGAGTTATGTTCAGATTATATGTTACAGGTTACGCCGCATAATTCGCAAAATATAAGCATACTATATATATATATATATATATATATAGAGAGAGAGAGAGAGAGAGAGAGAGAGAGAGAGAGAGAGGAGAGAGAGAGAGAGAGAGAGAGAGAGAGAGAGAGAGAGAGAGAGAGAGAGAGAGAGAGAGAGAGAGAGAGATGGTCATTAGGAAGCTTAGGGTTTTCTCTCTGACCTAATTACCTACTTACCGGCCTCGGTGGCGTCGTGGTTAAGCCATCGGTCTACAGGCTGGAAGGTACTGGGTTCGGATCCCAGTCGAGGCATGGGATTTTTAATCCAGATACCGACTCCAAACCCTGAGTGCGTGCTCCGCAAGGCTCAATGGGTAGGTGTAAACCACTTGCACCGACCAGTGATCCACAACTGGTTCAACAAAGGCCATGGTTTATGCTATCCTGCCTGTGGGAAGCGCAAATAAAAGATCCCTTGCTGCCTGTCGTAAAATAGTAGCCTATGTGGCGACAGCGGGTTTCCTCTATAAAAAAAAACAGTGTCAGGATATAGTTCAGTGGTAGATTTTTGGGTCGTAAGATATATCACCTTTCTCCAGACCCATTGGATTATTTCCCATTCCAAATAGTGCTCTCAGACCGGGTAAACTTTGTTTGTGTTTAACTACACCACTAGAGCACATTAATAAATTAATGTTGAAAGTGAAACATTTGATAATTCTAGCACACTGACATGGAAAAAGCGTGAAAATTTTCCCATTAGCAGCAAGCCATCTTTTGTATGGACTTTTCATCAGACCAAACAGCACATATTAGGAGGGGGGGGGGGGGGGGGGGGGGGGGGGGGGGCACTGGTTTGGATGGGTGGGAGGGAGTGGACCCAACACAGGGATATCCAAATTTCATGGTGTGAGAGATCATGTGTGCCTGTTAGTGTCACTGGTTGTTACTCTGTCTATTACTGTTCTAGGATTTTAGTATTCAATTCTATTGATATATTATAGGTGTAAGTAAACGCGATGGTTATATGCGTTAACATGCCGCTTTTGTCGTCGCTTCATGCAGCGGAACAAGGCATTTGGGATAAATAATTTAATAAAATATATTCTCAATCAAGAACGTGTAGACAGACACAAATGGCGATGAAAAGTCAATATTGAAAAAAACTTGCTTCTTGTCAGACGTCATTACCGTAATAAGCGTACAGACAAATAACGCCATAAAAAAAATGTATTACCGTATTTTATCTAGTGTACAAACAAATAACGCCATGAAAAAATGTGTGTGTGCGTGCGTGCTTGTGTGTGTGTCTCTATGTATGTGTGTGTGTGTGTGTGTATGTGTGTTTGTGTGTGTACGTGTGTGTGTGTGCCTGTGTGTGTGTGTGTGTGTGTGTGTGTGTGTGTGTGTGGTGTGTGTGTGTGTGTTATTACCAGTGTGTGTTTCGGTATCGTCAATATCATATATTAGGAATACAAATTCTAGTTCTATGTAATATTTTATTGTAACCCCCACCACCACCACCACCCTCCTACCCCCAATCCCCTCACACACACACACACACATTTCTAAAATACCCTCTGACTTGGTGCGGGGTACTTTTTTCGTCGTCGTCTTTTTTTCTCTTTTTTTTCTTTCTTTTTTTTTTCTTTTTAATTTGGGGGTCAGGGTTCTTTGTTTGAGTGTTTTATTTTAAATTATATTTGCCATTTTCATCAGCAGAGCACTGACTACCTGTTATCTTAATCATTATCTTTATAAGCTTGGAAGCACAGACGAAGTTAACGTGTTCCAATTATTTATATGGGAGAAGTGTTTTCTGATTTATGATACCTTGTTTATTACGTTTTCATGATCCTGGCTAACAGCAACACGGTTTTTTTTTCTCATCATTATGTTCTAATGAACAACATTAAGTGAGAAATAAATAGTAAAAGTAACACACCTGTGCGATCTTAATTACAGAGTTCTTCAAGTTTGTAGGTAAAAAATCTAAGTTGTGGTTTTAATTCTCACTATAACAAATAGCCAAATATGGCACTTGCACAGCCCCCGCCCGCTTCCGACCTCGGTCTGCTTGCTAGTGCTCCCAGAGGCGGATCTAGGTGGGCAGGGGCCCGCCCCCCCCCCTAAGTTTTGCGATAGTTATAATTTTATTATATATTAATTTTCATTTTTTTTACGATCCCTCTCCAAACCTCCCCCAAACTTCTTTTGGCATTCTACCTGTTGTCACTGGGGCCCCTCCGAAATGGATTTTCTGGAGCCGCCACTGGCTCTCTTGCACTTGCCAGCACGGGCGGTTCCCTCTTGCACCCACCCCTATCTTTTTCATGTCCTGGATGGAGGAGCCGGCCGTGGCTAACACTTGCACCCATGACAGGCGTGCGCTACAACAGCTTGTTTTGAATGTGCACGTAAAATCCTATGATCTGACCTGACCTGAACTGACCTCATGGCACTTGCAGATCTGAGAATACAGCTTTAAAGGAGAGGACAATTAAGGCATTTGGCCTGGTATGCATATTCAACGATATATAATGCACATTATTGCTTAACATCAACACGTATAATTGTATAGTTAATTAATAAAACGGTTGAATGTGACGGCTATTATATATAACGGGCGCAGCCATTTTGTACCATCTCAGCGAGTACGCCCTCTGGCGAGCTGGTGGTTATGTAATACTTAACGCGTAACGTCAGGAATGAGCCTTAGAACTAGAGAAACACAATCTACCTGGTTTTTGCGGGATGATAAATAGTCATAAATTACAATGTTCTGTAATAATACACATCCCAGTAAGCCAGCAATAAGTATATCCAGCACTATATATATTATTTTTCAATACAAAATAAAATACCATTGTCAAAGTGGCTACACAACAAGTCGAAACAATTAACAATGTTTTGCCCATGCATTAACCTACGTACTGAAATGATACACGGAGTGTTTTCTTAGTTAATTAGTCTATGCTGTTAGTTGCTTCTACTTGTGATTCCTGATTGGCAGGTGTGTATTTGATTGGTAACCAGACGAGCCAATTAATTGACGCTGTCTAGAGACAAAAATACATACTGGTATTGTGGAATATTACCTGTCACCCCTAAAATTGTAATGGACATGGTTTATTACTGTAAATAGTTCTGTAAAACTATTGATTAAGTAGACTTTTCCATCTAAAACCACAGAACTGACCAATTACGTAGTCCCAAAGAAAAGAAAATTATCACTTGAGTATCGTGGGTTGTCGTTTTTGCTCCAACGTAGCATGTCAATAGGCCTAATAGTGTACATTTTTCCTTTGGATTATTTAACAGAGAAAAATACTATAACCCCATTTTGTTCCGTTAATGCAACTTGAAATATATTTAGTTAAATAGTTTATTATATTATTACGTCATTTATGCTGTTTTACAAGTCAGGTTGATCAAAGAGAAGCGCCTTGTCGAAAATTACTGCTTTGTTTACACTGCACATACAGGAGATGGTCAGGAGCTGACGTCACTTCGCCCCAAGCTATTCCACCGGACGTGACAAAAACGAAACAAAATGGCTGCCCCCAGTTAGCAGGAATAATCATGTTTTTTTATTAACTCTAAAATTACGCGTTTTTCATTTGCTAAAGTGTCAGTATGTGTTGGTGTTCCGGGTATGCATCTTTCCAACACATAAGGCTACGTGCGGAAACTCAGACACATTATTTAATCAACACTGTGCAGATGTCTTTGGGTAATTGTAGTCCACTTTCTAGTCAATTAGAAAAGAAACCCGTGTCGGCAATACAGCTGTTGATTCTGATTAGCGTCATACAGCGGCCGAGTTGATTTTGACTCAACTGAAGTGTTGGGTAATTTTGAGATAATTTTGAGATGTAAACCTTGAATGGGCAGGGCGTAGTGCAGTGTTAAAGCGTTCGCCCGATGTGCGGTCGGGCTATTTCTCGTCCCAGCCTGTGCACCACGACCGGTATTTCAATCGCCGTGGTATGTGCTATCCTGTCTGTGAGATGGTGCGAATGAAAGATCCCTTACGACTAATGGAAAAAAATTTAGCGGGTTTCCTATCTAAGACTATAATGTCAAAGTTAACAAATGTTTGACATCCAATATTGAATGTTTCAAGTTGACCTATATCAGTTAAATATGACAATGAATTAATGTTAATGAATCTCAAACCTGATTTTAAATTTCATTGTTTCAGAAAACAGAAATAGAACAGTTTGCTAGCAATCCAAGATATCGCCTTGCTATATTTCACTAGCAATATTTTAAGTATGATAACAACACAAATACAGTAAAGTACACTTATAACGAACATGTTTATAACGAACATGCTTAGAACGAACTGATCGTAAAGTCATGTTTTATCTCCCTATACATTAATAACCGACTTGTATAAATGTGTACAACGAACCACTTCCGGTTCGTTATAAGAGTACTTTACTTTACTACAATATTTTATTGCATCAAAGAACTCAACAAATGCTGAAGTTATCGCTTTTGGTAGACGTAGTTTACAGAATCATACTGGGTGCTTACGTAATTCCAAGAAGATTAATTGCTAAATGCTCTATAATTTTTTTATGTGATAAGTTTCAAGGAGGGCAAATACGTCAAATTGAAGTTATGAAACGTCTTCAGATAAGCCCCACGGTTTGTACAGAACACAGTCTACAGCGTCAGTCGGTGGGTAATCTACAGTAGATATATATATATATATATGTTTTAAATCTGACGCCAATGATTTAGTGCCAAGCAACGCATAAAATAAAGGAACAGATTGGCTGGTTCTTCAGTTTCTCTACAGAAATTCTCCTTTCAATCTATTCCCCTTTTCATCAATAGCCGAACTAATCTGAGTTTAGATAATACGTGTAATCTTGACACCAGTGATTCAGTACCAAACAGTGAATAGAAGAAAGGACAGATTAAGTCATATCTTAGTCTAAGACGTCCGTGGTCTGGAATTTGCGTGTAACAGCTTTAGGGTCAGATAATATTTGACCTATGCATAAGTGCTTCCAAAGGAGAAGGCGGCCAAAAGGCGCTCTCCCCCTCCCCCTCCTGTAGTGGGATATGACACAGGAACCTTTTTAATGTTATTAATAAGCTAATAGTTAATAGCTGAGGTGTAGCCCGGGACAGCGTGCTTGAATCTTAATTGGATATAAGCACGAAAATAATTTAAATTAAAAATAAAATATTCATATTTGAGATTGTAATAAAAACAAATATTTTTATTGGATCGTACAGTTGTTCACTGTAAACTGGTTTCATTTCATCTAACAATTTGGTGCATTTAAAAACATGTTGCACGTATTAATATTTGTAATAATGAAATTTACCTGTTGAATACAGGAAAATGGAAGGAAGGAAGGAAGGAAAGGAAGGAAGAAATGAAGGAAGGAAATAGTTTATTTAACGACGCACTCAACACATTTTATTTACGGTTATATGACATTACAGGAAAATAGATTTCAGAACATCTACTTTTTAGGGGGGGGGGGGATTTTCCCCTCAGACCCTCTCTTCCCCAGAAAATCTCAGTCACACACACCCCTAGCCAATAATGTTCACTTACTTTCGCCATGCTTGCATACGCTTGACCGTAATTATTCTTCGTTATGTGGTAATACGTCTTGCTAAAATCCCTTTAAACAATTCTCAGACGTCGAGGGACCTAATTCACTAAACCCTCGCAACTTTGCGATCTCACAGTGCAATGCTAAAAGACTTGCAAAGAGGATGCTTTGATGTCTAACAGAGCCTAATCAGGTCCCATGTCTGTAACAGAAAGAGGCGATACTGGGCAGTTTACAATAGGTAATGAAACAAACGTGTTTACATCAAAATTATTCGCAGAATTTCAGCAAGACACAATAATCAGAAATGAGACGATGATACTTTATGAACGTGGTCGATTTTATACGACACGACACACACACCACACACACACACACACACACACACACTGTAAAACACACTTCCATGGCCACACACAGATATACATACATTCTATATTTGTGTTTTTATATCGTTTTATTTTTTTTTTTTTTTTTTTTTTTTTACGTTAACCTAAGCCGTAATATCTCGACTAAAAAACACATCTAGTGGCAACAGCTCGCTATCAGGCTGGAGGCAATGGGCGGTATACGATGATGGGTTCTTTAACATTGGGCACAATTCCGCAGGTATGGGGGTCTTGGACAAACAATATTCGAAGAATTTTAACCACTCGAGTAGACGAAACATCTGGCCATAGATCTTCTTGGGTTGTTGTGATGTTTTTTATGTCAGACTGGTTGTGTTGGTGATCTATTTTATTCAGACTGGTGAGTTTTTTTACGGGGAATCTCGTTAATACCGGGAGGTCAGGTATACGAGTGTCGCCAACGCAGCGGTGCAATAACAGCTAGCAGATGAGCAGAGCGCGGTACCCCGACTGATTAACCAGTAGTTAGCTGAGAATGTACCACAGAAAAGAAAGAACGAACGAAGTGGAAAGTAACAGCTAAGCAGATGAGCAGAGCGGCGGTAACCCCGCTTGTTCTAACCGTAGGATGAGAATGTACCACAGATTTATGAACGTAAAAACGAAGGAAAGTTTTATTTATTGACGGAATATATTGAGTGTCTTACTCAATATATTTTAATTACGATTACGTGGCGTCTGACATATGGCTAAGGACCACACAGATAATGAGAGAGGAAACCCGCTGCCGTCACTCAATGGACTAATTCCGATTAGTAGCAAAAGTTATTTTATATTCAACATCCATCAGATATGATAGTACATACCACGGACTTTGTTACACCAGTCGTGGATCATCACATACCACAGAAGAAAGGAAAGGAAAGGATTATTTCTTTAACTATATTACAGTGACTTGGAGGAAGGGAAGAACAGAGAGAGAGAGAGAGAGAGAGAGAGAGAGAGAGAGAGAGAGAGAGAGAGAGAGAGAGAGAGAGAGAGAGAGACTGGGACAGCAAGACCGAGAGAAAAGGAAGGAAATGTTTTATTTAACGACGCACTCAGCACATTTTATTTACGGTTATATGGCGTCAGAAAAGACAGAAAGACAGACTGAGAGAGGGAAGGGTAGAAGAGAGACCGCTGTCGCCATAATATTACGCAGAAGCTGCCCCAACTTCAGTCAAGAAGTACCTCGAAAAATAATGGTTTAGTGAGACCCTTACAGAGTGATTACCCACTTATCTTCCTCTTTCCGTAAGGGTCGGGAAGTAGCTGTTAAAGCGCTCGCTGGTTGCACGGTCGGTTTGGGATCAATCCCCGTCGGTGGACCCTTTGGGCTATCTCTCGTTCCAGCCAGTGCACCAGGACTGGTATATCAATGGTCGTGGTATGTGCTATCCTGTCTGTCGGATGGTGTATATAAAGATCCCTTGCTACTAATGGAACAATGCAGCGGGTTTCCTCTCTGTGACTGTGTCAAAATGATCATATGTACGACATCCAATAGCCGATGATTATTAAATCAGTGTGCGCTAGTGGTGTCGTTAAACAAAACAAACTTCTTTCCGTAAGAGTTTCTCAATATGTGTTGTGAACATACGTCCTACCGGCACTGGGTCGTTTGTTGCTTACACCTATCACGTCCGTCCGTCCACTCATCCATTCAAGAGTGAAGAATATTCCGTACCACTAAATAGGTATTTCATTTAATGTTAAAGTTTGTTTTGTTTAACGACACCACTAGAGCACGTTCATTTAATAATCGTCGGCTATTGCATGCCAAACATTTGATAATTCTGGTATATTATAAACTTAGAATTGACCCGCTATGTTTTTCCATTTGCAGCAAGGGATCTTTTATATATACTTTCCCACAGACAGGGCAGCACATACTACGGCTTGTGATATACCAGTCGTGGGGCGGGAAAACAACAATCAGAGAACGGGTCCACTGAGCGGTTCGATTCAACAATATAGAACAGAACAGAACAGAACTTTATTTACTCTCATTTAAAGGCAAAGTTACACAGCCAATGTGCGTCTTAGCTCAGAACAGGGGAGATAATAAAACAGGTGGCGCGTCACTCGTCAGGGTCCAACAAACTCGGACAATAGCTGTATTTTTTCATTGCTTTGTCATTCTTGGTTATACCACGATCATAACGGACCAACACCTTATTGGCTCTGTACAGGACGTTCCTATACAGCACGGTTCTACACAGGACAGTCTATAGTATACGCTGCAGTGAACGGTTACCAGTCGTTACCAGTTGACGTTTGTCTTTACGTTACTGAGATACTGAGTATGGCGATGGGGGGGGGGGTAGGGGGGGGGGGGGGGGGGTGGGGGGGGGGGGGGGAGTGAGTAATAATAAAGAAAATATATGTATATTGTGGATATAGGGGGTGTTGTATTAAAAAATATATATTGTGATGACGGCTCTGTACAGGACGTTCCTACACCGGGCGGTCTAGTATTTATATACTTAGATATGGTGGAAAAACACAATTAACAGTAAAGGGAATAATTTGTTATATATTTTGTATATATAAGAAATATCGTATATTTGGATAATACTCGGGGAAAAAAAAGAATATATATTTAACGTGTGGGCGTTGTGCGAGTATTAAAAAATATATGTAGTGATATCGGCTCTGTACAGGACGTTCCTACACAGGGCGGTCTAGTATTTTATATACTTAGATATGGTGGAAAACACACAAACAGTAAAGGGAATAAATATATATTTTGTATATAAAAGAAAAATATGTATATTTTGGATAAATACTCGGGAAAAAAAAAAAGAATATATATTAACGTGTGCGTGTGCGAGTATTAAAAAATACATATAGTGATGACGGCTCTGTACAGGACGTTTCCTACACAGCACGGTTCTGAAACCTGACGGTCTATAGTATAACACTACGCGTGAATGGTTACCAGTTGACGTTTGTCTACACGTGTACTGAATATGAGGGGGAAAGTCAGTAATAATAAAGAAAATATATATATATTGTGGATAATAATCAATAAAATATATATGACTAGCTGGGATTGTTTTTATACTTCAAATTCCGTTTACTTTGTTTTCTCGTGCACGGTTCGCGCAAATCAACATCCGTCGTTGTGTTGTCATCGGCATGCCGTTCATTTATAAGGCTTTTTCTTCACAGTTCAGGAACATTTTTATTAAACAATAAAGTTGAGAAAGTAAGTATCTAATACAAAAAACTTTACAAAAACCCCTAAAACCATTAATTTTACTAAGTCGTTTTTGTTGTTTAGGTGCCTTAAAATTACCGATATGGGGTCCACATGACTCGTTAGGAAATTGAACTCCCCTTAAAATGGAGAAAGATGAAATAACATATCGATGCTTGTCACATGACCTCACACGTGCCCAGATCAACAAGGCCAAAGAATTTAATTTTTATGATTTTTAGGACCCCTGTTTGTTAGAATTTGTTTTCAAACAACGTGTTTTATAGATAGTACAACAGGCGATATATTTGATTGGATTTTGAATGATGTGGTTGCGAGTTCTGTGAACGTTTGCGTACACAGAGTTATTGTTTGGACAGTGGGGGTGACCTTAACAGTCTGTGTGGGCATCTCAGGGTTTTGACTCTATAGAAACAGATGTTTGTAGGTAATTAACCAGTATTAGATATTTTATCGGAATTTATGATGTATGACGCTGACGAGTGGCGATGAAGAAACGTGTAACCGAAGAACGCCACCGTTAATTCTTTTGGTAGAAATTATTAACGTTGTGTAAAACTACAGAATTTAACGCATAAGCAATGGTGTTTTGGCCATGCGACGAATGTGGCCGTTTTTACTTTTTTACAAACCATTTAGGTTTCCAGTGTAATAGATTACGTTCTTGAACACAAAGATAACGTGGATACAATTTCTGAAATGCATGTGTGCGATTTTACTAATGAGTGTCAATCCATGCACCTATAATAGCGTTTACTATGAACTGTAAACAACTTCATGAATGCGGTCCTATGTTGATGACGTATCATTTCTACATCTTTCGTACTGGAGCGCTGATAAAGTAGAGGAATGGAAGCGAAAACTGTATGCAGAAATCCAGCGACAATGCATGAGTGTATTGACAACATGCAGTATCCGAACGTCTGTCAGCGAAGGGCTGTGGACTTTACATCTCTAATTAATGAATTTTTGAGCCATACTGTTTGAAAAACATCCAAGCTGTTCCATAGCCATACAACACACGTGAAATCTGTTTCACACTAATAAGCCATGGTTTGATGATAGATGCAGAACATTACAACAATGGTTATCAAAATTCTTTGCATGCACATTTTTTAATACTGAACGTAATGTAAACAATAGGCAAGTTTTAGTTTTTAGCTAAACGTATATACAAGACAAACTAGCGTAGAGTTTAAACGGTTAAAGAAAAAACTTGAGATTGAAAGGCAATAGGATTGGTTTCCTAAGAAAATGTAATCCTCGGCAGTTTCTTTTAGTTTATTTAAAAAGCGTCAAACGTGAACCGAAAACAGATTTATCTCTGATGATTTTTTAAAACCATTTAAAGATTTAGCCAGTAACACAGATAGACCCTCCAGATTTGCTGCAGAAGAACATGACGACGGGCACTTACGCAGAGCTTCGACTGCCCAATCACCGAAGAAAGAGGTTCACACAGTAATACGACAATTTAAAATCACGAAAATCACCAGGAAAAGACCATTTACTTAATGAATATTTTATTACGTTCCAAGATGTATTTGTTTCTTTTTTGACTCGAATTTTTAATGTTATATTTGATAGTGGATATTTCCTATCAAGTTGGTCGGAAGGTATTGTAATTCCTCTATATAGGAAAGGTAAACGTAATGATACAATGATACCAAATATTTACAGAGGTATTACACTTGTCAGCTCTCTTGGAAAAAAATTTCACTACAATTTTAAATAATAGATGTGTTTAAAGTGGTCAGACGAAAAACGATGTTGTATTACAGATGCCCATTTGGTTTTAAACCAGGCTACGCACACACTGATGCGACCTTTTTGCACTCCATGCTGGTTATATGAAAATGTTGGCGAGTAAAAGAATTGTATGTGCTGTTTTGTAGACTATAGAAAAGCGTTTGATAGTTGTAAATCGATGTAAATTAGTATTATAAGTTAGCACGTTCCGGTAATTACCGGCAAACTCTATAATATTATTAAAATCGGATGTCTATGGACGTTTGAAGACATGTGTTAAGTATCAGTCTCAGTTTTCAGACTATTTTAATTATAATAACTGGACTAATGCAAGGGAGCGTTATCACTATTTTTGTTTCTATGTATTAAATTAACTGATTTGAAAATGAGCCAATTAGTGGCTTATGTGAGACAATGTATTTACACGCTATTTCGTGTTTCTTGTAAATGTATGATGATGACACTGCTTCTTTTATCAGAGACAGTAGGTCTTCAGAAAGATGCTTGATGTGCTGTATGCATAAGTACAAAATGGGAAACATCAGTGTTAACATAGATAAAACTAAAATTGTTGTATTCAGAAAATAGAGTAAAATAACTGTTAAAGAATCATGGATTTATAACGATGACCTAATTGAATTGTTGATGTTTAAGGACCTTGGACTGACAATTGAATTTAATGGAAAGTTACTATAGTCACAATGGGTAATTGCTTCACAGGGCGAAAATGTATGAATCACATTTCAAGAATATGTAATAATCTATGCCTTAAAAGGGACACGAAGTTACACGTCTTTCGATAACCTATGTTTTTCTAGTGTTTTAATTATGGATGCGAAATATGGGGTTTTTTTCATCCTCCTCATGGATATTGAACAGGTACATATGGGATTTTTTTGTAAACGAGATTTGAATGTTAAGAAATGCACCACAAATGTAGGTTGTGTTTGGACAGAACTTGGAAGAGTTCCTTTAGTATTATGCGAAAAAATTAGAATAGTTAAATATTGGTTGTGAAATTACTATCAAACCACAGAAATAGTATCTTAAAATCGCGTTATATGAAAAGATATGTTGTTTAGAACACATGAATCCCTCTAAATTGGCTTAACCAGGTAAGATATTTACTACTATCAATAGGTTTCGGAGATGTTTGGTGTAGTCAGCATGTAGATAGTGCTAATTCATTTTTAAAATGTTTAGAAATACGTCTAACGGACCAGTTTATTCAAGAGAAAGAGGCTACAATAGACCAAAATCTCAAAAATGTACATTATATAAACTGCTGAATAGACACTTTTTGTTTGCAATATTATCTTAGAATATCAATTCCTGAATGTTATGCCACGCCTTATTACAAAATTTCGTGTATCTTCCCATCAATTGCTCATTGAACAAGGAAGATATTATGGTATAGAAAGATCTGAAAGAAAATGTAAATTGTGCAATAAGGACGATATAGAAGACGAATATCATTTTATTCTGATATGTCCATTGTATACAGGTTTACGAATTACTTACATAAAAAAAAATATTATTGGTTCAAACCATCTATGTTTAAAATTGTACAATTATTATCAGTTCAAAACAAAAAAGAACTAGTAATCTCGGTAAAATTTCTCAAACATGCAACCTTTTTACGTTCTAAGCATATATAACTGTCCATCCTCCAATTACACAATCACCCATTGTATATATTATCTGTTTGTATCACTTGTTTATTGAATGTATATGTATATACCTATGAGCCGTAAGGCTTAAAGCTAATAAACTATAAACCTAGAAAATTATTATATTTTAATCTGCAAAAAGGACTGGTATGCTACATTTTTGTGCCTCTATTGTAGTGAATAGTATTCATAATCCATTCATAACAGTTGTAAATAATTTTGAGTATATAAATTTTGTTAATTTAGAATCAATTCATTAAAAAATTTATATTTTACAAACTATGCGCAGGTATGGATGTAATGCCTATCAGTAGCCTATTGACATCAATCAAGTGTGAGCGATGTGTGTTGATAAAACGCGGACCGGACCAGAACGCTTGACAAATTGAATTTTTCCTTTAAAAAAATGAATAAATTAAGTGTTCGGCATATATTTTTTCATGTAGTTGTCTTAAAAATGGAAAATAATGAACTGCACATGCGCATTACGATACTTTTTGCAAACGCATGCGCCTGGACGCAGTTAGAAACGTCGCACCTTTTCCTGTTTACTGTAGGGTGTTTCACTTTTGTTTACTAGAATGGATTTGTTTTACATCCAAATTGTTGATTTTTTTAATGATTAAAATCTACTTTGTTTCACGTATCGTAGCTGAAAAATGTAGAATAATATTTCCGTAAATATCGTATTCGCGTTTTTGTTGTTAGGTGAACGCAGTTTGGGACGTCGATGGTATAACGTGTGGGTGTGTAGTATTAATATATATTATATATATATATGTATATAGTGATGACGGCTCTATACCGGACGTTCCTACACAGGGCGGTCTAGTATTTTATATACTTAGATATGGTGGAAAAGACATTAACAGTAAAGGTAATAAATATATATATGTTGTATAATACTCAATGCGTTCGTGTTAACACTGTATAAAAACGTGTGCATGGGTACACTTTGCCGCATAAAAACTCAACTTTGCCACCCCAATTATTTTTTTTATGTCCTTTTCCCAGTTAGATAGACATTAAGAAAAATGCAACAAAACACATTCTAATATTTAAAATATTACTTTACTGTTAAAACAAACTGATACGTAATTTCAAGTCACTCAGTTGGTCGCTTATAACCTGAAGCCAGTCAGAGACAAACCAGGTTTCTGGGACCCTGTCGATCGTCGCGCCATCTGGAAGAGAGTTATCTCCATCTGTTTCAGCTAAGACGCCCATTGGCCGTTTAAATTTCCTAGCCTAATATTATTTGAAAACATCCACGTAAGTGTTCCGAATCGTACTTGACTCGACCAGCTATGTAGTCTTGAAAATCACATGCTATCGATATTTAGTATATAACTGAATAAAGGAAAAAAGGAAATGTTTTATTTAACGACGCACTCAATACATTTTATTTACGGTTATATGGCGTCGGACATATGGTTAAGGACCACACAGATATATATAGAGAGAGGAAACCCGCTGTTGCCACTTCATGGGCTACTCTTTTCGATTAGCAGCAAGGGATCTTTAATATGCATCATACCACAGACAGGATAGTACATATCACGATAATTGGCGGCATTTAGTACGCAAGTAAATGCAATTTGTATTTGTTTTACAGAGATTTTTTTTTTTTTTAATAATTTTAGAAACCCACAGTCCAGTGGTGAAGAGTTCGCCTGATGCGCTGTAGGTCTAGGATCGATCCCCGTCAGTGGGCCTATTGGACAATTTCTTGTTCCAGCCACCGTACCACGACTAGCCATGGTAGGTGCTATCCTGTGGGACGGTGTGTATAAAAGATCCCTTCCTACTAATGGAAACATGTAGCGGGTTTCCTCTCTTAAGATTATACGTCAAAACATAACCAAATATTTGACATCCAGTAGCCGACATTTAATAAATCAATGTTCTCTAGTGGTGTCGTTAAACAAAACAAACTTAAACTTAATACCTAGCAGATGTATAATGTAATCTAAAACCAATACACAGAGCATTATATTGGGCCACACATAAACACCCAGCTATTGGTTCGCTATACCAAGTGACGTATTCGCCGATTGTCTTTGAGACTCGGATAACGGAAGATTCCAGCGTACCGTTTGATAGCACCGTTAGCCTGTGTGTGTATATCCATTGCAATAAAGATACCCTCGTCCCACGGGGTGCCGCCCTGCCTTCTGGCTAAACACAGGGTACACGTATACAGAACACAGACAGAAATCTCATTCTAAATGAGAAATAAAGTTTTACACCCACGTTTGTGTGAAACATCGTGTGCGTATTATATCACGTGGCGATATCCAGCATATGGTAGATATTGATATCTGACTGGTTCCCCCCATAGTAACGTCCACTGAAATCAACACCACCAGAGAGGTCATCCATCCACCCACCTTGAATCAAAACAACAGGGCCGTACCATGATCAAAATCCTAGGGGGAAGGGCGCACTACTTTTTATAAACAAATGAAACACTATACAAATTAAACCCTGAGATGTGTATGCTATTTTCTGGAGTAAAAAGAAAACAAAACAAAAAAGTGAGATTTCCGGGGAGGGGGGGCAACTGCACCCCCACCCCCACCCCACCCCACCCCCACCCCCCGCACCCATCCTGAAGGGTACGACCCTGAACCATGATGGAATCTTTCCAAAATTCAAACACTTCATCGCTTTATGTACATATTTACCCAGTACTTCTGTTGCATTCCGCTGCTTTCGTCGGAGGATTGAAATGCTCTCTCAATGTCTACGTAATGTCCATCTTTCCCCAGGAATAGTCGTCTAAATTAGCGTTAAATTGAAGTCTTAACTAAAGCGACGATGTATTTAACGTTTCCCAATTCTGGATTTTCGTGTGAAGTATTAAAGGGACATTCCTGAGTTTGCTTCAATTTTAAGATGTTATCGACTAACAGAGACTGTTTAACGACTGTAATTACATATCAAATATATTTCTTTGCATAAAACACTAGTGGCTGTAGGCCTATATTAAACGTGTTTCTGATCGTTCTAATATTTGTACTAGGTTAAATTTCATTTTATTTCCTAAAAAAAAAAACATTCGTACGACAAAATCCAGTTTGGGCTTCTTACAAATATTAACACGACCAGAAACACATTGAATATACAGACACTAATATTCTAAACCAGAAAATATATTTAATATGTAAGTTTAATCGTAGAAGTATTTTATTAGTCGGAAACATCTTACAATGCAGCAAACTCAGGAATGTCCCTTTAATATGTAAGTTTAATCGTTGAAATATTTTATTAGTCGGAAACATCTTATAATGCAGCAAACTCAGGAATGTCCCTTTAACAAATAACTATCGGATAGAGAGAGCCCATATAACTAAGGTGCGTGTCCAGGATTGCGTACTTAAACCTCAACTGTATGTAAACAGTAACAATATATTAGTATTAAATTCTTTCACGCTAAAAAAAAAGTTTTTCTTTATATAAGCAATTTGATTATAATATGTCGATTCCAACAAAGTTTTCTCTCTACTTCCAAAACCCTGTCTTTGATGTTCTTGCGAATTAGATGATCAAACATCTCTTACGTCTGCAACAAGATCCAGGTTGCCGCCTAATGTTCCATTACTAACAGAAAGTTTTTGGATACACTTTCACCTCAGATAGGACATTTTATTAATAGAAGACCCTGAAGAAACACAGTGGAGAGGACGTCGATAAGATGAGGACCAGAGATACAATACTTGTACAAGGAAGGAAATGTTTTATTCAACGACGCACTCAACACATTATGGTTAAGGACCACACATATACTGAGAGAGGAAACCCGCTGTCGCCACTTTATGGGCTACTCTTTTCGATTAGCAGCAAGGGATCTTTTATATACCCCATCCCACAGACAGGATAGAACATACCACGGCCTTTGTTACGCCAGTTGTGGAGCACTGTCTGGAAGGAGAAATAGCCCAATGGGCCCACCGACGGGAATCGATCTTACATCGATCACGTATCAGGCGAGCGCTGTACCACTGAGCTAGTCCCGTCCTCACTTGTACAAGGTGTCAGCCTATATCCAATTAAGGTTCAAGCACGCTGTCCTGGGCACACACACCTCAGCCATCTGGGCTGTCTGTCCAGGAGAGTGGGTTAGTTGTTTAGTTGGTTAGTGGTTAGTGAGAGAGAAGAGGGTGTAGTTGCCTTACACCTACCCACTGAGCCCTTAAGAACTCGCTCTGGACTGGAGCCGGTACTGGGCTGCGTACCTTGTACCTACCAGCGTGTAATCCGATGGCTTAACCACTGCGCTACCGAGGCCGGTAAAATAGTATAGAACCCAGGAGCCTAATTCACTAAACTCTCGCAACTTTGCGATCTCGCAGTGCAATGCTAAAACACTTGCAAAGATGAAACTTTGTTGTCTAGCTGAGCCTAAGAGAGCTTTGTGAATTAGGCCCCTGATAGCAACTAAGGTGCTCTGCCTGTGCGGTAAGAATTACCCGTAAAATAAGAAAGAAAGAAAGAAATGTTTTATTTAACGACGCCACTCAACACATTTTATTTACGTTTATATGGCGTCAGACATATGGTTAAGGACCACACAGATTTTGAGAGGAAACCCGCTGTCGCCACTTCATGGGCTACTCTTTCCGATTATTTGCGCTTCCCACAGGCAGGATAGCACAAACTATGGCCTTTCTTGAACCAGTTATGGACCACTGGTCGGTGCAGGTGGTTTACAACTACCCACTGAGCCTTGCGGAGCACTCACTCAGGGTTTGAAGTCGGTATCTGGATTAAAAATCCCATGCCTCGACTGGGATCCGAACCCAGTACCTACCTGCCTGTAGACCGATGGCCTAACCACGACGCCACCGAGGCTGGTCCGAGAAAATAAAGACAGCAGCAGGAAAAATAGTGAGACTAGGACAGGCCTTATTGCTGGTGTTGTTCGTCTTGACGGCTGTCTGTTGTTTTTGGCCGACTCGGGTCGCGTGTGTACAGGTGGGACGGGCACGGGACCGTAAACTACTCGGGAGATCGGTAACCGACCTCGGTGGCGCAGTGGTTAAGCCATCGGACTACAGGCTGGCAGGTTACAGGGTTCGCAGCCCGGTACCGGCTCCCACCCAGAGCGAGTTCTTAAGTGCTCAATGAGTAGGTGTAAGACCACTACGCCCTTTTCTCTCTGACTAATCACTAATCAACTAACACCTAGCCCACTGTCCTGGAAAGACAGCCCAGATAGCTGAGGTGTGTGTGTGTGTGTGTGTGTGTGTGTCCAGGATAGCGTGCTTGAACCTTAATTGGATGAAGGCAGATCGATTAAACATCTACTTTTGCTATTCCTCCATGTCACATATTATTTTTAATTTACTCACTCCGACGCGGGCATGCATATGCGCACATGCATGATGAATTTGAATTCATATATGCTAATCATTGGGAGGCATGCAAATTGGAGCCGGGACGTAGCCCAGTGGTAAAGCGTTCGCTTGATGCGCGGTCGGTCTAGGATCGAACCCCGTCGGTGGACCCAATGGGCTATTTCTCGTTCCAGCTAGTGCTCCACATCTGGTGTAACAAAGGCCGTGGTATGTACTATCCTGTCTGTTGGATGGTACATATAAAAGATTCCTTGCTGCTAATCGAAAAGAGTAGCCCATGAAGTGGCGACAGTGGGTTTCCTCTCTCAATATCTGTGTGGTCCTTAACCATATGTCTGACGCCAAATAACCGTAAATACAATAGTGCGTCGTTAAATAAAACATTTCCTTCCTTCTTCATTCGCAAATTGGGTCACGTCAATAACCGCTTCCATAACGCGAACTGTAAAACTGACACAGAGATATCCAACAACTACCCATGTTCCGTTTATTAAATTATGTTCCTTGCCAGTACTTTAGGTAAACTACGACGCCTTATTTGTTCCAACACCGAGACATGGCATCCTCATTAAAACTTAATGGAAGCCCAGCCATAATTTCACCACAGCACCACGCTGATATAATTCGTTTTACGTCATTAAAGTACGAACCCACATTTTACATCAGCATAAAGCCATGGGGTCGAGTCTTATATCCATGCCCATGTCAAAAAGATCTGGAATTTTGACAGCAATGCGTGCATGTTTTTTAATAATATAATCAGTTATGATGAAATTATCGTCTGCGCATTCCTGCCAAATAAATCATACTGGAAAAACAGGCCAGCAAGATAAATCTTGCACGGATCAGCGATCAGTTTGGATGTCTGCTTTAACTGTTTGATATTAAGGAACCCAAAAACCTTGCCATATGGAAGACAGGCCCTGTTAGAATCTAGAGGCGGAACTACAACAGCGCCGCTCTTCCGCCGTACAAAATTGGATGATCTATGTTTAGAAATGAACACAGAATGGAAGACATGATCATTTTGTTGGTGTTTTCATTACTGCTGTCAGCAAAGGAATGGATTCCCGTGATAGAGCGCTCGCCTGAAGAGTGTATACTACGAACTCAAATCCCATAGACGACAATAGTAACATAATATGTTACAACTCCTATCTGCAGCCCCTGCGTGTGCTATAACCTCACCGTGGTGCAGGAGTGTAACATTCTCATTGAGAATGGCTAATACATCACAAATTGAAATTTTGAGTAAAAGTCAGTATCTATCTGTGATAGTTGTATTTTTGCACAGTTCTTTACACTGTGTTTTTATTTAAATCTTGAATTTTTATATTGATGTTTATAGTGAAGTCTGCAATATAACTGAATTCTCATCTCGTGAAGTCTGCAGTATGACTGAATTCTCAACACATGAAGTCTGCAATATGACTGAATTCTCATCTCGTGAAGTCTACAATATGACTGAATTCTCATCTCGTGAAGTCTGCAATATACGTGCAACTATCCTCCATTTGCTACTCGAGACAGACGTTTACTAAAACCACTGAAGTATACTCCAAATCTCACGTTCAATCAAATACTACGATACTATTTGAGGAGGGGGTTATTTGTGGGACAACCCCCAAGCTCAACAATATAAATGGTGACTTGATCTTAATATACTGTGTTTTCGTCATTGTCCTATTGTCGGATTTTAACATTTTGGCAGGTGTGGTTCAAGGGGTTAGTAAAACGATACCACACACGTACACATAGATCAAACCTTTCACGTGTTCGGTTGCCCTATCAAGACCCATCTTAGATTTCCCTGTGTATTTATATAAAGTCCAGCTTTGTGGTTTTATTCAGTCAACACACAACACCTGCAATATACCACTCGGTCTTAACCTTGCAAGAAGGAAATAAACCTGCTTGTTTTATAACATTATTTGTTTTCTTTCTGGATCAGCAGGTTGTACTATACCAAATACAATCCCACAGGCAACAACGTTAACATGTGGCTAAGAAAACTGCTATATGCAATATATGTACCAAACTACGAACCATACAGAAAATGAAAACTACGACAGCATACCCGAAGTATCAACTGAAGAAAGTGGAACCTTTTTGAGGGTATAATCTACCATACATTTTGTGGCCGGTCACCGACCGCATTCCCCTAAAATATATTCACTATTTGATACCAATCCCTCCCCCCCCCCCCCCCCCCCATTATGGCCCAGCAGGTTCCCAGTTAAGATTCCTAAATCTGTTCTTACCTTAGTAGTATAGGGGCATATTAAAAATGTACTCACTCTCTCTCTCTCTCTCTCTCTCTCTCTCTCTCTCTCTCTCGTGGTCACTTGGAAGTTATAAACCCCTCCACATATCCAACTTTGTGAGCGATTGTTTGATTTTGTAATCTGGCGAGGATTCCACAATGCCCAGCGGCACAAGTTCGACGGCATCATTTCATTTTATTTCATTTCAAGTTATTTTCGTGCTTATATCCAATTAAGGTTCAAGCACGCTGTCCTGGGCACACACGCCTCAGCTACATTTATTGGGTTGTCTGTCCAGGACAGCGGGTTAGTTGTTAGTTGGTTAGTGGTTAGTGAGAGAGAAGATGGTGTAGATGCCTTACGCCTACCCACTGAGCCCTTAAGAACTCGCTCTGGGTTGGAGCCGGTACCGGGATGCGAACCCTGTACCTACCAGCCTGTAGTCCGATGGCTTAACCACGACGTCACCGAGGCCGGTTTATCAGGGCCGTAGCCAGCGAGGGGAAAACAATCCGTAAAATATTATAGAAACTTAAAGAAAATTCTCTTCTTAACCGTTTAAGGAGTTTTAGACTATTAACTACTCAGTTGCCCCCACCCCCCCCAAAAAAAACCTCCTAGCTACGGCCCTGTTTATGCATGCCTGGGTACTGTGTGTCGACATGCTATTGGCAGAATACAGGAACTACTGCTTGGGAGGAGGGGGCACTAAATGTTTTGTTTACAAAATTAGTTAATTGTGTACTAAAATAAACTGACATCAAAAACGTTTCGTTTTGGACTTTCAGACAGACTGTTAAATGTTGAATCACGTGACAAAGAACTGGATATGCAAATTAGGTGTATCCTGTGTGGATACAGTCTGGTTTTGTTAGAAGAATACAACT
This sequence comes from Gigantopelta aegis, assembly GCF_016097555.1. Classification (NCBI taxonomy): domain Eukaryota; kingdom Metazoa; phylum Mollusca; class Gastropoda; order Neomphalida; family Peltospiridae; genus Gigantopelta; species Gigantopelta aegis. The sequence continues at coordinate 37,708,480 of NC_054711.1, forward strand.
TTTTGTTTCAATTTGTCCATTAGAGTTAACACATATCATTTGGGATCTTCCAACACACGTCCAAAGTGTTATTTGCTATGCAGACGGTCGTATTTTGCAAAAAGATGTGTCCATGTTTCGATTTCCCCCCCTCCCCCTTTTTTAAATTAAGAAAGAAAAAAACGTTTTATTTAACAACACACTCAACGCATTGTATTTACAGTTATTTGGCGTCAGACATAATATGGTTAAGGACCACATATATATTTAAAGAGGAAACCCACTGTCGCCACTTCATGGGCTACTATTTTCGATTAGCAGCGATTAGCAGTACATACCATTGATATACCAGTCGTGGTGCACTGGCTGGAACGAGAAATAGTCTAATGGACCCACAGACGGGGATCGATCCCAGACCGACCGCGCATCGAGCGAGCGTTTTACCACTGGGCTACGTCCCTCCCCTTTTAAAATTAAATAAATATATATATATATATATATATATATATATATATATATATATATATATATATATTATTTATTTATTTTTAATAGTTTTGGCGTCGTCTTTGTACTTTAAAAACAGATACTACATTAGTTGTAAATTAAGTGGGAAAAAAACAACGTTCATATCAAATTATGTGCAACTTTCTCCCTTTGAAGTAATGGGCGTACTCATTATATCGCGTCATG
>NC_054711.1:37714151-37959493 GCF_016097555.1 Gigantopelta aegis
CGCGAATATAAAAATGTATTATTAAATCGCCAAAAAGATCGTTTATCCGTAAATTCGTTCATATTGTTTGTTTAGGTATCTGAAATTTGAATTTGATTATGAATATTCTGAAAAAAATTCGCCAAACTGCTAATATTATGTTGGGTCTAGCTTAAATTCTGAATTACCAAATTCGTTAAAGTTATAGGTTAAAGGGACATGCCTGAGTTTGCTGCAGCTTTTAAGATGTTATCGACTAACAGAGACTTTTTAACGATTGTAATTACATATGAAATATATTTTTCTGCATAAAATATTAGTGGCTGTATATTAAACGTGTTTTTGATCGTTCTAATATTTGTACTAGGTTAAATTTCATCTTATTTCCTAAAATATTGTTTTTTCGTACGTACGAAATTATTTGAAGACAAAATCCAGTTTGGGCTTCTTACAAATATTAAGACGACTAGAAACACATTGAATATACAGACACTGATATTCTAAACAAGAAAATATATTTAATATGTAAGTTTAATCGTAGAAATATTTTATTAGTCGGAAACATTTTACAATGCAGCACACTCAGGAATGTCTCTTTAAAGTATGTTTTGTTTAACAATACCACTAGCTGTGGCACATTAATTAATCATTGGCTTTTGGGTGCTAAACATTTGGTAATTATAACATAATATAATCTTAGAGGAAATACAATCAATTATTTAAAGGATCTTGTTATATGCACATGACAGTACATACAGTACCACGCCTGAGGCACTGGTTGCAACGAGAAAAACCTAAGCAGATAATTTCTCCACCACGGGGATTCGATCCTTCAACAGAAAACACCTCAGGCGATCATTTTACCGATCCTGTTAGATCCTGCTCCACCATATGCATATTATCAATATTCGCACATTAATCTGAATGACAAAACAGTATTCTCTAATCAAAATCGTATCTCTGCATAAGGCAGAGTCAAAAGGATATGTTAATGAGTCTTTCGGAGGACCGCCACTGCACATTGCAATTCTGTCCATTATGAATATTAAACAGTGGGTTCAAATTTTGTTAACAAACAGTCATTTGTTAGGACGCTCAATAAATCAAGTGCAAGTGGATTGTTCTGTTTCGTTGGTTCCACCGGACGCTATCCGATATGGCTTGAGATGTCATCTGGCCCGGGGTATTTTGACCTCCGATCTACACAATTATTAAATTTATTTGCGGATGAGGCCGCAGGGAAGTAGAAATGGCATCGTGTGCGGTTCGTTCTATTTTGATCGGGAACTTTTTAATATTTGGGAACACTGGTTTAATCTGGCTCCAGGTGGGAAGAGATCAAAGTGTATTTTCGAGGGGTTGTACCTCAGCGCGGATCCGATTTGCACAGCGAAAACGAAAAAGCGTGCCAGTGATTATAATTACTTAAAGGGACATTCCTGAGTTTGCTGCAATTTTTAAGATGTTATTAACTAACAGAGACTTTTTAACGATTGTAATTACATATCAAATATATTTTTCTGCATAAAATATTAGTGGCTGTATATTAAACGTGTTTCTGATCGTTCTAATAATTATTTGCACTAGGTTAAATTTCATTTTATTTCCTAAAAACTATTTTTTCGTACGTACGAAATTATTTAAAGACAAAATCCAGTTTGGGCTTCTTACAAATATTCAGACGACCAGAAACACATTGAATATACAGACACTAATATTCTAAACCAGAAACTATATTTAACATGTAAGTTTAATCTTAGAAATATTTTATTAGTCGGAAACATCTTACAATACAGCAAACTCAGGAATGCCCCTTTAGGTAGTACTAAACCAAATAACTTCCGGCTGGGTTAAAGTGCGAGGTGCACCGAACTTTTGATAGAGAAATGAACACCACAAGTCCTGTGATTGGTTATAAATGTGAGTGTGTTGGTTGTAAAAAATCTGGGTAAAAAAAAATTGCAATTTTATTTCATCTAGTACCAATGTGTCAAGTAGCCTTGTGCTTGAAACATGTATGGGGTACCTGTAAAAAAAAAGTACTCGAATTTTGTGCGAAACTAGGGTAGTCATAGACGCTACCCGTTATCTCAGAAACGAGCAGCTTGACCCCCATTTTTTTCTGATTCATTTTAAGTGTAAGGGGTGGTAGTATTTATATCCGTGGCGTTTATGTCGGTTGATACGTTGCAGGTAGGAGTTTTAGCCACATATGTTACTATTGTCGTCTATGGGATTTGATTTGGTAGTATACACCCTATAAGAACTCGCTCTATAAAATAGTATAGAACCCACGGGCCTAATTCATTAAACTCTCGCAACTTTGCGATCTCGCAGTGCAATGCTAAAAGACTTGCAAAGAGGATGCTTTGTTGTCTAGCAGAGCCTAAGAGACCTTTCTGAATTAGGCCCCTGATAGCTATGCCTGTGCGATAAGAAAACCACAACTAAAAAAAACACCCAACAATTGTAGAGATAAACCTCCTAAAACAATACACCATTAAAAGCTATTTTCACTGGATTTCAATGTTTATATCCAACTATAGTCCAAGCACGCTATCCTTGGCACACATTTCTGCTATCCAAGCTGTTTGTCCAGGACAGTGGGTTCGTGGTTAGTTAAAGGGACTACCCTGAGTTTGCTGTCATGGTAACGTGTTTTTTTCTCGTTCGAGCCATTGCACTACGACTGGTATATCAAAGGTCGTGGTATGTGTTATCCTGTCTGTGGGATGGTGCATATAAAAGATACCTTGCTGCATTAGGAAAAATGTAGCGGGTTTCCTGTGATGACTACCAGTCAGAATTACCAAATGTTTGACATCCAATAGCCGATGATTAATTAACCAATGTGTTCTAGTGGTGTCGTTAAACAAAACAAAACAAACTGTAACATGTCTATGACTAACGGAGCCTTTTTGAAGACTAAAATTACATATTAAAAATAGTTTCCTGTTTAGAATATCAGTGTGTGTATAAACAAGGTGTTTGTTGTCTGATCACAAGTCAACCCGTTATAAAGTGACGTCATATTAAAAATAGTTTCCTGTTTAGAATATCAGTGTGTGTGTATATAAACAAGGTGTTTGTTGTCGTCTGATCACAAGTCAACCCTTATGAAGTGACGTCATATTAAAAATAGTTTCCTGTTTAGAATATCAGTGTGTGTATATAAACAAGGTGTTTGTTGTCTGATCACAAGTCAACCCGTTATAAAGTGACGTCATATTAAAAATAGTTTCCTGTTCAGAATATCAGTGTGTGTATACAAACAAGGTGTTTGTTGTCGTCTGATCACAAGTCAACCCTTATGAAGTGACGCCATATTAAAAATAGTTTCCTGTTTAGAATATCAGTGTCTGTATAGACGAGGTGTTTCTTGTCGTCTGATCACAAGTCAACCCGTTCTAAAGTGACGCCATATAAAATAACCTCTTTATAATTTAATATCAAACTTAAAGGCATATTGTCACAGACCACTGACCTATTTAATGGTCTAACAAAGTAGTACCTGAACAAAAATAATTTAATTTGTCCCTATATGTACTTTATTCAACCATCTTCATAACCACCATACTCCATTTATTAATGGCATTTTGTAAAAATAATTGAATTATGGCAATGGTCCATAATTCAAAAACTAAAACTGCCGAGAGGGTTGACATGGATTTCATTAAATCATGGTTCAGTTAAGGTGATGTGATAGCTAGATTTGGTTTCCAACAATTATTGTAATTTTTATTTATTATCCATTTTTAGAGAAATAAGGTCCTTAAATCTGTGACAGTGTGCCTTTAACACGTCTTTTTGGTCAAGTTTATCCTTAACTATAATTTTAGTCAGTCATTACTCGATATTCAAATACATATATATTTAAAGACGTAGATCTACACAATAAAATCAAATGAATTATGAAAGATACGTTACACTAATTTATCTCAAAGTGTTACGTTATCGGACACTTTTATCGTGATAATCGGACGGTGTACTCGATAACCGACTTATCGGTCGCATCTACTGCAAGTTGCCTAATCGACCCTCTTTGAACAGGCTTCTAATAAACGCATTAAGTGCGCTACAAGCGAGTGCGAGACGTCAAACGAAGGCAGGTAACATCTCTTTAAAACGCCGACATCTATTCGCATCTTTATTATGGTTTATTGGTGTATTCCTGACACTTGCCTGATAACGACGAGCGTGCTGGGCTGATATACAAGTTTGATGGATGAAGGGAGAAGAACCGAGCTCCGTAATTAGAACTGTTAACCGTGGCATGCTTTATAATACACTAACAAACAACATGTCAAAACAGTACGTCGTTTTTATTCACTTAATAATCACTTCAACATGTATTTTATGTGAATGTGTAAGTGGATGTATGGATAGATGGATGATTATATGGATAGATGGATTGATGGATGGATGCACGCATGGATGGATGAATGATTCAATGAATGCATGGATAAATGATTCTATGGATGGATGGATATATGATTCTGTGGATAGATAGATGGATGCATGGATGGATGGATGGATGGATGGATGGATGGGTGCATGGATGGATGGGTGGATGGGTGGGTGGATAGATGATTCTATGGATGGATGATTCTATAGATGGATGGATGGATGGATGGATGGATGGACGATTTTATAGATGGATGGATGGATGGATGGATGATTCTATGGATGGATGGATGGATAGATGATTTTATGGATGGATGGATGGGTGGATGAGTATGTGGATGACAAGAGAAAGTTTAATGACTCTGTGGGTAAGTATAAGGCCACTACACCGACTTCTCTCTCACTGATATGTGTGCCCATGACCGCGTGCTTGAACTTAATTGGATATACGCACGAAAATAACTATATATGAAATTAAGCCATTGTACCAAATGAGATTAAACCGCAGTCCATGTTGAGGCCATAAGCAGTGGCGGATCCAGAAAATCAATTTAGGGAGGGCCCCAATGACATGAGGCGAAATGCCAAGGGAAATTTGGGGGAGGTTTGGAGGGGGATCGTAAATTTTTTTAAATTAATATATAACTGTCGCCAATTTAGGGGGCGCACCCCCCCCCCCCCCCCCCGATCCGCCTCTGATGACCAATAGCTACCTGGAAAACAACGCAAAGTTAAAAAAAAAAAAAAAAAAAAAGAAAAAAAAAGAAAGTTAAATCATAAAAGACTCCCCCCCCCCCCAAAAAAAAAGAACAAAAAAAGAAAGAAAATAGGGGGAAATGGGGAAAACCCAACAAACTAAAACAAACATACATTCGTTAGAAGATGAACACAGAATTCTCAAAGTAGTCGTCTTCATATTATAGATTAACCTAGTTACAATTTTTTTTAAAGTTTGTTTTGTTTAACGACACCACTAGAGCACATTGATTTATTAATCATCAAACATCCGTTAGTAGCAAGGAATCTTTTATATGCACCATCCCACAGACAGGGTAGCACATACCACGGCCTTTGATATACCAGTCGTGGTGCACTGGCTAGAGCGAGAAATTAGTTACAATTAATTTATGAACATTATAATATTGAAACAATAATTACTTTTAAAAGTTTGACTGTTATGTAATTCCAGGTTATTATGGTCATGTCGCCTATACCTAATATTATTGGCTTATTGTATACATGTATTTATATAATTTAAATATTCATATACCATATTATTTACTATATAATGTTCTCCCGTAAACCCTGTCCTGTTTTGTCATATATTATATTATGCATTTGTTCATGTTTCCCCATATGCCGTTGCCTAATGGCCTGGGTGTAATAAAGTTCTGTTCTGTTCTGCCAACTGGTTTTGGCTCCTACATTCCAGGCTAATATGGCTATGTCCTCATCTGGTTATGGTTCCTGTATTCCGGGCTATTATATTGATTATGTCCTCAATTTGTTTTGGCTCCTACATTCCAGGCTAATATGACCATGTCCTCAATTTGTTTTGGCTCCTACATTCCAGGCTAATATGGCTATGTCCTCATCTGGTTATGGTTCTTGTATTCCGGGCTATTATATTGATTATGTCCTCAATTGGTATTGGCTCCTACATTCCAGGCTAATATGACCATGGCCTCAATTGGTTTTGGCTCCTACATTCCAGGCTAATATGGCTATGTCCTCATCTGGTTATGGTTCTTGTATTCCGGGCTATTATATTGATTATGTCCTCAATTGGTTATGGCTCCTACATTCCAGGCTAATATGGCTATGTCCTCATCTGGTTATGGTTCTTGTATTCCGGGCTATTATATTGATTATGTCCTCAATTGGTATTGGCTCCTACATTCCAGGCTAATATGACCATGGCCTCAATTTGTTTTGGCTCCTACATTCCAGGCTAATATGGCTATGTCTTCATCTGGTTATGGTTCTTGTATTCCGGGCTACTATATTGATTATGTCCTCAATTGGTATTGGCTCCTACATTCCAGGCTAATATGACCATGTCCTCAATTTGTTTTGGCTTCTACATTCCAGGCTAATATGACCATGTTCTTAATTTGTTTTGGCTCCTGTATTCCAGGCTAATACGACCATGTTTTTCATTGGGTTTGACTCCTGTATTTCAATGCTATTGTGGCAATGTCCTCAATTTTTATAAAAAAAATTGTTCCATTATTAAAAGACTATTAGTGCCATTTCCTCCAAATGGTTTTAGCTCTTATAAACTTACAGTAGAATGACAAACAAAAATCCACAAAGCGGAAATCAACAGCCTAAGCAAAAAACCACCAAAAAACCTAAAAGAACCATCACATTTTGAAAATATCTATAAAAGTCGCTAGTTGAATGTTGAACAAGTTCCGTTAACTGTATATTTGGGTTTTATAGACTCATTGTTTCATAGAACACGGACGTACACAGAACATAAAACCCAAGCTTCAGACCGCTCTATCTAGAATCTCTTAAACCATTGTGACTTTACACCCTCGTAACTTAGCACCTAGATGGGTTTTTTTTAGAATTTAACGATTACACATGGCATAACAGATGTAAGATGGAAGAGGTTTTGCTGACAGAACAGTTTCTGATCACCGTGGTAGATAAGAGTGTAGGTAATACGCTATCTAGTGCTATAAATCAGACCAAACCTTCAAAATACAAAGTTCAGCCATTCACCATTGTTGTAAGTTCAATAGATTTAGAGTTAGCTAAACCTTTCATCTATTTGAGTTATTTACAGTATTAATGAGTATATTTTAAAATAAGTTTAGAATATAAGCTGTGTTCACACTGACACAACTTAAACTGGTTTAACTATACTGGTTTAGCTAAAAAATATAAAATAATATTAATAATAATAATAATAATAATAATAATAATTTAAAAACCCACCTTTTGGTTGGAAATGACGAGCGTTGACACATATAACAACTATACCGATATAAGGCGGAAGTGTAGTTATCCGCACTTGGACAAGACATCAAAACAACAAGACCACAGATTTATGTGAAACTTCAGTTGAGATTTATGGATGCCAGTCCCTGGCATCCTAAATGCCCACCCATGGTTCAAAATTAAAGAAAAATACAGGTATTTTCAGTCTCAAGATCATTATTATAAAGAGGACTCATTTTAAATATGTTGAGTTAAATTGTCGTCTTACATTCCAAAATGTTTCCCCAAACTGTATGATTTGGGGTTAATTTTTGGCAATGTTCACACACATACAAACCACACCCAAGCGAGAGTTGGCGGATATGATACATATATTTATGGAAACTTTGCTCAACAAACCTTACAAAAAATCCAATCAGCTTGTTTGAAAATTACCTAAACTGGTCGCGTCCCACTTTTGTCACACGTGAAATCCGGTGTATGAATACTGAGCCTCATCACAGCCAAACAGTTTGCACTGCTGGTGAAAAACCAAATGTATTTTTTTAAATAACTCCTTGGCTATCACTTAGATAAAGAATGTACTTTATATTACAAGAAAAAGGCTTCAAACATGATCTATGCAAAAATAACAAGTGGATTTTTTTCCCCCGATAAGGTACACAAGGGAGCTAACTGTATACTGCTACCAATGGGCCATTTATTTCATTTTAACTTATTTTCATGCTTATATCCAATTAAGGTTCAAGCGCGCTGCCCTGGGCACACACCTCAGCTATCTGGGCTCTGTGTCCAGGACAGTGGGTTAGTGGTTAGTGAGAGAGAAGAGATTGTACTGGTCGTACACCTACCAACTGAGTCGTTAAAACTCACTCTGGGTGGGAGCCGGTACCAGTCTGCGAACCCTGTACCTACCAGCCTTATGTCCGATGGCTTAGGCATCACTACACAGATGCCATCTGCCACTGAAACCCATGTTAAATTGTCCAACTTCAAATGAAGATTGTCAACAGAACGGGTTCTCGTTGGCATTAACAACATACACCATTGCGAACATATTGTATATAAGGATTTATTTTCACTCCAAATTTGAGAACATTTCCGTCTCAGTGTTTTGCTATATGACCGTATCTGGCTGTAGTACCGGTCCGAACAGGTGGTTCATTAACCGATTTATTCCGGATGTCTCTTGCGCTATACACCCATGTCCCAAAAGGTCAATGCACAATATTACAAAATAACATGGGCAAAATACAGCCAGAAGGCTTACCATTAAACATATATATTGTTTTAATTCTTTCCCAGAAGTGAATATGTCAACCACAACATGTGTCACAATTAGGAACAATAGTGGACAGTCATCAGTGAACTCTCACCCGGAAGTCAACTGTGTAGTGAGACCCTACATTTAAACTGTTTTAGTTATGGTCTCACTGCGTAGATGTCATCAGCCAATAAAATCCATATTACATTATCCACCTTCAAATGAAGATTGATAATAGAACGGATTCTCGTTGGCACTAACAACATACACCACTGCGAACATACATTATATAAGCATTTATTTTTACTCCAAAATTGATAACATATCCGTCTCAGGTTTTTTTCTATATGACCGCATCTAGCTGTAGTACCGGTCCGAACAGGTGGTTCGGGAACCCATTCACACGGGCCGCCTGACCCAAAATATCAATGCACAATATTACAAAATACTATGGGCAAAATGCAGCCAGAGGGCTTACTATTGAACAATACAAATTGTTTTAATTCTTCCCCATTTACTAGCCCAAGTAGTCCGACTGTAAGGGAGCTAGACAGAGCGTATAACTGTCGAAATGTTCGTCTAGCTCTCTTACAGTCAGAATACTCGGGCTACCTAATTGCTAGAAGTGAATACGTGAGCTACAGCATATGTCACAATTAGGAACTGTAGTGGACCGTGATCAAGAAGGAAATGTTTTATTTAACGACGCCACTCAACACATTTTATTTATTTACGGTTATATGGCGTCAGACATATGGTTAAGGACCACACGGTTATTAAGAGAGAAAAGTCGCTGTCGCCACATCATGGGCTACTCTTTCCGATCAGCAGCAAGGGATCTTTTATATGCAGCATCCCACAGACAGGGTAGTACATACCACGGTCTTTAATATGTCAGTCATGGTGCACTGGCTGAGAATAGAGAAATAGCCCAATGGGCCCACCGACGGGGATCGATCCCAGACCGACCGCGCATCATGGACCGTGATCAATGAACTCGTACCCGGAATTGAACTATGTAGTGAGATCCATACTAGTTTCACTGAACATACCGAATTGTTTTAGCACCGGTATAGTGAAATGATCGCATTCAAATTTACACTTAATTTTTAAACTGGTTCTGGGGCGTAGCTAGAGAGGAAAAAAACGCCGAGGGAAAACCCAGACCTGTAAAATAAATATCAGTGTCATGGGGAAAATAAGATAAATCTTGGGAAATTCAAGACGAGGCAAGCACCTTGTCTGCCTCATGCTGGCTACGCCATTGTGGTTTAGTTATACTAGTTTCGTTAAACTAGTTTAAAGTGTAAATGTGAACGCAGATTTCGAATCGATAACTGTTTTGCAACACATCACATTTGAATACTCTACTGTTATGTGTTTTTTCCTCATAATTATCAACTGAAGACGAGTCATGAACGATCTGTTTAGATGTCTAGTGTATTTATTTTTGTTTTCTTTCAGTTTTTCTTTTGTTTTGTTCTGATTTTTTTTCTACTACTATTTTTAATTTTTAATTTTGGCCCGACGTCGGGCACTGTTATATTCTTAAATTTGTATTATTTATATTTTAATATGGTTAAAATGATGTTCTACTTTAACTCAACGTTAAGCTCCTTTTTTATTCCCTGAATTTTGTTATATTATGTAATAATTATTTGGTGTGTGTGTGTGTGTGTATATATATATATATATATATATATATATATATATATATATAATTATATTAATATAGCATATATAGATTATATTTAAGGTATTATTTTAATATCAGTCTCTCGTAATTCCGTATGGAGTGGCTTGTGTACCTTTATTCCTGTATTTTTGTATTTTAATGTTTTTAAACCTGTGTACACATGGTGAGACTTAAATAAAAATATCTGTCTGTCTGTCTGTCTGTCTGCTACATGTTGACAGTAGCCTATTGGTTTACGCTGACCCTGTAGTTGTATCGGTGTTTTGCAGCTGTAAACTTTACAACAATGAAGATACGAGTCTTTAACACTGCCATTCAGAACAAACATTTCTTAATTTTGTAATTATAGCATGTTAAACGAATTTCCACTTCATATCCTGTTTATGTCCCGAGTGAAATAATCTTCAGTTGTCACGAGCTTTAGCGAGTCGTATCATGTTTATGTCCCGAGTGAAATAATCTTCAGTTGTCACGAGCTTTAGCGAGTCGTATCATGTTTATGTCCCGAGTGAAATAATCTTCAGTTGTCAAGGGCTTTAGCGAGTCGTATCATGTTTATGTCCCGAGTGAAATAATCTTCAGTTGTCAAGGGCTTTAGCGAGTCGTATCATGTTTATGTCCCGAGTGAAATAATCTTCAGTTGTCACGAGCTTTAGCGAGTCGTATCATGTTTATGTCCCGAGTGAAATAATCTTCAGTTGTCACGAGCTTTAGCGAGTGACAATAAAAATTATTTCACGAGGGACATAAACATGATTCGAAATGGTAACGAGTTTAATATCCTATTTACTACCCATAATCGATCTTAATTTGTATGACTCCACTCGTTTGGTTGGCGTTCTGTAAAGATGTAGTGCGTCAATCAATGACATCATCGTGTGACGTCAAATTGTTACGTCCCACTTGGCGTTTTAATGGGACGTATCACTTTGATATGTACCAAGATATTTGTAACCATATGGGTAATAATATGTGCATGTATATGAATTTAAATGTTGTCGTGCAACAGATCAGCTATGTAGAAAGGGGAGGGCCTGTACTGTTCCTGTTACCCCCCCCCCCCCCCCAATCGCAACTGATTATATCGTACTACAAACGTTAAAGATAAAGTTCGTTTTGTTTAACGACACCATTAGAGCACATTGATTTATTAATTATCGGCTACTGGATTTTAAACATTTTGTAAATCTAACATAGTCTTAGAGAGGAAACCCGCTACATTTTGCCATTAGGTCAGGTCATAGTGGTGTACGTGCACATTCAGAACAAGCTGTTGTAGCACTCGTCATTTTTTCATTAGCAACAAGAGATCTTTTGTATCCACCATCCCACAGACAGGGCAACATACCACGGCCTTTGATATACCAGTCGTGGAGCACTGGCTGGAAGGAGCACCAGGCGAGCGCTTTCCTTTTTGGCAAGACTTCCGAACGTTCCAGCATGCATGCTAATAATATCACTAACCCTAACCCTAAAGCTAAGCCTGAATGAACTGAATGCTGGAACGTTTTTCCCGCTCTTCCACTGGGCTACTTCCTGCCCCCAATATCGTGATACAATATTTTGTGACGCATATGGATGGGTACTATACCGTATATCACACACAGCGGCAATCTTCGGAAACGAATTTACCTCCACATCGTTAACACGTCTGACGTGTATATTAGACCAGTCGCCTGCCAACAGGTGTTTATGCGATATGATTAGAGATTGGTCGGGGGTTTTGGCCTAAAAAAAATGACACTGAGCATATTTTTGGTATATAGCCAGTGAACTAACGAAATATTTCAGATGAAAACACACAGAAAGTTTTATTACGACTATTTTAAGACACCAGCAAATTACAGAATAATGACTCGAGGATTATCAACGCACGGTATCAGATCTACCGCCGATATAAAGAAGAAGTAAGTTAATGTACAGGTGTACTATCATCCCGAAATCTGCGGAGCAATTGCAAACTACCTATATATATACCTTACCTGGTTATCTACTTGTTCTCATGCACGTTCCAAACGAAAGCATAATTAATCGTAAAGGTCAAAGATAAAAGGTCAAAATAAACGTACAACTCGACATTGACCTCCGACATGACAAGGAATGGATGTAGCCCAGTGGTAAACAGCTCGCCTGGCGCACGGTCGGTCTAGGATCGAACCCAGTGGTGGGCCCATTGGGCTATTTCTCGCCTTAGCGGTGCACGACGAATGGTATTTCAATGGCCGTGGTATATCCTGTCTGTGGGGTGATGCATATAAAATATCTCTTGTTATTAATGGCAAAATATAGCGGGTTTCCTCAAAACATTGCCAAATATTTTACATCCAGCAGCCGATGATAAATAAACCAATGTGCTCTAATGGAATCGTTCAACAAAACAAAACAAACTTTAACTTTATCCGACATGACTTATTTATGTGCATGTAAATAGTTTTTATGATCCTAAAACAAACAATCTATGTGTCAGTCATGACAGCACATACCACAATCTTTAAACATACAAGTCGTAGAGGTACCCACCTCTTTGGATGATCATATTAAAAGCAGGGAAGTACTTCAAGCAATATCATCATTAAAAATTAATATATAACCTTGCCCGGATGAAATTACAAATGAAATATTGGTATATTGTAAAGATACATTGCTACCAGCATTCACAAAACGCTTTAATAGTATTCTACATAGTGGACTCTATTCCAGTAATACGTCGCTCAGTTAAGTATCCTCGATACACAAACAAGATTCTAAACTAGTTCCACAACACTGTAGAGGGATATCAACACTAAGTTGTTTTGCTAAAATCTCCACAATCCTAAACACAAAACGTGTAAACTATCTGGAAAAAGACAATATTGCATTGGGTAATCAATCAGGCTTTAGACAAGGAAGAACAGATACATGTTTTATTATAAAATCTAATATCAACAGATATATTTCGTCAAAAATATAAAACTATATTTGGCTTTTATAGATTTCAAAAAGGCATTTGACAATTTCACAGTGTATGGCACACAGGCATATTCGTAAAACTATTACGATATAATATCGGAAGAAAGTTTTTTTTTTCAATTAATAAAAATAAAGTGTAAAAACAAACCACAACAGAATAAACTTCTTTCCATCTAACATAGGTGTAAACCAAGGAAACAATATAAGTCCTACCGTTTTTACTATTTTCCTTAACGACTTGGTCTTTCCACCAGACATATGCTGTTATGTTACCATAAAATGTAAGTAAAATATCACACTTGCTTTAGACCGATGACCTTGTAGTAATCTCAGAAACACCAACAGGTCTCCGACAAAGTCTTAACACACTAGGAGCTTATTGTAAACGCTGGCACCTCCAAATAAATATCAAAACATTCAACACAATGAACATCCAAAGAGGTAGACAGGACAAGATTTTTTTTAATTTCACATTAAACAAGAAAGAGAACACACCAACTGGCTGCTGGAGATGAGATTAAAAGGAGACGATGGGGTTGGATTGGTCATACGCTCCGGAAGCCAACATCGAATATCACCAGGCAGGCTCTGACATGGAACCCACAAGGCAGAAGAAAAACGAGGCCGCCCAAAGAATACATGGCGAAGGGACCTGGAAAACTGTAGTCAATGGCCTATGCCCCAGAAGGGACGACGGACATAAGTATGTAAGCAAGTAAACTGGGAAGAATTAAAAAGCACAACTGAGTATACATACCATAACTTCACACCTACCAGAACAGCACTTTATAATAAAGCTATTTAAGCACTCTTTAAGGTCCATAAGTCATTTAACGGAATCACAACTCCACCTGTTGTATACAATAAACTATTTGATACATTAATCAAACCCACATTATTATACAGATGTGAAATTTGGGGGATGAACAAATAACACAGTTCAATCATAACATAAAGCACTATTACGATTTAATCGATAGTGAACTCAGGGGCGTAGCGTGATCTGGACCTGTGTGTGGTGTGGGGGGGGGGGGGGGGGGTCGAATATGAACCAAGTGGACCTTTTTCTATTTTGTTTTTGCACCACCAGAAACTCCATATGTATAAACCTGTATGTTTTAGTTCTGAAATCGGACCATTTGCTTCAGCGGTGTGTGTGGGGGGGGGGGGGGGGGGGGGGTGCGTCCGAATCCCCCGAACCCCCCTAGCCTACGCCTCTGTGAACCATATGCAAAACTATATTACAAATGTTGTAAACTTAATTTAAGGGTAAACAAACACTCTTATATTTGATATTAATAATGTCATTTTAAAATACAAAATTGGCCTCAGTGACGATACAGTTAACAAGTTACAGGGACATTCCTGAGTTTGCTGCATTGTAAGATGTTTCCGACTAATAAAATATTTCTACGATTAAACTTACATATTAAATATATTTTCTTGTTTAGAATATCAGTGTCTGTATACTCAATGTGTTTCTGGTCGTCTTAATATTTGTAAGCAGCCCAAACTGGATTTTGTCTTCAATAATTTCGTACATACGAAAAAAATAGATTTTAGGAAATAAAATGAAATTTAACATAGTACAAATATTATAACGATCAGAAACACGTTTAATATACAACCGCTAGTATTTTATGCAGAAAAATATATTTAATATGTAATTACAATCGTTAAAAAGTCTCTTTTAGTCGATAACATCTTAAAAATTGCAGCAAACTCAGGAATGTCCCTTTAATGACGCCTATCAGTGTAGTAAATTACTATATGCAGCAAACTATCCAACCTGGGATATCTATATTCAAAGGCTGCTAGAGTAACAAGATATCCCAGTTCCCAGTGTTTTTAACACACACACTGTACATTTACTTAACGATAAACAGTCTACAGCATTCAAAAATTATCTAATCAAACAAACATTATAATTCTCCGAAACTAGAAACATACAAATTATTATACAATTCTGATAATCGTCTGCATTTTGCTTAAACAATATCAAAAACCAAAACTATAAACAAGATTTAACAAAACTAAGTATATCTGTACATAGCATGGGAATTTAAAAAAAAGACATTCTAAAAATGCTGCTTGATAGATAGATTTTTCATTTGGTAAAGAAAGCGATTTTGCAAATAAATTTGGTAACGAAAGAAAGCAAAATCCACTGTTTTTTTAGATGGAAATGTCGCCACGTACTGGCAAGGGAATTTGCGCTTACACATGGCCTTTGTTGAACCAGTTATGGATCACTGGTCGGTGCAAGTGGTTTGCATAAACCTTTTCTCATACATCTGGATTAAAAATCCCATGCCTCGAAGTACCGATGGCCTGCCACGACGCCACCGAGGCCGGTATTTTAATGCCCATTTCAATAATCATTGAGTGATTTCAAATCATTGAGTGACAAACAAAGTAAAATGTGTGTGTGCGTGAGTGTGCGTGCATGCGTGAGTGAGTGTGTGTATGTGTATTTATGTCTGCTTGCCATATTTTTGTTTAATGTTTTACTTAACGACGCACTCAACACATTTTATTTACGATTACATGGCATCGGACATATGGTTAAGGACTACACAAATATTGAGAGAGGAAACCCACTGTCGCCACTTCATATGCACCATCCCATAGACAGGATAGCACATACCACGGCATTTGATGTACCAGTCGTGGTGTACTAGCTGCGTGGCATATGGATACAGATATGTATATTAAATCTCTGTTGTTTATTGTTGTTATATAACTAGTTCATATGTTTGCGGTTTTTTTTGTGTTTTTTTGAATGGGAATCTGTACCGGTGTAAACATACAATGGTTGCAATAAAGACTGTAGTGTAGTGTAGTGCAGTGCAGGGTAGTGTACTATACTGTAGTGTAGTGTAGTGTAGTGTAGTGTAGTGTAGGGTACTGTACTATAGTGTGTTGTACTGTAGTGCAGTGTAGTGTGGTGTGGTCTAGTGTGGTGCGGTGCGGTGCGGTGCGGTGCGGTGCGGTGCGGTGCAGTGCAGTGCAGGGTAGTGTACTATACTGTAGTGTAGTGTAGTGTAGGGTACTGTACTGTAGTGTGTTGTACTGTAGTGTAGTGTACTGTACTGTAGTGTGTTGTACTGTAGTGTAGTGTAGTGTAGTGTAGTGTAGTGTAGGTGGTGTGGTGTGTGGTGTAGTGCAGTGTGGTAGTGTAGTGTGCAGTGCAGTGCAGTGCAAGATAGTGTACTATACTGTACGGTACTGTAGTGTGATGTAGTGTACTGTACTGTAGTGTGTTGTACTGTACTGTACTGCACGTCATATAACCGTAAATAAAATGTGTTGAGTGCGTCGTTAAATAAAACATTTCTTTCTTTCTTTTTGTTATTAATCTGTACACAAACTGTTTTGAAATTGTGTTAGCGCTATATTGGAGATGAGACTGAATCTGAACGCTGCCAGTAACACCCGTCAGTTTAAATTATACGGGCATTGCATCTCGGTAATGAGGAAGTGAGCGAGAAGAAAGAATGCCAATTCCATGACAAATCACATGGGGGAAGAAAGCGCACAGGTGTAATCTTCCAAAGCCACGTACTTGCTCAAAGAATGTGCGCAACTAATAGTTTATCACTTTCTGCGTGGTTTGCTTTTTCTTCTAAGTAGCACTGACGTAAGCGTGAAAAAGCTGCAATAATGCTACAGATGTGTATGAGGATAAGTCGGACTGTGAAGTATGGCTAATTAAGAGTTTCGTGAAGCGTTCGTGCCTACACTGTGGTCTTGAAGCACGACGAGGACGGGACGTAGTCCAGTGGTAAAGCGTTCGCTCGATGCGCGGTCGGTGTGGGATCGATCCCCACCGGTGGGTCCACTGGACTATTTCTCGTTCCAGCCAGTGCACCACGACTGGTATATCAAAGATCATGGTATATACTATTCTGTCTGTGGGATGGTGCATATAAAAGATCCCTTGCTGCTAATCGGAAAGAGTAGCCCGTGAAGTGGCGACAGCGGGTTTCCTCTCTCAATATCTGTGTGGTCCTTAATCATATGTCTGACGCCATATAACCGTAAATAAAATGTGTCGAATGTGTCTGAAGCATGATGGGTAGACAAGGTGACGGAGAGGATTCCTGGCGTGGAAGATGTTGTGACATCAATTCCGCCCGTCATGTTCCTCTATATTCCTTTAAGTGTATTAATGAATTAGGCCTACATCTAAAAATTCAGAAATAATAATAATAAAAAATAAAAAAGTATCGGTTTACGTTTTTTCTCTTATTTAATTCATTTTTTGCACACGTAAAATAAAAATAAAATGCTGAAACTTGAGACGAGATCAAAATGGCGGGGACTAGGATTAAGTTTTTTTCTCTCTCTCTCTCTCTCTCCTTCTCTGCTCTCTCTCTAACATTCTCTTTAAGAATGGCCTACAGCACAAAATTGAAGTTTTTAGTAGAATTCAGTATCCTCTCTGCAGTTCTTTACACTGTTTTTGTTTTCTCTCACTTTTATTTATTTGCATTACCATAGTTCTCTCATTCATTCTCTCCTCTCTCTCTCTCTCTCTCTCTCCCTATGTGTGTGTGTGTGTGTTTGTGTGTGTGTGTGCGTGTGTCTCACACGACTGGTATATCAAAGGCCGTGGTATGTGCTAACTTGCCTGTGGTAAAGTGCATATAAAAGATCCCTTGCTGCATTAGGGAAAATGTAGCGGGTTTCCTCTGATGACTACGAGTCAGAATTACCAAATGTTTGACATCCAATAGCCGGTGATTAATTAATCAGTGTGCTCTAGTGGTGTCGTTGAACAAAAAGAAACCTCCATTCGAGAAAGTCTCAGTCAACTATGGAAACTTCAGCGTTGAATGAGCGCTCGAGGTTGATCAAATTCAGTAGGTTATACACTGAATCGACCGCGAGCGTACCATCAACACTTGCACTCCTGAGGTAATTGTTTTGCAAAAAAAAAAAAACAAAATTAACTAGCATTTGCTTCCCTGTGTGTGGCACTGGCGTAGGAAGCGGGGGAGGGGGCAAGGGGGCATGTGCTCCCCCCCCCCCTCACTTTGCAGATATTTTGCTTTATATTTGCTTTATAATAGTGTAAAAGTGTGTAAATATAAAAGTGTGCCCCCACCACTTTTTGGCACCTTCCTACGCCACTGTACAGTGAGAAAGTACATATAAATGATAACTTGCTACTAATGGAAACATGTAGCGGGTTTTCTCTGAAGACTACATGTCGAAATTACCGACAAATTAAAAACAAACTTTACTGGTTGCCGATGTTCATATTCGGTTAAACAAGTATCACGAAAAAAAATCAAACAACAAAACCAAACAAAAACAAACAAACAAACAAACAAACTACAACAACAGAAAAGACCAACAAATAATAAAAAATAAAAATATAATAATAAATTAAATAAAGAAAAACAAATCCAAAAACTCCACCAGTTAGCGTCGTGCGAGCGTTGGCCCGTTGTGTCTGACCGGTCTCGGTGGCGTCGTGGTTAAGCCGCCGGACATAAGACTGGTAGGTACAGGGTTCCCAGCCCTGTACCGGCTCCCACCCAGAGCGAGTTTTAACGACTCAATGGGTAGGTGTAAAACCACTACCCCATCTTCTCTCTCACTAACAACTAACAACTAACCCACTGACCTGGACAGACAGCCCAGATAGCTGAGGTATGTGCCCAGGACAGCGTGCTTGAACCTTAATTGGATATACGCACGAAAATAAGTTGAAATGAAATGAACCTTAATTATACACATGTAGATATAAATGAATGTTGTTTCTGGCTGAACAAGTTGCGTGTTCCGGGTGGTCTGCCATTAAGATATGAATTCACCTGTAGACATACATATTCCAGTGCACTGTGCCAGTGCTGTTGTGAATGTTCTAAATATAAAATTTATATCTCATTTGATTGAGCTTAATACATGGCGAAGCAATTAGCTCGATCCCAGATGACATGCAGGCCAGATGTAAGGCGCTGCACAAATGGAGAGGAGAAAAAAAAAACCGATGGTGCCGAAAACACGATGGTGCCCAAAACACGAATGGCTTACATTCTTTGAGCAACGCTCTTCGTGCATCCTAGGCCAATGTAAAAACTAAATGTTTGCAGTAATTTTACCGACGTCGATGGACCCATTGGGCTATATCTCGTTCCAGCCAGTGCACCACGACTGGTATTTCAAAGGCCATGGTATATGCTATCCTGTCTGTGGGATGATGCATATAAAAGATCCCTTGCTACTAATGTAAAACATGTAGCGGTTTCCTCTCTAAGACCAGGGCCGTAGCTAGTCCCCCCCCCCCCCGAAAAAAATCGGAAAGCATTATAGCAACTTCTAAAAAAAGGAGTTTTAGAGTTTTAGGAGTTGACACACCCCCCCCCCCCCCCCCCACCACCACCACCACCACCAAACAAAAAATCCTAGCTACGGCCCTGAAGACTATATGTCATAATTACCAAATGTTTGACATCCAATAGCCGGTGATTAATAAATCAATGTGCTCTAGTGGTGTTGTTAAACAAAACGAACTTTAACTTTTATCTGACCGAGGGTTAACGAAAATTGACGGAATTAACCATTACTATTCTAGGTATTAACGATGTTTCGTATTTTTTTCGTAAAACGTATTCATTCATTACCTAGATAATTTATGTACAGGAAGGAATTAATCGCTGTAGATGAAAACTAAATGGACTACCTCAAACAACACCAAGAGATAAGTAACGGAAGAGCGTGATTACGTCACTGACGTCTGCTGGTGCAGTGAGGAACACTGGATATAAATCATGGCTTACGGAAATATACAAAACGGTATTCACTTGTACTGATTATAATTCATAAGCTTGTGCAGATTCCGTAAATACTTTGATTCCATGTTTTACCTTCCTTGGGTCAATGTAGAATCCACAAACGTAACAAAATGAATCGCCAGAATGTAAGCAGCTTCGCGATGAAGACATTGCGCACCTGAAAAATACTAAGTTGACCTATGCATGTATGTAAAGGCCTATATATATACACCATCTGGGGGTAGCATTAAAACATTCTAGAAAGCACTGGAACATTTTAGACAGCACTGGAACATTCTAGAAAGAATTAAAACAGCAGCTATTTGGAAGATTCTAGAAAGTACCAAAATATTCTAGAAAGCATCGCTCCTAAAATGTACTGGAATATTCGGTGCTTGGAATTTCAAGAATGTGGAATATTTTTTCTAAACCGTGACATATAGTACAAATGAATTTCAAATGTATGCTTAATCTAACAAAACTGAATGAAAAATGCAAAAGTATCTTTGTTACATTGTGTTATAGGAGTGGGAGGACCACATTTTCAGTACATTATCTGCGACTGTTAGTCGAGACACAGACAGAAAAAAGGTTTGTTTTGATTAATGACACCACTGGAGCATATTGATTCATTGATCAACGGCTACTGAATGTCAAACATTTGGTAATTTTGACATATAGTCTTAGAGAGGAAACCCGCTACATTTTTCCTTCAGTAGCAAGGGATCTTTTATATGCACCACCCCACAGACAGGATAACACATACCACGACCTTTGATATACCAGTCGCGGTGAACTGGCTGTAACGAGAAATAGTCCAATGGGATCACTGGCGGGGATCGATCCCACACTGACAGTGCATCAAGAGAGCGCTTTACCAGTGAGCTATTTACGGAAAGAGGAAGACAAGTGGGTAATCACAATGTCACTCTGAGAGAGAGAGAGAGAGAGAGAGAGAGAGAGAGAGAGAGAGAGAGAGAGAGAGAGAGAGAGAGAGAGAGAGAGAGAGAGAGAGAGAGAGAGAGAGAGAGAGAGAGAGAGAGAGAGAGACAAACAGACAGAGGCAGACATACAGACAGACAGACAGACAGACAACAGACAGACACAGACATATTATTAATGTAGACGGGTGTAAAATCAATAAATCAGAATTGCGTCCACTGTGTGGAATCGAACCTACATCTGATCGGGTCTCGGAAGAGAATGCTATTGACTCGACGTCTCGCCCGCCCCTCGTTCGCATTAATCGCACAGTTTCAATCCAAATGCTTGCACTTTTCCATGGCGTCTGATAACAAAACCGGAATTTCTATTAACCTCCGAGGTATCGCAACATGCGCAGGGAAAACAGTTAACGAACTGTTACCATTCCCCGGAACGACACGTGTTTTCGCTCCCTCCTTTTGTTGTCTATCAGCGAAAAGTGCAATTGAGAGAAAACATTTAACTGCCATTTAGCTGCGTCTAGAATGCCTATGTGAAGAGCGCGTGAGTAAGAATATTGCTGTAGCAACGTTATTAGGATATAAAGGTTTATATTAAAATGACAAAACAAGCTGATTCCGAGTTCAAATATTGATGTCTTTCGTTCATGTTCGATAATATTCGGGTTCGTTTCGTAAATCATAAAGGTAATAAATAATTAATATATCATATCGAACCGGAAACAGGATCGGGTACAAACTCTGTATCAGATTTTGGCTACAATGGCAAACATTAATGTGTAAAAAAATATATTTAAAAAAATAAAAATAAAAAAGGCTCACAAGTAGACCGCCCACCGCCCAACGCCCCCCCCCCCCCCCCCCCCGCCCCGCCTTCCTCTGTTCCTACGGGCCTGATTATGCAATATTGGACTTGTAATATACACTGATGTAACCGGCCTCGGTGGCGTCGTGGTTAGGCCATAAGTCTACAGGCTGGTAGGTACTGGGTTCGGATTCCAGTTGCGGCATGGGATTTTTAACCCAGATACCGACTCCAAACCCTGAGTGAGTGCTCCGCAAGGCTCAATGGGTAGGTGTAAACCACTTGCACCGACCAGTGATCCATAACTGGTTCAACAAAGGCCACGGTTTGTGCTATCCTGCCTGTGGGAAGCACAAATAAAAGATCCCTTGCTGCCTGTCGTAAAAGAGTAGCCTATGTGGCGACAGCGGGTTTCCTCTATAAAAAAAAACAGTGTCAGAATGACCATATGTTTGACGTCCAATAGCCGATGATAAGATAAAAAAAAAGAAAATCAGTGCTCTAGTGGCGTCGTTAAAAGAAACTATATACTGATGTAAATAAGTAAGGGAACACATGGAATTGTAAACCAAGTTTATTCACTGCTAAGCGTGGTTAATGTCTACGTTTCATACAATGGGCGGGACCTAGCCCAATGGTAAAGCGTTCGCCTGATGCGCGGTCGGTCTGAGATCGATCCCCGTCGCTGGGACTATCGGGCTATTTCTCGTTTCAGCCATTGCACCTCGACTGGTCTATCAAAGGTTGTGCTATGTGTAGCATCCTGCCTGTGGGATGGTGCCAGGCGCGGATCCACGATCTTTTAATAGAGGCGGCCCAAAACCCGTTGTAGTTTTTGAAAATATAATTTAAAGGTCCTTGACAGGTGGACGGGTTAAAGGATACCGGACACCAAAAGACATGTAGTGTGTAATGGATTAAGTTAGCGTCAAAGACCGCATTACTCTAACGCTTGGCTCGCTGCGAGGCACCGGTCAGCTGCGTGTCTTAGGTTTGGGGTAAAAACAGAAGTGGGCGGGATTATGCATAGATTTGCATTTTTGTGTATTCTGTAATATAATATTATATTGTTTCACCCAAAAATAGTGTGTGTGTGTGTGGTGGGGGGGGGGGGGGGGGGGGGGGGGGCTTGGGCCACCGTCTGAATCCGGGCCTGGGTGTATAGAAAAGATCCCTTGCTACTAATGAAAAAATGGTGCGGGTTTCCTCTCTAAGATAGCCGATGATAAATAAATCACTGAAATCAAATATGACTTAAATGTTATTGATCAGATTATCCATTACCACAACTCCGAGGTGTTTTTGGTCATCCTAGTGTTTCTAATACAACAAAATGTATTTTTTCATAGTTTTTAAAATGCAAGTACATCTGAGATGTAACGGTTATGAATATGTTATGGGTCATTTAAGGTCTTCAGGATGTTACATTTACGTTTCGAACAAATGTATAACATTATTTTCTTTGGATTTATTTTTTCCCCGTTTTTTTATTTATTTAGGATCGGCTCTCACAACAAGCCTTATAAAATGCCAGAAAAAGGATGTGTGTGTGTGTGTGTGTGTGTGTGTGTGTGTGTGTGTGATTAAAATCACATATTAATAATGCAGCCTTGTGGATCAATACGGGTGGTCTTAATACTAGATTGAATGATGACGTCACAGAACAAAGCACGTGTCGGACACCTTGTGAAATATTTATCGGGAATCGCGTGACGTCATCATTTGAATATCACGCCCTTATGGAATGCATGCTTTCGATGCCGCGTTTTTTAACATGGAGACTACTCTTCGGGTTATTATTTTAAAAGTCTATTAGTTTCTTAAAGACCAGTTAGTGGACACTCAATACAAACCACCAGCAGAATGTTAGCGTTAAACGTTTTATAGGCACCATCCCATAGACAGGATAGCACATAACAAGGCCTTCGATGTACCAGTCGTAGTGCACTGGCTGAAACGAGAAATAGCCCAATGGGTCCACCAACGGTGATTGATCCCAAACCGATCGCGCATCAAGCGAGCGCTTTACCACTGGGCAATGTAGCAAACACTATTTTATTGAGACTTAAAGATAATATAGACAGGGAAACAGCTTGTTTGGAAACAAAATTCAGACTACATTTTAGAACAAATATAATACTTTTAATTTCATCTCTTCCGTATATATTTCTGGTAGATGTGGGTACATGTGTGAATATATGTACATGTATCATATATATGTGTATGCATTTATGTATGTGGGTATATCTATGAATATACCGTCATATACGCGCAGTTATGCACGAAGTAACTCTGTTCCTTCTTTCGTTCATTATTTCTTTTCTTTTCTTTTCTTCTCTATTTCTTTTCAATTTAGGTCAGTGCCCTAGAGGAGTTTAAAGGATATTTCTTCATACTAGATATGTCTATGTAATTACCTGTATATGTAGCTACTAATATATATGCTATGTATTGTAGTGATGTAGGGCCCAACCCTAACATTACGTATTCTTCTGGGACAATAAAGATTTTTTTTTTTTTTGTTTTACACACAACACCAAAACAACGTTATATGGACTACGACTAGGCTAGCAGCCATACTTTTTGCCACAAGAAGCCTCAGAGCTCTTCTTGCAGACAGTACAACCGCTTTAATAGTTACATTAAAATCTAAAGTCTCGTCTAGCAGAATTCCCAAATATGTATAACAATAATCTACAGTGTTTAAACCCACATCTCCACATTTAAAACAATAACATGATCTAGAGATAGATGGGGTTCGGAAATGTACAATTGGATTTCTGTCCATTTAAATAATGGCGTGTTATTTTTAAGACGCCATGGATCAGTTCAGTCAAGAAGAAGTTGCAAATCAGATTAATTTTCAGCCAGAAACACAAATCATCTGCATACATTAAAACACTTCACATTATTATCAGTACGAACACCAGTGCCAATATCTGTTCAAGCAAGAGCCAAGTCGTCTAGGAACGTAACGCTCGGTCGACTTGTTTTGGCGCTTATTAATATTAAAGGGACATTCCTGAGTTTGCTGCACTTTTTAAGATGTTGTCGACTAACAGAGAGTTTTTAACGATTGTAATTACATATCTAATATATTTTCCTGCATAACATGGTAGTGGCTGTATATTAAACGCGTTTCTGGTCGTTCTAATATGTGTACTAGCGTAAATTTCATTTTATTTCCTAAAATACGAAATTATTTGAAGACAAAATCCAGTTTGGGCTTCTTACAAATATTAAGACGACCAGAAACACATTGAATATACAGACACTGATATCCTAAACAAGAAAATATAGTTAATATGTAAGTTTAATCGTAGAAATATTTTATTTGTCGGAAACATTTTACAATGCAGCAAACTCAGGAATGTCCCTTTAAATAAATGTGATGGATATAAGTACGAAAAATGAATAAATGAACGAAATAAAATTGAATATAACCTGGCAGGAAGCTGGCTTGGCAGCTGCATCTGCCTGTTCGTTGCCTTTGGTGTCAGCTTGACCGGTCACCCTGCATAAATTAATATATTTTTGGCAAGCGATAAAAAGCTACAGTTCCATACTACCATCCCAATTATGGGATCTTCCAGCTTATGTAATAAATCAAAAGGGGCACAAAGACGAGTCCGTAAATATAAGAAGCTTGAATCGAAGCAAGTCATTCTATAATTTAATGTTACAAGCCGATGCACCTTACCGCATTATAGCCTTATTTACTAATGTAAACTGCAAACACTACTTCAGTGTTAATAAAGTTATGTGTTATCATTATCAAACACTACTTCAGTTTTAATGAAGTCATGTGTTGTCATTATCAACCACTACTTCACGTTTAATAAAGTCATGTGTTATTATCAAACACTACTTCAGTTATAATAAATCATGTGTTGTCATTATCAAACACTACTTCACGTTTAATAAAGTCATGTGTTATTATCAAACACTACTTCAGTTTTAATAAAGTCATGTGTTGTCAGTATCAAACACTACTTCACGTTTAATAAAGTCATGTGTTATTATCAAACACTACTTCAGTTGTAATAAGTCGTGTTTCATTATCACTGGTTATCGACAGCGGCCTTAATACAGCATCAAGGTCTGTCGTCATTGGGTTTTTTAAGTTTCTGTTGTTTCACGACACCACTAGAGCACATTGGTTTATTTATCGTCAACTATTGGATGTCAAACATACTGTCTTGTCAGTGGGAAAGTGCATATAAAAGTGCCACACCCCATTTGAGGACTCTGTATAAATAAAGGTAAATATATGGCTTGTGCCCCCTTCCCCACTAGAGACTGGCCCCTCGACTAGAGATTCTACCCCCACCCCTTCCAGATATCGTTCCTACGGCCCTGATATCTGTGAGAATTAGCAAGTGTTTGACATTCAATAGTCAACAATCTTGAACTTGTTTTAGTTTTAAAATGCAGAGTAGCTCTAATACCAATCTGATTAAAATTAGCTCTACTGGGTCTACCAGTAGATCTAACAGCATTGCGTGGACTCCCCATGTACAGATGACATTAGTGGAGCTAATTTTATATTAGATTGGTCTAATACTTTGTTTTCGCGTGACGTAACTAGCGAGTATAGCCAAAAGATGTTGAAGAATGCTGATTCGTCGGTATCAAGGAAATTAATGTTGATGGTTCATTCTAAATGGTTCATTAACAAATGTCTACACGAGATTGCAGCTTTAATCAGGACATAATTTGAGCAAGTAATCTTTTATCTCATCCCATGGAGTCTAATTATCTAGGTTTTATCAGAAGGCTTCTATCTCCATACAATTTGATTAGGCTCTAACCCAAAGCGAGTTCTTAATGGCTCAATGGATAGGTGTAAGGCCACGACACCCTCTTCTCTGTCGCTAACCACTAACTAACAACTAACCCACTGTCCTGGACAGACAGCCCAGATAGCTGAGGTGTGTGCCCAGGACAGCGTACTTGAACCTTAATTGGATATAAATACGAAAATAAGTTGAAATGAAATGATTAAAGGGACATTCCTAAGTTTGCTGCAATTTTTAAGATGTTATCGACTAACAGAGACTTTTTAACGATTGTAATTACGTCAGATATATTTGTCTGCATAAAATATTAGTGGCTGTATATTAAACGTGTTTCTGATCGTTCTAATATTTGTATTGGGTTAAATTTCATTTTATTTCCTAAAATATTTTTGTTTCGTGCGTACGAAGTTATTTGAAGACTAAGTCCAGTTTGGGCTTCTTACAAATATTAAGACGACCTGAAACACATTGAATATACAGACACTGATATTCTAAACAAGAAAATATATTTAATATGTAAGTGTAATCGTAGAAATATTTTATTAGTCGGAAACATCTTACAATTCAGCAAACTCGGGAATGTCCCTTTAATCTTTTTAAAACAAAACAAAATGTTACTGGGAACGTGTCGGAAACAAATAGGGTAGGTCGGGGGTTTGGGGGGGTGGGGGGGGGGTTGTTGGTTTTGTGTTTTTGGTTTTTTGTGTTTTGCTTTTAATACATTCACCCCACTAGATAGAGATAAAATACTATGCATGTACTACAACATGCATATTAATGAAACAAAAATACTAATAACGTTTTTAAATTGAAAAAAAACAAAAACAGTAATACATCGAACAGGAACTAGCGTCGACCCTTTTATCCAGGTATGATCAGGTTCCCGGCTTTGGAATACTCTGTATGATGATATGTGTATCCTAATACATTATTTACAGTAGCGTCAACGGTATTTTGACGAAGCTTTCAAACAGTATAAAGAAACTGCCTGATACAAGTTGATGTTTATTACTCAATATTGATAACATATCAGTTCCCTCACTGATGTAATTTTCTCCTTTTCTCATTCATTTTAACTTATTTTCGTTCTTAAATCCAATTAAGGTTCAAGCACGCTGTCCTGGGCACACGCCTCGGCTATCTGGGCTGTCTGTCTAGACTAGTAGGTTAGTTGTTAGTTGTTAGTGGTTAGTGAGAGAGATGAGGGTGTAGTGGTCTTACACCTACCCAATGAGCCCTTAAGAACTCACTCTGGGTTGGTGCCGGTACTGTGCTGCGAACCCTGTACCTACCAGCCTGTAGTTCGATGGCTTAACCACTGCGCCACAGAGGCCTGTTCATTTTCTCAAAACCATTGCCCGAGAAGCTGCGAGATCCAGTCGAGTAAAGATAACGGTGTTGTCGAACGACAACGAACGTTTACGGACATTACCGAGTGTATTAGCATAGGTAGGATATATTATGGTCTGTGTACATAAGACCTTTGCATCGTAACATTTCAGTATACCGGGAATGCTTTGCATTTCTAATATATTAATTAGAGATGCGCATCAAAATTTTAAAGGCCCATTATTTAATTTTTGGATGTAAATTTCAAAATTGTCCGCTTAATTATTTTCTGTCCCGGGACAAGCCCCTGGCATTCCAGAGATGGGCCCCGGGACGGACATGCTCGAAACTCTAGTGGTATATGAGCATGTAAAAATTATTAGCACTCGCACTCGCATTTCTACTAGTCTCCCCGTGTCGCGGAATTAAAGTCCGTGGTATGCACTGCCTGTGGGAAAGTGCATATCGTCATAGTGTCAAACTATGTCGGTGGATCCATTGGGCTATTTCTCGTTACAGCCAGTGCACCACGACTGGTATATCAAAGGCTGTGGTATGTGCTATCCTGTCTGTGGGATGGTGCATATAAAAGATCTCTTGCTACTAATGGAAAAATGTAGCGGGTTTCCTCTCTAAGACTATGTCTAAATTACCAAATTTGTTTACATCCAATAGCCGATGATTAATAAATAAATGTGCTCTAGTGGTGTCGTTAAACAAAACAAGCAAACTGTTAATGGAACTCAAGTAAAACTGGGAATAAACATGACTTCACTTAAACAAAAACAGCTGTCAAAATTGAGGAAACTTAGCAAAGTTGTAAGTATTATAATAACAAAATATAGAGACCAATAGTAATCTGTTTGTATGGATGTAAGCTTATGTATACTGCTTGTCAGCATTCACTGTCGCACGTGTAGCACCGTTGGTGGTCTTTCTGTGAATAAAGTTGTTGTTGTTGTTGTTGTTGTTGTTGTTGTACTACTTAAACCTGCTAACTTATCTTCCATAAACCTTCACGGCAGCAATTAGCTCAGGAGTAACATAAACTAAATATGATATAACACTCCAAGTAATCAGCTAACTAGTTACATAATATATATCACGTCAGGGCCAATTTGTCATCAACGATGAACACAGATCATGCATTGCAAAGACATCACAAACTAATTTAACAGTTACGGAACAAAAGTTAAAGGCATACTGTCACGGATTTAAGGACCTTATTCCTCTAAAAATGGATAATAACTAAAAATTACATTAATTGTTGGAAACCAAATCTAGCTATTGCATCACCTTATCTGAACCATTATGGAGTGAAATCCATGTCAACCCTCTCGGCAATTTTAGTTTTTGAATTATGTACCATTGCCAAAATTCAATTATTTTTACAAAATGCCAGTAATAAACGGAGTATGGTGTTTATGAAGATGGTTGAATAAAGTACATTTAGGGACAAATCAAATTATTCTTGTTCAGGTAATACTTTGTTAGACCATTAAATAGGTCAGTGGTCTGTGACAATATGCCTTTAAAGGGACATTCCTGAGTTTGCTGCAATGTTTAAGATGTTATCGACTATAAGAGACTTTTTAACTACTGTAATTACATATCAAATATAGCTTTCTATATAAAATATGAGTGACTGTATATATTAAACGTGTTTCTGATCGTTGTAATATTTGCACTAGGTTAAATTTCATTTTATTTCCTAAAATATCATTTTTTCGTACGTATGAAATTATTTGAAGACAAAATCTAGTTTGGGCTTCTTACAAATATTAAGATGACCAGAAATACATTGAATATACAGACACTGATATTCTAAACAAGAAAATATATTTAATACGTAAGTTTAATCGTAGAAATATTTTATTAGTCGGAAACATCTTACAATGCAGCAAACTCGGGAATGTCCCTTTAAATTTCATTTTATTTCCTAAAATATTTTTTTATACGAAATTATTATAAATATTAAAATGACCAGAAACACATTGACTATACAGACACTGATATTCTAAAGAAGAAAATATATTTAATATGTAAGTTTAATCGTAGAAATATTGTATTCGTCGCAAACATCTTACAATGCAAAAGACTCAGAAATGTCCCTTTAAAGTTTGTTTTGCTTAACGACACAACTAGAGCACATTGATTAATTAATCATCGGCTATTGGATGTCAGACATTTGGTAATTTTAGCACGTAGTCGTCAGAGGAAACCCGCTACATTGTTTGTTTTTTCCTAATACAGCAATGGATCTTTTATATGCACTTTCCCACAGACACTTAATACCTTCAGTTGTGAGGGATAAAACACATATGGGGTGGGGTGGGGTGGGGTGGGGTGGGGTGGGGTGGGGGGGCATACAATAGCATGTTAATGGGCGGGACGTAGCCCATTGGTAAAGCGCTCGCTCGATGCGCGGTCGGTCTGGGATCGATCCCCGTCGGTGGGTCCATTGGGCTATTTCTCGTTCCAGCCAGTGCACCACGACCGGTATATCAAAAGCCGTGGTATGTACTACTGTCTGTGGGATGGTGCATATAAAAGACCCCTTGCTGCTAATCGAAAAAGAGTACACCATGAAGTGGCGACAGCGGGTTTCTCTCTCAATATCTGTGTTGTCCTTAACCATATGTCTGACGCCATATAGACTTTTATTCCAAAATTTTAATTTTTTATATCTGTGATATTTGTATTTGTTGCACAGTTCTTTACACTGTGTTTTAATTGAACTGTTGAATTTTTATATTGATGTTGATCATCACATTTTTTTGTTGCATTTACCATAGTTTGACACCCAATAGCCGATGTATTTTTCGTGCTGGGGTGTCGTTAAACATTCATTCATTCATTCCATATAACCGTAAATAAAATGTGTTGAGTGCCTCGTTATATAAAACATTTCTTTCTTTCTTTCTTTTTAAAATAGCATTTTATTTAAACTGTGAAAGCGTGGGGTTCGGGTGGTTGGGGGTTATGCGACAACCCTCCCATGCATTAAATGATAATTACGATCCACCCCAGCCCACCACCAATGATATGGCTATAAGCCAGACATTAATAATGGTAATTATTCCAGGAATGTATGATAATTACGATCCACCCCAACCCACCACCAATGATATAGCTATAAGCCAGACATTAATAATGTTAATTATTCCAGGAATGTATGATAATTACGATCCACCCCACCAATGATATAGCTATAAGCCAGACATTAATAATGTTAATTATTCCAGGAATGTATGATAATTACGATCCACCCCAACCCACCACCAATGATATAGCTATAAGCCACACATGAATAATGTTAATTATTCCAGGAATGTTTACTTGTAACACTACGATGGCTTAAGTGCTTGGTGTATGAGAAAACACAGTTTATTCGTTTATTTGTTTTGGAAACACATGACATAATGTCTAAGACGTTGCAGGTGGGGGTTATAAATCAAGATCACCCGAGACTATTAATCACGTTCAGGGCTCCGAATTCCAGCCACATTTCCAATGCCGATTGGTCTGAGGACCGCCATGCCACCTTGGCATTTTAAAATTTAATTGTTTTTTGGTGTTGTTTTCTTCTCTCTTTTTTTTTTTTTTTTTTCTTTATTTTCATGTGTGTTTGTTTTGTTTGTTTTGGGTTTTTTTTTAATATTTGTTTGTTTGTTTCTTTCTTTCTTATTTCTTTTTTTGTAATTGTTGTTGGGTTCTTTTGTTGTTGTTTTTGTTGTTGTTGTTGTTGGGTGGGATTTTTAGTTTTTTGAGAGGTGGGTGGGTTGTTATTTTTTACGTTTAGTTTATGACGTGAAACGATACACATAATGTCAAGGCTTTTAAACTTATTTTCATTATATTTTATGTTAATTTCACTTTATTTCGTTTGATCTCTCTCTCTCTCTCTCTCTCTCTCTCTCTCTCTCTCTCTCTCTCTCTCTCTCTCTCTCTCTCTCTCTCTCTCTCTCTCCTTTCCTACAAGATACCATAGCTGTTCAGAAAGTTAGAAAAAGTCGGTGTATGAATCGAAGTGACGTGTATATGCAAAATACTTGTACATTTCTCCTCTCAGTACTTTAAAATGTCGAAAACATGCATTGTACATGTGTATCCAATTATTCTTAATATCCATATCACGTGTATTTACGAGCACTATGGGGAATATCTCACTAACAAAGATTGACGGTAACTCTTATGCATATTGTTGAACATTGTATTTTGAGAACAGCCCTGTTAAAACCAGCAGCATTGAAGTCCTACTTGGGATCTTTTTGTAGAGGATCTTGAAGAGTGAGATTGCTGTCACTAAGGCCAAACAAAATACACTTCTGGTCAGCGCGCGCGTCGATTTTGACCTCGCTCGTCAACATTTTCCCGCGGTATGACGTTGATTTTTGTAGGAGCACCCCTAAAACACCCCAAACCAACCACCACCCCGTGCTACTGATTAAGAAAATATCTAGAGTACCAAGGCAAAGGAGGGGGCACCATGGTTACTGAGGATGGACCAAGGCAGATGAGAAATAAATAAAAAATAATAATAAAGCTGCATCGTCGCAACAATTCTAACAGAAGGCTGTGGTCTAGGCTATGAGCCATGGCTATACACCATGTTAGTCTTTTCAGTGTGCACGTTCAGCAGGGCGCGACGCTTTTGTTGTTGCTGTTGCGGGTGCAACAACAATATTTTGGGAGTCGAAATGGTCTTTTTGTCCAAATATATTTTTCGGATTAGCATGACTCGACCCTCCTATAAACTTCGCCCGCCACTGTCTAGACCCCAACCCACCCCTTTCTAAAATCCCTGCACATGCGCCTGTGTTGTTGTTGGGTTGGGGGGCTGCTGGTTGTTGTGGGTTTTGGGGGGTGGGGGGGTGGGGGTTTGTCGGTGTTTTTTGTTGTTGTTGTTGGGTTGGGGTTTTGTTGGGGTTGTTTTGTTTTTTTGCTTTTTTTTAAGTTTGTTTTAATCTTGCTTTTGTTTGTTTGTTTCGTTGTTGTTGATGTTGCTGCTGTTGTTGTTAATAGATTAGGATGGATACCAATCAAATTGTTCACGAGCGCTCGCCCTTTTAAACAAGCTACTGGTTTCAACTTGCTCGATGTGTCACCAGCATCTGCAGCTGACATGAGTTCCCACAAAACTTACTTTTGGTCTACATATCCGTAGTTCAATTATAAATCAAACTATCAAATGTACTTTTCACGAAAAAGGCAATGTATTTATTTTCATGCAATATTTTATTTCATCCATTTAGTAGGTCCTTTGAAAACAAAGTTACATATTTTGACAGCAATGTCATAATATTATCTGACGTTCAGTCTTAAATGTAATATTCGAATTATAACACCAAATGCACACGGTACTCCAACAGTAATAAATAAAGTCGTCCATGATAACTCCGTAATTAAAGGGATAATCCTGAGTTTGCTGCAATTTTTAAGATGTTATCGACTATAAGAGACTTTTTAACGATTGTAATTACATTTCAAATATATTTTCCTGATCTAAACGTGTTTCTGATCTTTGTAATATTTGCACTAGGTTAAATTGCATTTTATTTCCTAAAATATATTGTTTTCGTACGTACGAAATTATTTGGGCTTCTTATATAAATATTAAGACGACCAGAAACACATTGACTATACAGACACTGATATTCTAAATAAGAAAATATATTTAATATGTAAGTTTATGTAAGTTTAATCGTAGGAATATTTTATTAGTCGGAAACATCTTACAATGCAGCAAAGTCAGGAATGTCCCTTTAAGATGTTATCGACAAACAGAGACTTTTTAAAAATTGTAATTACATATCAAATATAGTTTTCTGCATAAAATATTAAGGTACAAACCAGTCTCCATAAAATTCTAGTTCATCTGCTAGGTCCAACAATGAGCTGTTTTTCGCTTTTCGGGGGCCATTAGTTCGCACCCTGCTTTGACTAACCACTAGCCCCTAGTTTTTATTAGTCGGAAACATCTTACAATGCAACAAACTCAGGAATGTCCCTTTAAGAGATTTGAGGGAAACATTCAGTGCATAACAGCTTATAAGAAAGTTTATGTTTGATAATTTCGGCTAGAATTAACCGGAAGTGAAATTACAATAACATATTTCATATTTATTCTTTACAAAGCTAAAACGATGGCGCCGTAAAACTCATTTGATTTCATTTTCTTCTTAGGTCTATTCCCGAAATGATCACCTGTGTGCAGCTGGGTGGGGACGGAGGCCCGTGGGTAATATTGTGTGGCTCGTCAGTGGAGTATCTACTGGAGTAATTAAAACAAAATAGATCTAAACTAATCAAATTATTGTGACTGCCACGCCACACGACAACACTCCGAGCCACATCGCACACGCTTCCACGATCATAAACACATAAAATCGTCCTTTCATGCAGTGATAGTGCGGCATAGAGGCAGAAAGTGTGTATGTATGCGGGGGGGGGGGGGGGGGGGAGGAGGAGGTCTCCAACGGGTTTTTTTTTTTTTTCGTTTTTTTTTTGGTTTCTTTTTACTTCGATCTCTGGACATTTCACGAGTCGATCTTAGTGCTAAGATCACCTTAAGGTCATAGCTACCGAATACACTCAAGGTGATCTTAGTTGTAAAATCGCTTCGGAAAACGGGGCCGGTAACTGAGAATTTGTAAATATTATAGTTCATGTAAAGTGTACTCCTTTTTTATGTAGACAGAAGCATAAAAAACTGAAGCAAACTGGCCCAATGAAGAGTTGGCAATCATCATGCTAGTCCTTGTAAAACAAAATCAGTTATTTTGTAGCATCCACAGCGATCATGTTCAAATATATACAATGATATATACAAAACGAAAAAAAAAAAGAAAGAAAGAAAACATTTGTCTTACCTTGTTATATGCAATATGAACGTAAGTAAAACCGAGTGGTAAAAAGGTGTTCTCATTAGCCACTCGTTACCATGCCACACGTGTTAACACTGGTAGAGTACTTCTGAACTCTTCGTCTTCTCAGGTTAATATCCCACGGAATAAAGTAACTACACTTTTATACTTCAGACGGGGGTACACACATGTACCGTCTCAACAGCCGCGGACTCTATACCGTACCCCGTATTCATACACTCTCTCACACACACACGTACAAGCAACGCCCATGCGCCAATGCATGTAGACTGGTGCTAGGCTTGGTTTCCGCCTCGCGCTGCATATGTCGGACGGGATTGGCTAGTAATCCGTCGAGCACGGCTCCTAATGCGATGCAACCGATCTGTATTCCCTGCTCATCGTTATCTATCGACAATAGAGCGGAGCGGGTCGCGTCTGCTACCGAAGAGTTTTCAAACAAATGCCATTTATCATTCAGACCGGTGTAAGAGGAACGCAGGTTCGTGAGAACCGTAGTCCTACCCGGACTTTCATACCTGGTTCATTTTTATTTTGTATATGTTTGTTTTCACCTAGGACTTGTATTCCTACCTGACTTAAATTCCATTTTCAGCAGTGACAGAAATACTAGTACGGTAAATATATATAGATGTCCGTTTGTTATAGCCTCTATTAGAAAAATATTTGTCAGGCCTTGATTTGCATGTGCGCTAAGCGGCCCGAACGTCCACTAAATTACTTCCGACGCGTTCATGCTCCAGTCGCTCGCAACAAAGTCCCTTTGTTACCACTGAATTGTGGAGTAGTCGTCGACATGTTCTTTTATTTTTTGACGTTAATAAAGTTTCTTATTTTTATTATTGTTTGTCAGATTGTGCGCAATCTCCTTTTACAGAATAGGAAATTTAACGTACAATATTTTTTTGTGCTCAAAAGAAATGATTAAGACCATGTCTTTGGAAGACCAAGAAAAAAGGGGCTCATTGATGATTAATTCGTTAATTAAAAGTTTTGATTTTTTCAATTAATATGAATGTCTTTGTGTATATGTCACTGTGTACGAACGGAAGGGTACACTAATTTGACTAAATGACTAGCTGCGATTTTCTGTACCGCTAGCTGCAATATTAACTACGACCTATGCAGTAGTTAATAATGAAACTAACGATATAGAAATTTACGTCCTCGCCGTCACCTACCGATACGGTTTCTGCCGTCTGACCCAGTAATAAAAACAGTTTCGGGAGCAAACATGCAATTATTTTTTCCAATGAAATAAACACGTGTAACAAATCGTACATCATGACGTATATTAAATTTGACTTAATACTGAAGATCCAAATAAATGCATGTTTGGTGAAAATACGCAAACAAATCGGAACAGCGTGTCCAGTGACATTGTCAGACAATGTGTAACGGACACAATTTCATATGTAATTTAATAGTTACGATCGACTATCCACCTGCAATTATTAATATTATATGCACAACCATATACATGTGTGTGTGTGTGTGTGTATGTGTGTGCGAATGTGTTTGTGTGTGTGTATGTGTGTGTGTGTGTCTGTGTGTGTGTGTATGTTTGTGTGTGTCTCTGTATGTGTGTGTGTTTGTGTGTGTCTCTGTATGTGTGTCTGTGTGTGTGTGTTTGTGTGTGTGTGTGTCTGTGTGTCTGTGTGTATGTCTGTGCGTGTGTATGTGTGTGTGTGACTGTATGTGTGTGTCTGTGTGTGTGTGTGTGTGTGTGTGTCAATTAGCACTATTAGAGAACAATGAACATAATTACACGTATATACGGTGCACTAATCACCAGCAAATAATACCTAGCTAGTCGAAAAGCATACTGATAACCAATATTTTGCTCACATAGTTGCCAGGATGGATCCTTGAAATAGTCTGCGATGATGCTTTCGTTGGAACATGCTAACGATTTAAGAAATGTCAGTTTTCATAGACACGCCGTAGTCAAAATAAAGCCCCCCCCCCCCCCCCCCCCAAATACAAATGTGATTGATGCTTGCTACTGTTAGGCACTGTATATCACTCGTAGGAAGCGGGATGGGGGATATGCCCCCCCCCCCCACACACACACACGTTTCTTGATCCACTAGCAGCAGCGATGGTTTATATGTATGTATGTATGTATTAATGTATCAATATCTATATATTGTATGTATGTCGAGGTTCACTGTTACATATATAGATATTAACGCACTGGCGCAGGGGATAATTTAATTTTTTCTGGCCTGTATAAGTATTATGTATGTATCTATCTATCTATCTATCTATCTGTGTGTGTGTGGGGGGGGGGGGGGGTGCGTGTGCGTGACCTCCACCCTCACCTTCCTACGCCATTGGTGTATGTACATAGATAAAACATTTTTTCTTCTAATGTGCGTGTACGTCTGTGTTATGCTTTTGTTTTGGTTGTGCGTGTGGGCTTGTTTTGTAGGCTATTGTTTATTTGGGGGCAGAGTTGTTACTGGGGGGGGGGTTCGGGGCAGAAGGGGTACGGTTGTTGTGGGGGTGTTATTAAAAAAATATTAGGTTTTTTGTTTTGCCTGCCACTAATCAAGTGTACAACAATGTCTTTATTTTAACATGTTGGGCATCTACCTACCTTCAATAATCGGCATGCAAGACTAACTTAAATATGTTTATACAAATATTTTTATGGAAATAAAACTAGTACTGTTACTAGGTAGATGTTTTTAGGTTAAATTATATGTTTAGCTATTACAGCAAAAATTTACCATTTATAATGCCTAGTAAATTTGCAACAAACGAAATATTAAGTCAAACAGGCGCGTGTGCAGGAAATTGTGTAGAGGAAGTCTAGACTGGTTAGTGGTGTTTTTAGAGGAGGAGTCGGGTCATGTGTCCCCGGAAAATACATTGAAAAAACCCACATAATATAGCACGTGGGGAAGGGAACTGTTCTGATTGGAATATTACATTATAGTTCGTCCCATCCTACAATTTTTTTATTTTTTTAAAAATAATTTCAGTTTGGTTTGACGTAAGAATAAAAATAAAAGTGTTTTGGAAATAACAAAAATATACTATTTTTATTATAATTTAGAAAACAATCGGCTCAGAAATAAATAACTTGTTGCAAATTCTATAGTATGAAAAAATGCATTCCCCGTGGGACGGACTATAAACACATTTCTATTATCTAACTATTACAAATGTGTTACTGTCAAACACAATTCATTAAAGCTGTAGGTGTGTTTATATGTTTAAATGAAATTATGATAATTAATGTGAGGCGA
This sequence comes from Gigantopelta aegis, assembly GCF_016097555.1. Taxonomy (NCBI): domain Eukaryota; kingdom Metazoa; phylum Mollusca; class Gastropoda; order Neomphalida; family Peltospiridae; genus Gigantopelta; species Gigantopelta aegis. The sequence goes on from NC_054711.1 coordinate 37,752,202, forward strand.
GATTGCAGCTTTAAAAAAAAGAAACACGAAAATTTCTATGCGAGAAAGCCAAAACAATCAAGGGTGGATGACAGCTCGCTAGACTCATCTCCTATATTTGACACGTGGTCATTTATAACGAAACGCAATTTCAGCAACTTAATTTTTACATGTATCATTCTTTATTTTTAAACCATAGGTGGGGATATTTATGATGTCAGGGGCTGGCATGCATAAATCTCAGCTTACAATTCACAAATAACTGTGGTCATCGGCCATGCTTGCTGTTAGCTGAACGCGCCGGAACTGGAGAGCAGTTAGGGGACGTAACTCTGCCAAATGTTTCTCGCTAGTTTCTAATACAGGCTGCTGTCTGCACGAGCTGCTAACAAGACACGAGAAGAAAAAACAGGTTTTGGCAGCTTTCTCTCGTAGTGTGACGAACAAGTGTACCAATCTCTTATGATTATTATGTGTTCAAATCTGCATGTCACATAAGTTGGAGTGTCATTGTATGCCATTGTACTTGTTACAAAACACTTAATATTTAAAAGTCATTTCAATGCACATGTACCCAGTTTGAAATGGATCCAAAAAGAGTTGACTAAATACTATTATGTTATAAAAGCAGCAGCTTTTTCCGCGTGCAATTATGATAAATTCACCAAATGTTGGTCAATTTGTCATAATTTATTTAAAACTTAGATTGTATTTCTTCTCTTCTTTTTGATACTCAGTATGTCCTCATTCTCCTGTTGAATTTTTCATACATGTATGTCTGATTATCAGTCACATATATTTGATTTTTAGCTAAATATCTCTTTAACTACATGTACTTTGTTTTTCATGTAGTTAAATATCTTGTCATATTTACTGTATACATCTGTGTGTGGATAAAAATGGGAATAATAAAAAAAAAACCTCTAATTATTTTGTTTACGTGATAGACTGGTGGAAGTCACGTGAGTAAATTTTTGTAGTCGTCTTACATATTTGTTAGCATACTGAAGTAAAAAGAGTATCTTGCTTTTTCACAAAATGTCATAATGCAACTACAGACATGAAGTAGGCTGTATGTTCATGCGTTCAACACGAAGAAACATGGAAAAACCCCACATGGAGCTCAAAATAGTGAAAATAGTATATAAAAACTGGTAACTTCAAAACACATACCATTTGGCCACCAGCAAAAGCCAAAATAAACTAACATAATTTTTAATAATATTTTTTATAAGTTTATGTTTTATAAGTATAAGTCACAATCTGAGTAACGTGATTTTCTAAAATCTTTGTCCGATCGGGCTTTTGATCTTCGGAATCCTAGTCCATAGGACTTTCAATCCTAGTATTCCTAGTCCGGCGGATTTTTATTTCCGATGTTTTGCTTGTTACATATGATTCATGAAAATGTCTTTATTATATACATAGTAATGAAATATATAGATCTACAGAAACCATAAAAGTGATATTCGGTGAAAAGTCATATTTTCACTGTAGTTAATTTAACTTATAAAGTTTAGGTCTCACTACACAGTTGACTTCCGGGTGAGAGTTCCACTATAGTTCCTAACTGTGACACATGTTATGGTTCACATATTCACTTCTAGGAAATGGTGAAGAATTAAAACAATATGTATGTTTAATGGTAAGCCTTCTGGCTGTATTTTGCCCATGTTATTTTGTAGTATTGTGCATCGACCTTTTGGGACATGGGTGTACAGCGCAAGAGACAGCCGGAGTGAATCGGTTAATGTACCACCTGTACTGCCAGATGCGGTCACATAGCAAAAACCTGAGTCGGAAATGTTCTCAATTTTGGAGTGAAAATAAATGCTTATATAATGCATGTTCGCAATGGTGTATGTTGTTAGTGCCAATGAGAACCCGTTCTATTGGCAATCTTCGTTTGAAGTTGGGAAATTTGCAGATGACATCTGTGTAGTGAGACCTTAGTTAAAAAGAAAATATAGAAATCATATTTATACTGTTGTGAACAAAGTCGTGATTCAGTTATCTGCCTTGTAAGTTAGTATGTTTTAATTATTGACGCCAGTGTTGCTTCTTCCTGTTTAAGTCTGATGATTACAGGGCCGTAGCTAGCGGGGGGGGGGGGGGGGGGCAGTTGCCCCCCACCCCCCAGAAAAAAATCCGGAAAGCATTATAGACACTTGAAGAAAATTCTCTTCTTAACTGTTTAAGGAGTTTTAGACTATTAACTACTCAGTTGCACCCCCCCCCCCCCCCCTCCTCCCAACAGAAACTCCTAGCTACGGCCCTGAATTACCAATGCATCTCATCGTATTAGGGAAAATAAAATGTAATTTAAACAATTGTACCTATTTAAAAAAAAATGGATATGAAGTGCAATTACGATAAAAATATCCAGGGCCGGATTTAGACCTTGTGGGGCCCGGGGCACTTCAGGTCCGGCGGCCCCTCAACATTTTTATAATTATTACATTTTTTTAATAAAGGAAGTCCTTAGTCTGGGGGGCCCCTTTGGCAGGGGGACCCGGTGCAATTGCCCCTTTATAAATCCGGCACTGAAAATATCTAAAACTGACTGAATACGAAGCTAAATAATGATCACACAATGTCCTGTCGTTTAACTTGGCGTTCGGTTCGTTTTTGGGGGTTTTTTCATTCATTTCAACTTCATTTTCCTGCTTATATCCAATTAAGGTTCGAGCACGCTGTCCTGGGCACACACCTCGACTATCTGGGCTGTCTGTCCAGGACAGTGGGTTAGCTGTTAGTTGGTTAGTGGTTAGTGAGAGAGAGAAGAGGTTGTAGTGGCCTTACACTTACCCATTGAGCCCTGGGTTGGAGGCGGTACCGGGCTGCGAACCCTGTATCTACCAGCATGTAGTCCGATGACTTAACCACTGCGCCACCGAGGCCGGTGATTTCATTTTGTGGGGATTTTGGTATTATCGCTTTTTTAGGTATGTTTTCACAGGAGTATTATTAAATAATTATTAATTTAATGATTAAATAAAGATAATTTTTATTCATATTTCTTTTAAAAAGTCCATGGTCCAGTAATTTTTCTTTAAAAGTACCAACACAACATATATATCATGGCGTTACGTGTTTTCCATAGAACGAAAGATATTAACAACAAGCGAACGACATTGACAAAAATTAGGATTGATATACATAATAAACATACAATTTTATGGTGTTTTTTCGCAAACGATTTTCATGTCAGAGTGATTTCGTGTTCAGACATCACTCGTTGACATAAAAATTATATTTAAAAAAAAAAAACATGAAACAGACGTCGTTGGTAATATGACATCATATTACTGCGAGATGGTGATGTGAGGTCATCAGACAACAATTTCAAATGAATGTTTTGTTATTAAAACCTTCATTATAAAAGCTATATTGTTAATTTGTAGTGTTAAATTATATTTAGCACATGAAACAAACACGGTAAATACAATAATGTAGTAGTTTATTTATAACAAAATGGTCTAATAAAAAAGTTACGTTTTCAGCCATCTTTGTCTGTTGGTGTAAAATAATAGTTTATTTACGGAATGGATGAGAGAAAAAGACTCCATCATATGCGGTTATGTGGTGGTGTATTTTTTCTACCCCACATGACCAAATATGATGGAGTTTTACCGTCACTTAGAGTAGAGTAGAGTAGAGTAGGAGGTAGTAGTAGTAGTAGTAGTAGTAGTAGTAGTAGTAGTAGTAGTCTAGTAGTAGTAGTAGTAGTAATAGTAGTAGTAGCCTAGTAGTAGAGTAGTAGTAGTAGTAGCTTAGTACTAGTAGTAGTAGTAGCCTAGTTGTAGTAGTAGTAGTAGTAGCCTAGTAGTAGTAGTAGTAGCCTAGTTGTAGTAGTAGTAGTAGTAGCCTAGTAGTAGTAGTAGTAGCCTAGTTGTAGTAGTAGTAGTAGCCTAGTTGTAGTAGTAGTAGTAGCCTAGTAGTAGTAGTAGTAGCCTAGTAGTAGTAGTAGTAATAGTAGTAGTAGTAACCTAGTAGTAGTAGTAGTGCCGTAGTAGTAGTAGTAGCCTAGCAGCAGTAGTAGTAGTAGCCTAGTAGTAGTAGTGGCCGTAGTAGTAGTAGCCTAGTTGTAGTAGTAGTAGCCTAGTAGTAGTAGTAGTAGTAGTAGTAGCTTAGTAGTAGTAGTAGTAGCCTAGTTGTAGTAGTAGTAGTAGCCTAGTAGTAATAGTAGTAGTAGTAGTAGCCTAGTAGTAGTAGTAGTAGCCTAGGTGTAGTAGTAGTAGTAGTAATAGTAGCCTAGTAGTAGTAGTAGTAGTAGTAGCTTAGTAGTAATAGCCTAGTAGTAGTAGTAGTAGTAGTAGCTTAGTAGTAATAGTAGTAGTAGCCTGGTTGTAGTAGTAGTAGCCTAGTAGTAGTAGTAGCCTAGTAGTAGTAGTAGTAGCCTAGTAGTAGTAGTAGCCTAGTAGTAGTAGTAGTAGTAGCCTAGTAGTAGTAGTAGCCTAGTAGTAGTAGTAGCCTAGTAGTAGTAGTAGCCTAGTAGTAGTAGCCTAGTAGTAGTAGTAGCCTAGTAGTAGTAGTAGTAGTAGTAGTAGCCTAGTAGTAGTAGTGGCCGTAGTAGTAGTAGTAGTAGGTGTAAAATAATAGTTTATTTACGGAATGGATGAGAGAAAAAGACTCCATCATATGCGGTTATGTGGTGGTGTATTTTTTCTATCCCACATGACCAAATATGATGGAGTTTTATCGTCACTTAGAGTAGAGTAGAGTAGAGTAGGAGGTAGTAGTAGTAGTAGTAGTAGTAGTAGTAGTAATAGTAGTCTAGTAGTAGTAGTAGTAGTAATAGTAGTAGTAGCCTAGTAGTAGAGTAGTAGTAGCCTAGTAGTAGTAGTAGCTTAGTACTAGTAGTAGTAGTAGCCTAGTTGTAGTAGTAGCCTAGTAGTAGTAGTAGTATCCTAGTTGTAGTAGTAGCCTAGTAGTAGTAGTAGTAGCCTAGTTGTATTAGTAGTAGTAGCCTAGTTGTAGTAGTAGTAGTAGCCTAGTAGTAGTAGTAGTAGCCTAGTAGTAGTAGTAGTAATAGTAGTAGTAGTAACCTAGTAGTAGTAGTAGTGCCGTAGTAGTAGTAGTAGCCTAGCAGTAGTAGTAGTAGCCTAGTAGTAGTAGTGGCCATAGTAGTAGTAGCCTAGTTGTAGTAGTAGTAGCCTAGTAGTAGTAGTAGTAGTAGTAGTAGCTTAGTAGTAGTAGTAGTAGTAGTAGCCTAGTTGTAGTAGTAGTAGTAGTAGCCTAGTAGTAATAGTAGTAGTAGTAGTAGCCTAGTAGTAGTAGTAGTAGCCTAGTTGTAGTAGTAGTAGTAGCCTAGTAGTAGTAGTAGTAGTAGTAGTAGCTTAGTAGTAATAGTAGTAGTAGCCTGGTTGTAGTAGTAGTAGCCTAGTAGTAGTAGTAGTAGCCTAGTAGTAGTAGTAGCCTAGTAGTAGTAGTAGCCTAGTAGTAGTAGTAGCCTAGTAGTAGTAGCCTAGTAGTATTAGTAGTAGTAGTAGCCTAGTAGTAGTAGTGGCCGTAGTAGTAGTAGTAGTAGTAGTAGCATAGTAGTAGTAGTAGTAGTAGTAGTACCCTAGTAGTAGTAGTAGCCTAGTAGTAGTAGTAGTAATAATAGTAGTAGTAGTAGTGCCGTAGTAGTAGTAGTAGTAGCCTAGCAGTAGTAGTAGTAGCCTAGTAGTAGTAGTGCAGTAGTAGTAGTAGTAGTAGTAGTAGTAGTAGTAGCCTAGTAGTAGTAGTAGCCTAGTAGCAGTAGTAGTAGCCTAGTAGTAGTAGTAGTAGTAGTAGTAGTAGTAGTAGTAGTAGTAGTAGTAGTAGCAGTAGTAGTAGTAGTAGTAGTAGCGCAGTAGTAGTAGTAGTAGTAGCCTAGTTGTAGTAGTAGTAGTAGTAGCCTAGTTGTAGTAGTAGTAGTAGTAGCCTAGTAGTAATAGTAGTAGTAGTAGTAGTAGCCTAGCAGTAGTAGTAGCCTAGCAGTAGTAGTAGCTTAGCAGTAGTAGTAGTAGTAGTAGCCTGGTTGTAGTAGTAGTAGCCTAGTAGTAGTAGCCTAGTAGTAGTAGCCTCGTAGTAGTAGTAGCCTAGTAGTAGTAGTAGTAGTCTAGTAGTAGTAGTGGCTGTAGTAGTAGTAGTAGTAGCCTAGTAGTAGTAGTAGTAGTAGTAGTAGTAGCAGTAGCAGTAGCAGTAGTAGTAGTAGTAGCTTAGTAGTAGTAGTAGCCTAGTTGTAGTAGTAGTAGTAGTAGCCTAGTAGTAATAGTAGTAGTAGCCTAGTAGTAGTAGTAGCCTAGTTGTAGTAGTAGTAGCTTAGTAGTAGTAGTAGTAGTAGCCTGGTTGTAGTAGTAGTAGCCTAGTAGTAGTAGTAGTAGCCTAGTAGTAGTAGTAGCCTAGTAGTAGTAGTAGTAGCCTAGTAGTAGTAGCCTAGTAGTAGTAGTGGCCGTAGTAGTAGTAGTAGTAGTAGCCTAGTAGTAGTAGTAGCCTAGTAGTAGTAGTAGTAGTAGTAGCTTAGTAGTAGTAGTAGTAGTAGTAGTAGCTTAGTAGTAGTAGTAGCCTAGTTGTAGTAGTAGTAGCCTAGTAGTAACAGTAGTAGTAGCCTAGTAGTAGTAGTAGCCTAGTTGTAGTAGTAGTAGCTTAGTAGTAGTAGTAGTAGCCTGGTTGTAGTAGTAGTAGCCTAGTAGTAGTAGTAGTAGTAGTAGTAGCCTAGTAGTAGTAGTAGTAGCCTAGTAGTAGTAGTAGCAGTAGTAGTCTAATAGTAGTAGTAGCCTAGTAGTAGTAGTAGCCTAGTAGTAGTAGTAGTAGTAGTAGCCTAGTAGTAGTAGTAGCCTAGTAGTAGTAGTAGTAGTAGTAGTAGTAGTAGTAGTAGTAGTAGGAGTAGCCTAGTAGTAGTAGTAGTAGCCTAGTAGTAGTAGTAGCCTAGTAGTAGTAGCCTAGTAGTAGTAGTAGTAGTAGTAGTAGTAGCCTAGTAGTAGTAGTAGCCTAGTAGTAGTAGTAGTAGCCTAGTAGTAGTAGTGGCCGTAGTAGTAGTAGTAGTAGTAGTAGCCTAGTAGTAGTAGTAGTAGTAGTAGTAGTAAGTAGTGGTAGCAGTAGAATTAGCAGAAACAGCAGCAGTAGCAGAAACAGCAGCAGTAGCAGAAATAGTAGTAGTAAGTAGAAGTAGAAAGTAGTAGAAGTAGAAAGTAGTAAGTAGTAGTAGTAGTAGTAGTAGTAGTAGTAGTAGTAGTAGTAGTAGAATTAGTAGCAGCAGCAACATACACAACCGTAGTACTGACAGCATTAACATTTACTTTTTTGCACATAAGACGTCATCACAAACGCCCACGCTGATTTACAACATACTGTATGGCCAAGCGTACTGTGAACGGTGGCGGACCTAATGGCGATCGACTTCGACATTAATAAATCTTCCTGTCAGAACGAACTATCACGAAGTCTGTTGTCAGGTAATCGTGTGGATCGCCGAATTTCGTGCATTTCCGTAAAACAGTTTTGTCAGGTACTGACAGAGACTGTATAATACCGGTGTCTGTCAGAGTACTGTACATAGCTATACGGTCGTCTCGTTATTATTGGGAATGTATGAATGAATGAAAAAAAAGTAAAGTTTGTTTTATTTAACGACGCCGCTAGAGCACATTGATTTTTTATCTTATCATCGGCTATTGGACGTCAAACATATGGTCATTCTGACACTGTTTTTTTAGAGGAAACCCGCTGTCGCCACATAGGCTACTCTTTTTACGACAGGCAGCAAGGGATCTTTTATTTGCGCTTCCCACAGGCAGGATAGCACAAACCATGGCCTTTGTTGAACCAGTTATGGATCACTGGTCGGTGCAAGTGGTTTACACCTACCCATTGAGCCTTGCGGAGCACTCACTCAGGGTTTGGAGTCGGTATCTCGATTAAAAATCCCATGCCTCGACTGGGATCCGAACCCAGTACCTACCAGCCTGTAGACCGATGGCCTGCCACGACGCCACCGAGGCCGGTATATGAATGAATGAATGAATATTTATCGATACTCCGCCACAAAAAAATATATGTCGGCTATTGGGTGTCAAATAAAGGTATGTACAATAATGTGACTGGTTACTATTGGGATTAATAGTAGTAGTTTGAGTAATACTGGTGGTGGTGGTGATGATGATAGTGGTGATGATAATAATAATAGTAGCAGTTAGGGTCTCCGTGAGTATCGTACCGTCACACGTTTTCGATCGACACGCGTTTCTGATCGCTCATTTGTAATTGCAATAGTGCGAGGATGGGTGAGCATTGACGTCACCACAAGAACGAAAACGAACACGGAAGTCACTGCTTTTGTTCCGAGAGAAAAATGCTGCGTGTCAAGTTTCCAATGGTAAGTTTTAACTCAAATATCTACAACCATAGTATATTTTATCAATTTTTACTAATGTACATATTTGGTATGAAGAAAATGCTTTACGGAGCAATATCTAGTTATCAAAAAATGTAAACTTGTCGGCTGCTACATTGACGTCACATCTGTCAAAAGTCAAGTGATACACCACGTGATACTCATGCAACCATAAAAATATATGGAAGACAATTTGGGGCAAATCTTATGTTGTTTTTGACGTTACCTTGTTTTGGACATATTTTAATTAAGGGTTTTTCTCATAAGCTAAAATTTGCCACAGTTATGGACAAATTTAGAATTGATATTCAATAAATTATGTATGTATTTTATATAATTATAAATAAATTTTATATTTAATTAAAAAAAGAAAATGATATTCCTTTAAAAATTATGTACCGTTGATTTAGGAGCTAGTAGCTAGGATTTGTTCAGTGCCATACTCCACCTTGCACGACCGTCTAAGTGGAAAAACGGACATCGATTGTGTTAAGTCAGGACCAGACCCATTGTTGTCTCAAGAAGAGGAGCAAACTTTAGTGACACATGTTGAGTTTATGTCATCAGTGGGCTTTGGGAATACCCGCACTGAAGTCCTTAATATTGCCACAGACCTTGCTGTTCATCTTGGCAAAAGAGAAAAGTGTGAAAAACCATTTTCCCTGCGATAGTTTTATGGGTTTATGAAGCGATGGCCCGAGCTTAGAGTTCAAAAACCACGATTACTTGAAATCTTGCGTACCAAAGCAACATCAAAAGATACCATCAACAAATACTTTGATAGCCTGGAAAAGATTTTAGACAAGTATGATTTACGAAACAGTCCAGAGTCCATCTACAACATTGATGAAAAAGGCATTGTAGAAAATCACAAACCCCCCATCTATTGTAGCATCACGTTCCAGTGTCCCAGTTGTTGTAACAACGAGCAGGTCCAACACTACTACGGTTATTGGGTGTGGAAATGCCCTTTGTGTTGCCATACCACCGTATTTTGTTTTCAAGGGAAAGCGCATGCGGGAGGAATTGTTAGTAGGTTGTACGGCAGGCACTGCAGGAACCGTTAGTGAAACGGGTTGGTCGAATTCTGATATTTTTCAAAAGTATCTTAAAGAACATTTTTCAAAGTATGTTCCAGCAGCATCTTCTGACAAGCCTGTCTTAATTCTTTATGATGGTCACACGTCACACATAAATGTTTCCCTGATCCAGTGGGCACGAGAGAGGCACATAATATTATTTGTATTACCTGCTCACACATCGCATGTTCTTCGGCCAATGGATGTGGGATGTTTCGGGCCGTTCGAACGCATTTACAATGGCATGAGACATACCTACATACGCGAACATGCAACATCGGGTATTGACAGACATTCCCTTTGTGAGACTGTCTGCAAAGCTTACTGTGCAGCACTCACACCCGCCAACCTGCAGTCATCGTTCAGAAAGACCGGGATTTATCCATTTGATAGAGACGTTATACAGCCTTCAACATTCCTGCCTTCAGCTGTTTTAAGCAACAACATGGAGTCAGAAAATGAATCACAAACCAGGGCAACTGTCAACTGTGAAGACAATTCATCAAAATGCAAGACGTTTTTCACAACTGCAGAAGAAGTGATCACAAGAAAACCAAAACCTACTAAGAAGAGGAAAGTACACAGTGCTGTGGTCAGTGGTAAAGCCATCACGGAAGATTTGGTTTTGGAAGATATCAGGGAACATCAAAAGAACAAACAAAACAAGGAAGGATTGCAGAAAAGAAAATGTACGAAATCAAAGAAAACTGAAGATTCACCAAAACCAAGTACGTCAGGAATTTTTCTCCCACCCAGTGCTAACACAAAACAGCAGCTTGAAGACGAAGACGATACATCGGAGGAATCTGACGACCCTAGCGATCTTTGCTGCAAGTGCAAGAAGAGCCAACCAGACGAATACAAACACTGTTTCACTTTGCTTCGTTTCGTGGGCACAATGCACCTATCCGGCATGTCAGCATTGGGTACATTTAAAATTTTGCACTCCAGTTAGGGTTGTACGGAGACATTCCGAATTTTGGTGTCCTTGCCATAATGAAATGGAAGAGTAATAATCACTGGAGTAAAAAAAAAAACTGAAAAAAATTATGTCAAATATGTTAAACGTTTAGCCTAATTTTTTCTTTATTCTGAAAGTTAAGTAACATTGATTGAAAGTTACAAACATTTTTAAATCAGTTATATAACGTGGAATTAAGTGTAAAATATGACATCAATAGTGCTCCATACAACGCAACAGCGACCGAGAAAATAGCCGACCAACGAAACGATCGAAAACATGTGACGTTACTAAAATACAGAGGGAATTCCTTTACGACAAAGCAAGACGTTTTCTCCAAGGATATTATGGAATTCATTGCGGATTACTATTGTTTTATGTGGTAAACTATTGTAGCAACAGGTAGGTAAATTATTAAATACTTACAATTTTTTATTTATATTTTATTCATATATTTCGCTTAAACGATCGAAAACACGTGACGCCAGGATACTCGAGTACCCGGGCACGGGTCGAGTCTAGCAAGACTCGAGTCCGTTCACAGGACTCGAGTACCCGTACAACTTCAAGGTGGAATACAATGATCAACTATAATACAATGGCACGGCTTCTAGAATTTTTATAAAATCCACTAGCCATGGGCTTAGTGATTTTTTTAAATTACTAGCCACGATTGTAAATTCACTAGCTTTACTTTACTTTTAAGTTAAAAACACTCAAATTGGGGGATGGGGGTGGGGGCAGGATATTCATATTTACGAAATAAACTGGAATGCATTTGACAACTTGTTTTCACTAGCCATCGGGCATGGCGATAGTAATTATGTACTAGCCCAACATTGAATATCACTAGCCATGGGAGTGGGGCTACCATAATCTAGAAGCCCTGCAATGAACAATGTAGGACAATAATTTCAGCAATAAATAATCAACGATATAAGTTGCACAGTACTTATATGATCATGCGCTAGTTTCTCTTTTTAAAGTGGCCGCCCGTCCGTACGTCACAACACTGAACATATCAACCGGTTTCTAAATGCAATACAATGACATGGTTTGGCATCCATGTTCAGCGCTGGAATTAAGATGAATAGTGCTATTTTACTTTATTCCTTAGTCTCACCATCGTCTAGTGTAAGTGTCGGTAGTGGTAGATAACGTAGTGGTAGTGAAGTAGTAGTAGTAGTAGAGGTAGTTAAAGTAGTATTACTAATAATAACATTCGTGGTAAATGTAGTAGTAGTATTGGTGTGTGTGTGTGGGGGGGGGGGGGGTAATACTAAATAGTAATAGTAAAAGTAGTAGTAGTGGTGGTGATGGCTGTGGTGGTAGTTGTAATAGTGGTAATAGTAGAAGTGCATTCATGCAAAAGTTGTTAGTAGTAGTATTGGTGGTGGTAGTAGTAGTAATAGCAGTAGCAGTGATAGTAGCGATAGCCCAGTAGTAGTAGTAGTAGTAGTAGTAGTAGCCTAGTAGTTGTAGTAGTAGTAGTAGTAGTAGCATACCTGTCAACTCTCACGCATTTGGCGTGAGTCTCACGCATTTGTAACAATCATCAAGCTCTCACGCAACGTTACTATAATATCACACTTTTTCTAAAAATAAAAATATTTTATGATCGCGGTTTATATGTTAGAGCTGAATGGAAGTATATGCTGATATTAACCGTATTAATTAGTAAAACTTGCACTCGCTCGATTTATTTTATTTTTAATTTTTTTTTTTTAGAGATTTTGGACTTAAACAACAACAAAAAACTTCGCCCTGGACCTGCAGTCCCTGGACCCTGACTTCTAATTTTCTCACGCATAAGAATTGCCACAGGTTGATAGGTCTATAGCAGTAGTAGTAGTAGTAGTAGTAGTAGTAGTAGTAGTAGTAGTAGTAGTAGTAGTAGTAGTAGTAGTAAAGGTAATATTAATAGTGTCAAAAGCCGTGGTATGTGCTATTTTAGTTATATAGAGAGAGAGAATAATACATGAGTGGCCGTTAGATACCATTTATCTCATAAATGTTGTTTTAAAATGTATCTAACGAGCGAAAGCGAGTTTGATACGTTTTAAAACAATGAGTTGTGAGATATATGGTATCTAATGGACACGAATGTATTATTCTATTTCTTACATATCCTCAAAAACCAGGGTTTAAGCACATTTTAACATCTTTTTCGACTAAACGTTATTTATAGCCATTGCACTTGTAGCTGACTTACGCGTCACAGACACATGGGTGTCAGGTTAACTATATGTCACAGTCTAATCGATTCCCATCGTGTAGTTTTTCTTTTCATTAGATATATGGCAGTGGTGACCCCAGGGGCCGTATGCATGACGACCGTATAACTATTTTAACCGCGTTTAATTTCTAACCAGCGTATAAAAACTGAAATTTCCTATGCATGAAGCACGGTTAGGACTAACCGGAGGTCTTAAACGCGGATAAAGTTACACACAATTTTTTGTGCGTTTAAGTATCTTAACCGCGTATAAGTCAGAAAACAACATGGCTGCTGTCATTCTTCAGCGTTATCGAGAACGCCGATTACTGAGGAGAAACAGAATATTTAGGGACCGAACTCATCCGTTTGATGTTTTTGACGATGATGTCATATTTGCCAAGTTTAGATTTAGAAGACAGGAAATTCTAGCAATCACAGATGACATCAGCGTCGATATTCTATTATCTAAACGGATGGGTTCATTGACCCCTCTTCTGCAAGTGCTAATTACACTTAGATACTTTGCCAGTGGCAGTTTCCAAGACGTTTGTGGGGAGCTTATAGGAGTTGACCAGTCAACCGTAAGCCGAACTGTGACAAGAGTCACCGACGTCTTGCTACGTCAGGTACCAAATCATGTTCGATTACCCAATGGAAAAAAACAAGATGCCATAAAAACTAAATTTTATGACATGAGTGGATTTCCAAATGTGGTTGGATGCATCGATGGGACTCAAGTTCAAATACAAGCTCCTACGCAGAATGAACATGAATTTGTTAACAGGAAAGGCTACCATTCCATCAATGTTCAGGTAAGATGATTTATGTATTATAAATATATATTTCATGAATATGTATGTATGTATATAGGTATGTAGGTATGTGTGTAGGTCGGTAGGTATGTGCATGTGTATATAGGTATGTATGTATGTATGTATGTATGTATTGTATGTATGTATGTAGATAGGTATGTAGGTAGGTATTTAAGGATTAGCTTTCGGTAAGGTGCATGGGTGGGTATATGTTGATAAGTATATGGTAATGTGCTGGCTGGATTATAAAGTGTTTATGTTGATTTATGATTGAAATATCTTTTGTATGCATTTGTAAATTATTTCAAATGCATAAACAGTTAATATTTGTTTTAAAGCTGATGTGTGACGCAGACCTCATATTCATCAACTGTATTGCGAAATGGCCTGGAAGTGTACATGATTCAAGAATACTACGAGAGTCATCTTTATTCGAAGATTTTGAGAACAAAAGGCAGCCTATGAGAGGAATCATCTTAGGAGACAGTCGCTATATGTTGCGTGACTGGTTGTTAACTCCGATTTCTAATCCCACTACACGTCAAGAGAGAAACTACAACTTCAGTCATAGTTCAACACGTACAGCTATCGAACGGGCCATAGGCGTTTTGAAGAGGAGATGGCACTGTCTTAGCAGACTTCGTTTGACTCCTGCCAAGGCATGTAAAGTTATTGCAGTATGTGTTATGCTAAGTAACCGTGCCAGAAGGCTCAACTTAGATGTCCCAGACACAGACAGTGACAGTGACGATGAACCTGACTATGAACAAGCTTCAGATGCCCACATGGAGGAAGTCCTACCTGTAAACAACCCAATGATAGAACGTGCCAGGCTTGCTGCTGGAAAAACTGCCAGAGAGAGATTAATGAACAATTATTTTCACTGAAAGTCCATCGTGTTAAATAAACATTACATTATTAATTGAATATTACTTTGCTTCCTTGTGCTTAATAAAGTGACCACGAAACAACATAAATATTTGCTTTCTTTATTACGTATTACAATTACAAAATAAACGTAAACAATAACTTTGCCTAAGTAAAACGTAAAAACCATACTTGTTCATAGCATGTTGTTCATTAAAAATGTAGGTGTAATAAGGAACTACAAAACTAGTTCAGTCAGGGTATTCATACAAATATCCCTATTATTAAATGAATTTATTGCAGTTTTCATTACAAAATTTAATTATGTAACTCGTCAATTTTTTTAATTTCTAACAAAATCTTTTTGTTTTTGTTATTGAAAAAAATGGTCATGGCCTTGTTTTTTTCTATCTCACTTTTGAGATATTCCTCAAAGAGATCATTCTCATGATCATCTAGCCCTTTCTCCACCAAGGACTTTCTTTTTATTTTTCTATTTTGGGCCTTTGATTTCGTTATTAATATTTTGTCAAGTGATGGTGAAGCTGATTGTTTTGCTTCAAATGTTTTACTTTCATTTACAATAGCAACTGCTATATTATCATCGTCCTGACATAGTGTTGTGTCTACGTTTAAAAGCGGTGTTAAAGTGAGAGATGAAGGTGTTGGACCAGAGATAGTTTGGACGGATGTCAAATCATCAGGGTATTCCTTTGAGCAATGTGGCGTGGGTTCCGAGGAAACCAGACACGTATTTTCAGTGTTATTCTTGCACTCGACTTCTTGTGTTTGTGGGTTTTCATAAGTGTCTGTTCCTTGCACTGAAAAGAAATAAATTATACCTAATATTATTTATTTTTGTAATAATCATTATTACGTATTGATTGAATAAAATTCATTGCCATAAAATTTAAAAGAAATTATAAAATGAAATGGTGTTTTGTTAAAAATAAAACATTAATGTGAGTTTGGTTTTACTTTTTAAATGTGTTAGAAAATAGTTGTTTTTGTTTTCTTGCACAATACAAGAAAATAATGTAAATTAAACTAGGGTTACCTTCTATTCCAGTGTAGAGGTTTGAATTTTCTCCAATTATGGTCACGATGATGTCCTCGTATGGCAATGGTTTATCTGGTGGTCCACCTCCCGTTTTCGTCCGTCTTTTCTGCTTGTTTAGGACGGCCCCTTTCAACGATCTCCATTTTTCTTTCGCCTCTTGTGGTGTACGTTATGCCACGCCGCATGCACTGATTTTTGCAGTTATTCTTTTCCAAATATCCCCCTTTAACCTGTTTGTGACAGTTTGGTTGTTGGCCATAAACAATGTTTTATGATCAACACTTATTTCTTCTAATAGCACTCTTATGTCAGTGTCTGTAAAATTCGCTTTCCTATGTCTCTTGGCTTGATTTTCCATTATTGAACAGCATACAAGCACTGAATGGTACTACTAGTAAGGGACGACAGTTACACTTAAGCCCATCCCTCATCCCCTCATTGCACGTGCATGAATACCGCATGAGTGTTCCGAGAGTATTGAGACAATGAAAGAAAAAGCTATGTATCGTAAGGTATTTGTTTGTACATTTGTATAAATAGAAAGCCCTACATTTTGTTACAATATAGGCCTAGTAATGAATTAATTTTAAAACTTATGTAAGCTATTGTGTAATTAAAAAAACAATACACGTTTATACATCATTATTTTTATCCAAACATTTGTAAAAATGGGGGTTAGACTAAACTGTTTAATATGGAGTGAGCGGTATGAGTGGGTACAATGTAACTACTTAATGGTGGAAAAAGGTACGTACTGACTATGAATAGCATGATTATAATATGTAAAATCATATAATACCTAACCTGTTTAGCTGTGTAGAGTACCCCCTTAAAATGGCCAAACCATCGTATCACCCCACCCCCCCCCCGTTCCACCCCACCCCGAGTTACACATGGTTCTGAATAAATATTTGATATAATTTAGAAGGCCACCAATTATTTCACCTTTTTTTTAATCGAGAGGCAACACATAAAACCCTTACAGATGACATCGACATAATCATCGAACTCCGACATTTCCAATTTTCCAATTTTATACGCGGTTAGCTATCGGCGACCATAGTCATGACTTGTGCATACTAAAATGCAGGTAAAGTTACACGCAAATAACTATACGCGTTTAGAGAGTTAAACGCGTTTATATTTATACGGTCGTCATGCATATGGCCTGGTCATCACCTAGCAGCAGCCAGTCGTATGTCTTGAAATTGTTAACACAAGTACATTTGTTAACACCCATGTGTAATACAAATTAACGCATGGTGTTCTCACCAACGGGTGTGTAAGAAATATATATATTAAACATCACTTCAGTACCTTAGGGACTACTGTTTGACGTTTACTAGCCTCTGATTAAGCAATAATAATCCTTTTTGTCCCACATTTTTCCGTGTCGTCACTAATAACCAACTTATTCTACGTTCATTTCATGTCATTTATTTTTATGATAATAATAATGTTCAAGCACGTTGCCCTGGGCAAACACCTTACTTATGTCGACTGTTTATGATATCCAAAACAAAAGATGGTGATTAGTGGTTATTAACCGGTGATTTGAACTACCGTACCTATCGTTCAAAATGTTTGTCTCGGCCACTAAGCCGCTGTAAGTATTTTCCTACATCAAAAGAATATATTTTTCTTGATAAGGGAGACAATTCTACAGTTACTAACATTTCAAAAGTTGTTTCCTATTCAAACGATTAGCCTATAGGTTCCAATGGACCAATATAAATTCCTGTTGCCAATAATATAATGTTAATATTTTCTAATAAAACTGATATAAGCAGCTTATCATAGTGGCGTAGCCAGGAGCGGGGGGGGGGGGGGGGAGTATGACCACGGGGGCCATGCACCCCCCCAATCAAAACTTTATTGTTAAAAAACTATAAAATTTTATAAAATAACATACACACACACACACACACACACACACACACACACACACACACACATATACATACATACACACACACACACACACATACATACATACTTACACATACATATATACATACATACATACATACATACACACAAACACACACACACACACATATATATATATATATATATATATATATACAAAGTGTGGGTTGCCACCCACCCCCCTCCTTCAATATAAAATCCTGGCTAAGCAAGTGGCGTATCAACACACTTAGGCAGTACAGCAATAAAAAGTGTGGCACCTCACATTTAATCTACCTGTAAGAAAATGGGGGGGGGGGGGGGGGGGGGTCGCATATTACTACCAATAACAGCCGCAGTTTCCACTCTGTAAATATTTGACGATGCACCTCGACCTTTGACACGGAACTCTCGTCTTTGGTACAATGCACACAGTAGCTATTTACTGAACAATATTACATCATTATCTGATTCTGCACGCGGATCATAACGTAATCGCAGTTATTACCCATATGGTGATAAATATCTTGGTACGTATCAAAGTGATACGTCCCACTAGAATGCCAAGTGGGACGTAACACTGTTGACGTCACACGATGACGTTATCAATTAGCGTACTACAACCTTACAGAAACGTCAACCAAACGAGATGAGTGATATAAATTAAGATCGATTATGGGTAATAAATAGGATATTAAACTCGCTACCATTTCGTATCATGTTTATGTCACTCGTGAAATAATTTTCATTGTCACTCGCTAAAGCTCGTGACAACTGAAAATTATTTCACTCGGGACATAAACATGATACGAAATGGAAGCCCGTTTAATATCCTATAAATATTGCCAACCAATAACGCCGAATGCGATAGTTACGTTATATATAATTGTGTGTGTGTGTGTGTGTGTGTGTGTGAGAGAGAGAGAGAGAGAGAGAGAGAGAGAGAGAGAGAGAGAGAGAGAGAGAGAGAGAGTATGTGTGTGTGTGTGTGTGTGTACGTGTGTGTGCGTGTGTGTGTGTGTGTGTATGTGTGTTTGTATTTGTACTAGTTGTTTCTGTCTGTAGGGGTACCTGTGCCTAACTCCACATCCCTCGTGACCCTAGCATAGCTACGAGTCCATTGCTGTTCATAATGCAGAGTACCAAGCAACTTGGGCAGTATTATTCAGAAACAAATTTAACTCTATTACATTTTTATATTTTACATATTTTATTCTCAAAATGTTTAGAGTATTGTTTTCGTAAACCAAAGATGCTAAGGAGGATAGCATGTGACAACTGGGGTTCATTCCGGCGACATCTAATTGGTCATAGCCGACAACTCGTTGTACGTCTGCGTGATGTAGTCATACTGCACTTCCCTGTTCCCAGCTGAAAATAGTCCGTAGTCCCTGACCAGGTCAAAGGTTAGAGCGTCCCACGGTTTGTGGATAATCGTGACGTCATGAAGACAGTTGTAGTGTTGACAGCCCGAGTGCGATCCGTTCAGCTCAATTAGATCATCGGATCCACGAGACAGTCTCTTCATGGTGTCTAACAATGACGAACAAACAATAGTGAGATTGACGGAACAACGCACGGGCGGACGGAAGGACGGACGGACGGACGGACGGAAGGAAGGATGCAAGGAAATGTTTTATTTAACGACGCACTCGACGCATTTTATTTACGGTTATATGGCGTCGGGCATATGGTTAAACACCACACAGATATTGAGGGAGGAAACCCGCTATCGCCACTTCATGGGCTACTCTTTTCGATTAGCAGCAAGGGATCTTTTGTATACACATTCCATAGACAGGATAACACATACCACGGCCTTTGGTAAACCGGACGAACGGACAAACATGCAAATACTGACCCAGAGTCAAATTCCATTTGACCGTTATCCGTGTAATACGCAAACATTTTGTTGGGCAGATTCCATTATGCGTCTCCATACGCATGTTCGTGCCGTATGCGGCTTTTCGCGATGCATTATGGATTACGAACACCCAAACGGATGATGGACAAATGGAATTTGCGCCTTACACAGAGTGAGTGATTTGGCGTGGATGGATGGATCGGTAAGTGAGTGAGTAACTGAGAAGGCAAGTTGGTGAGTGAGTGGTTGAGCTATCAGTCAAGCCACAAGACGGTCGGTCGGTCGGTCAGTCAGTCAGTCAGTCAGGTGGGCATGCAGGTCATAGATTTATAGATGAATAATGAATTGACAAAATTAAGAGAGAGAGACAGAGACAGAGACAGAGAGACAGAGAGAGACAGACAGAGAGCGAGACGGAGACAGAGGCACACACACAGAGAGAGAGACAGACAGACAGACAGACTGACAGAGACAGAGATGCAGAAATAGGGAAGAGGAAAGAAGACGAGAACTGCTGTTATATAAATTATAATTACTTGCGTTTCTCGAGTAGATGTTTCCAGAACGAACATAAACAAAATACTCTTTGTTTATCCACGGTGTCGCTGTAGACGGCAAACCTCCTGCAAATTACACAACACCAGCGTTATATGTACTGCCCTGTCAAAGGGTCAAAGGGCATAAAACGATTGGGTTTACAGAATTCGAGTCTTCTTTTACTAGCTCTAGCTCTAATGTTCTCACAAAGGATTACATCTAACCAGTACCTTCTGTCCTGTATAGACAGATGAGGGAATATCGTCCAGGGCCCCTTCCACGAAGCGATCTTAGCACTAAGATCACCTTAGTGCATAAGGTAACTATGATCTTAAGGTGATCTTAGCGATACTATCACCTTAAGTGCATAGAGTAGTTATGCACTTAAGGTGATCTTAGTGCTAAGATTGCTTCGTGGAACGGGGCCCAGGAGAGTGGCAGTCGTCTTTCACACAAAGTAGGGAGTATCGTCCTGGGGAGTGGCAGTCTTCTTTCACACAAAGTAGGGAGTATCGTCCTGGGGAGTGGCCAGTCGTCTTTGCACTAAAATCACCTTAAATGCATAAGGTAGTCATGTACTAAATGTGATCGTAGAGTTAAGACCGCTTCGTTGAACAGGGCCCAGGGAAGTGGCAGTCGTCTTTCACACAAAGTAGGGAGTATCGTCTTCTGGAATGGCAGTCTTTGGAACACAAAGTAGGGAATATCGTGCTAGAAGTGGAGTCTTCCGAAGACAAAAAACCTGTTCGTGATTCGTTGTCATAACTGCTGACTCTGTCTTGTGCGGGGCGGGATTTAGCTCAGTTGGTTGAGTGCTCGCTTGAGGTGCTTGCGTCGCAGGATCGAACCACGTGTGTGGATCCATTCAGCTGGTTTGGGTTTTTTCTCGTTCCAACCAGTGCACCACAACTGGACAAAGGCCGTGGTATGTGCTTTCCTGTCTGTGGGAAAGTGCAAATAAAAATCGCTTGCTGCATTAGAAAAACATTTGCGTGTTTTCTCTAATGACTACGAGTCAGAATTACCAAATGTTTGACATCCAATAGCCGATGATTAATAAATCAGTGTGCTCTAGTGGTGTCGTTATATAAAAAAAAAACTGTCTTGTGCAGAGTTACGAGTTTTAATATGTGAAATTAATATGTCACCCAGATTCTCTGCAATGTGCATGAACTGAGAACGACGAAGACTGTGGACTTACCCGCACCGTCGAGATTGTAATAAACAAATCTTCTCGTTAATTGTCCGTAAACATCGTGCTGGGCTAGTTGACCAAAGAACTCGTCTGCCACGAAAGCTCCGCTAGAGTGCGCTGCAACTACGATGAGGCCATTGCTGTGCGCATGCTTCAAGAGATGTCTGTAATTAAAGAAAGAAAGAAAGATTTTATTTTTTTATTTAACGACGCACTCAACACATTTTATTTACGGTTATATGGCGTCAGACATATGGTTAAGGACCACACAGATATTGAGAGAGGAAACCCGCTGTCGCCACTTCATGGGCTACTCTTTTCGATTAGCAGCAAGGGATCTTTTATATGAACCATCCCATAGACAGGATAGCACATACCACGGCTTTTGATGTACCAGTCGTGGAGCACTGGCTGGAGCGAGAAATAGCTCAATGGGCCCACTGACGGGGATCGATCCCAAACCGACCGCCCATCAAGCGAGCGCTTTACCACTGGGCTACGTCTCGCCCCTGTAAGTAAAGAGACAATTTGCTGAAGTTTGTGCAGGAATTCATTTTGGGGGCATCACAATAACAACGGTAAAGCTATAGTGTCACTGTGATGAATCTGACTTTATTACACCGACCGGACTCGGTGGCGTCGTGGCAGGCCATCGGTCTACAGGCTGGTAGGTATTGGGTTCGGATCCCAGTCGAGGCATGGGATTTTTAATCCAGATACCGACTCCAAACCCTGAGTGAGTGCTCCGCAAGGCTCAGTGGGTAGGCGTAAATCACTTGCACCGACCAGTGATCCATAACTGGTTCAACAAAGGCCATGGTTTGTGCTATCCTGCCTGTGGGAAGCGCAAATAAAAGATCCCTTGCTGCTAATCGGAAGAGTAGCCCATGTAGTGGCGACAGCAAGTTTCCTCTCAAAATCTGTGTGGTTCTTAACCATATGTTCGACGCCATATAACCGTAAATAAAATGTGTTGAGTGCGTCGTTAAATAAAACATTTCTTTCTTTCTTATTACACCGAGGGCGGAGTGAAGCCCAGTGGTAAAGCGTTCACTTGATGCGCGGTCGGTCTAGGATCGATCCCCGTCATCCCCGTCGGTAGGCCCATTGGGTTTTTTTTTCGTTCCAGCCAGTGTACCACGACTGGTATATCAAAGGCTGTGGTATGTCCTATCCTGTCTGAGGGATGGTGCATATAAAAGATCCCTTGTTACTAATGGAAAAATGTACTGGGTTTCCTCTATATGACTGTGTCAAAACGACCATATGTTTGACATCCAATAGCCGACGATTAATAAATCAATGTTCTCTAGTGGTGTCGTTAAAAAAAATTAAAACGTTTTTTAAATATTACACCGCAGTGGAAGAGATACTCATGTTATTGTTCATCTCTTCACATTGTGGAATATATCTTTTGAGAGGTCATGACTTCTGACCAGGTGACTGTGTCACACATGTTCGTGCAAAAAGTAAAAAAAAGTAAAGTTTGTTTTATTTAACGACGCCACTAGAGCACATTGATTTTTTATCTTATCATCGGCTATTGGACGTCAAACATATGGTCATTCTGACACTGTTTTTTTAGAGGAAACCCGCTGTCGCCACATAGGCTACTCTTTTTACGACAGGCAGCAAGGGATCTTTTATTTGCGCTTCCCACAGGCAGGATAGCACAAACCATGGCCTTTGTTGAACCAGTTATGGATCACTGGTCGGTGCAAGTGGTTTACACCTACCCATTGAGCCTTGCGGAGCACTCACTCGGGGTTTGGAGTCGGTATCTCGATTAAAAATCCCATGCCTCGACTGGGATCCGAACCCAGTACCTACCAGCCTGTAGACCGATGGCCTGCCACGACGCCACCGAGGCCGCTCGTGCAAAAAGTGTGCGCATGGTTCTTTCGATTCATATTTTTAAATCTGAAAAATACTTGCTGTCAATTCATATAATTAATGTAAGCAGCATAATTTAACAAAATATATAGTTTAATAATTTTGTTTAGCCTTGAATATTTTGATTATATTGTGTGTGTAAACTTCATCAATAGATGTGGGGCGTGGGAATTCAAAGTTTCATTGATAAATAGCTACATGTAGTGACTTCATTTTGTCCCTGTCTTTAATCTGTGCTTTTTCATGTCTCTAGTTATTTTTGGAAATCATTCTGTACGATTTTTGTTCATTGATTTGCAGTGTAATAAATAAAACACTACAGCATACTGGTTACCGTGAGAGATCGTTACGTTACAACTCGTGTTTTTAACCATACATGACTCGCTTTCACTCGTGACGTACGATTGAAAACTACATTCGTAATGCAAACGGCCTCACACGTGTAAGCCTACTCCTTTAAAATATTCCCTATATAACAAATTTTTTTATTTGTGTCTATGCATATTAATGTACTTTCAACAGTGTTATTTTTTATTATTATTATTTAATGAGTTGAATGGACTACTTACGTAATCAATTTTGAGTTTCCAATTTCTCTTGCTTCATACAAATCGTCATCCGGTCCTTTGACAGCATACACGTTGCCGACTTTGAGTTGTTTGAGGGGCGAATGGGTAACGAGCCTGTCCGCCCAATTGCGACTAAGATGGCTGCTGACACTCCAGCCAGCGTAGGCGATTAGCATGTTGTCTACAATGTACACGCAGTAGTTGTATCACCATTGTAGTCATCGACGTCATCAGTTATTAAAGGGACATTCCTGACTTTGCTGCACTTTTCAAGATGTTATCGACTAACAAAGACTTTTTAACGATTGTAATTATATATCAAATATATATATTTTCAGCATAAAATATTAGTGGCTGTATATTAAACGTGTTTCTGATCGTTCTAATATTTGCACTAGGTTAAATTTCATTTTATTTATTTTTTTAAATAATAATTTTAAAAAAACATTCGTACGTACGAAATTATTTGAAGACAAAATCCAGTTTGGGCTTTTTACAAATATTAAGACGACCAGAAACACATTGACTATACAGCCACTGATATTCTAAACCAGAAAATATATTTAATATGTAAGTTTAATCGTAGAACTATTTTATTAGTCGGAAACATCTTACAGTGCAGCAAACTCAGGAATGTCCCTTTAATACAGCACAAATTTACATGTATGATTATTAAAGGTAGATCACTCTCAAATGTGAGGGTTTCCTTCTCCGAAAACAAATCGATGATAATCTCCGTGTAATTTTCAGTAACATACCAAAACTAAATAACACTTTAAAAGTGTGAAACATAAGCCCAGTGATAAAGTGCTCGCCTGATGCGCGGTCAGACTTCAGGGAACGATCCCCGTCGATGGGCCCATTGGGTTATTTCTCATTCCAGCTTATGCAAAACGACAGGTGTACCAAAAGCTGTGGCATGTGCTATCCTGTCTATGAAATAGTGCCCATAAAACATCCCTTTCTACTATTGGAAATGTGTAGTGGATTTCCTCTCTAAGACGAAAGGGGCGGGATGTAGCTTAGTGATAAAGCGTTCGCCTGATGCACGGTCAGCCATGGTTCGATCCTCGTCGATGGGCTCATATGGCTATTTCTCGTTCCAGCTAGTGCACCACAACTGGTGCATCAAAGGCCGTGGTATGCGATGTCCTGTCTGTGGGATGGTCAATATAAAGGATCCCTTGCTACTAATGAAAAAGTTAGAGAATTCTACCAAATGTTCGACAATCAATAGCCGACGATTAATAAAATCAATGTGCTCTAGCGACCAAGTTGTGTCGTTAAATAAAAAGAAACCTCAACTCCAAGACTATATATCAAACTTACAAAATATTTGACATCCAATAGTTCATGATTAATAAATCAATGTACACTAAAACACCCTTTAACTTTCGCAACCATACCACCTTCCAATTAGCATAATATACTAGTATTCAATACCGTATCGCTGCACTAAACTGATTCCTAAAGACGTTTATTAGTCGTGAGGGTATGCAGTATTCACTGGCTGGTGCTTTGTCTACAGAGAAGAGCTGGTTTTGACCACGGTATGTGGTTTTCAACTCCGTCTGGCGGAGGGGGCGGAGGGGGCGGAGGGGGCGGGACGTAGCCCAGTGGTAAAGCGCTCGCTCGATGCGCGGTCGGTCTGGGATCGATCCCCGTCAGTGGGCACATTGGGCTATTTTTCGTTCCAGCCAGTGCACCGAGACTGGCATATCAAAGGCCGTGGTATGTATTACCCTGACCACGGTATATGGTTTTCAACTCCGTCTGTAGGTGGGTGGGGGACATAGCCCAGTGGTAAAGCGCTCGCTCGATGCGCGGTCGGTCTGGGATCGATCCCCGTCGGTGGGCACATTGGGCTATTTTTCGTTCCAGCCAGTGCACCACGACTGGCATATCAAAGGCCGTGGTATGTACTACCCTGTATGTGGGATGGTGCATATAAAAGATCCCTTGTTGCTAATCAAAAATAGTAGCCCATGAAGTGGCGACAGCGGGTTTCCTCTCTCAATATCTGTGTGGTCCTAACCATGTCTGACGCCATATGACCGTAAATAAAAAATGTGTTGAGTGCGTCGTTAAATAAAACATTTCCTTCAGTCTATAGGAGAACTGCCACTTTATAATAGACGCACGCCAGTACAGACGCCAAAAAACTACTTACCTCCATATCCGTAGTCTCTATAACTGACAGCCGTTGCCAAGAGTGACCCAGTCCTATCAATAGTTTAAAAAGGCTTTAACTGTATTAAAGGGATAGTAAATTCAAATATGTGCCTTAAAGGGACATTCCTGAGTTTCCTGCAGTTGTTAAGATGTTATAGACCAACAGAGATTTTTTTTAACGATTGTAATTACATATCAAATATATTTTTTTGCATAAAATACTAGCGGCTGTATATTAAACGTGTTTCTGGTCGTTCTAATATTTGTACTAGGTTATATTTCATTTTATTTCCTAAAATATGTTTTGTCGTACGTACGAAATTATATGAACACAAAATCCAGTTTTGGCTCAAAATTACTCAAAATTTCAATTTGTGTTGTATTGGCCATTCTCAAAGAGAATGTTACACCCCTGCACCACGGAGAGGTTACAGCATGCGCAGGGAAAACATCTTACAATGCAGCAAACTCAGGAATGTCCCTTTAAGAGTTGGAAAGATGCATACCCGGACCACCAACACATACTGACATGAAAAACGCGTAATTTTAGAGTTATTTAAAAAAAAAAACGTGATTATTCCTGCTAACTGGGGGCAGCCATTTTCTTTTATTTTCGTCGCGTCCGGTACTCTAGCTTGGGGCGAAGTGACGTCAGCTCCAACCAACTCCCGTATGCACAGTAGAAACAAACGCAGTCATTTACGACAAGGCGCTTCGCTTTCATCAACCTGACTTGTAAAACAACGTAAATGACTTGATAATATAATAAACTATTTGACTAAATATACTTCAATAGAGGTATTTCACATTCCTATTGCGCATGCGCGCGAAGAGTAACGTCCCTTGACAAAATAGACTGAAACTAGTCTATTTACAAATTGGGGGGCGTGACAGACAGGTTGTTATGGGCGACTTGAGTAGCTTCGTAGGAGACTTTTAAACTTTGGCAACTAACATGTACATATTTCGAATTAGATGGTATAATGGCCGTAGAAAACGGTCTGCTGAAATTTACAGCGGAATGGTTCAAATTAAAAAGCAGTGCAACAACTTGGACAAAGTCTCTGCGACTTGTATCCGAGGGTTTTGATAACGCCAGATTAAAAGACTATCTCGTAAAAAGTATAAACAAAACATTTGACAGATTCCATAGGTTATGGCATCGACAGGTTATGGCATCGATCGATATATATATTTGAGAAAGAGAGAGAGAGAGAGAGAGAGAGAGAGAGAGAGAGAGAGAGAGAGAGAGAGAGAGAGAGAGAGAGAGAGAGAGAGTATATATATATAAACATACACACACACACACACACACACATATATATATATATATATATATATATATATATATATATATATACTAGTCAAACCTGTCTTAAGCGGCCACACAAGGGAGTAGATAAACGTGGCCGCTTAAGACAGGTTGCCGCTGAGTACAGGTTGCCACATATATAGTCTTTAAAACATTTGTTGTTGTTTCTTGTTTTACCGTCTGTACTGCTAATTAACGGATGTGTGCTTCATAGTTGACTATAAATCAACTTTTGACAGGTTGTCTCCTTCAAAAATAATGCAAATAGAATATATTAAATTAACCGTTTTCCACAAGTTTGTTTTCTTTTTCCATTTAATTATTTAATTCCGACTTCATGCGATGTATTGTTATAGTAAGTGAATCTACAAATGTCAAGCATAGCCTGCCCAGAGGCAATTAGATGCATGTCAGATTCATACTTCCTTAATTGATACACAGTGGAGATGTCGGGACTGAATGGGTACTAGTATTCCTGAAGGTGTGAAGATCGGTTATTTGCTGCACCTATCGCTGTTGTTAAAATATCCCTTTTATATAAGAGTAAAACTTTACTGTGGCCGCTTAATGCAGGTATTTTAGCGATTTGGGATCAGATTTAGGTGGCCGCTGGCCGCGTTAGACAGGTGACCGCTTATTACAAGTGACATTTATAAATCGTTTGGGAGGAAAAAAGTGGCCGCTTAAGGCAAGTGACCGCTAAATACAGGTGGCCGCTAGGACAGGTTTGACTGTATATACATATATATATATATATATATATATATATATATATATATATATATATATATATATATATATATATCAGAAGGTGTTTTGTTGCATTTTTCTTAGTGTCTATCTAATTGGGAAAAGTTAAAAAAAAAGAAGAGATTTTTTATGCTGTTACATGTATATCCATAAAGTGGGAATTTAAAAAAGGGGGATTGGGGGGGGGGGGGGGTTTTTGAAGGTAGGTGCCGTTCTGTTTACCCATACACACGTTTTTATACAGTGTCAACATGAACGCATTGAGTATTATACAAAATATATTTATTTTCTTTACTGTTAATGTGTTTTCCACCATATCTAAGTATATAAAATACTAGACGGACCTGTGTAGGAACGTCCTGTACAGAGCCGTCATCACTCTATATATATTTATATATCATTATTATTATTATTATTTAAGGAGTGTCTGTTATTTCTTTTACGTTCATCGGGGTATGAACAAAATAAATCATCCGTAAATTTTGTGAATCGGCGAAGCCGTTCTCACAAGTTTGCGGATGATTTTTTTGTTCATACCTAGATGAACGTAAAGTAATAACAGACAATACTTATAATTAAATTTGAAACATACTGAGTAATAATAACATTAAAAGTTCATATATATATATATATATATATATATATATATATATATATATATATATATATATTCTGTTGAGTATTGTCCGAAATATACATATATTTTCTGTATATACAAAATAGATATTTATTTTATTTTATTTACTGTTTACTACCATATCTAAGTAGAGAATACTAAATCGCCCTGTATAGGAACGTTCTGTACAGAGCTGTTCTGACTACATATATTTTTTATATATTTACACACGCACACGTTATATATTTTATTGAGTATAATCCGAAATATACATATATTTTCTTTATATACAAAATATATATTTATTTTCTTTACTGTTAATGTGTTTTCCACCCATATCTAAGTATACTAGACCGCCCTGTGTAGGAACGTCCTGTACAGAACCGGTAAGGTTTTGGTCCCTTATGCGTTCACTGGCTTCCCTCCTACAAAATGTGCCGAACAAACCCTCGTACTTAGAGTAACATTAAAATCGTTTTCTACGTGAAACGATTACCCACAATCGTTTCCGATATCCATTGGCTGGATATCGATGGAAGGATAACGAATTTCCCGGACATATGCGGTTGGAACAGTTAATAATTGAACAATGGTCGTGGCCTCCCATTGCTTTTGCCCCCCAATTTGCAGATAGGTCTATTTTGGCGAGATCTCGCGAAATCTCGCGGTTTGCGTCCTCGAGTAACTCCTCAACGGGCACATGCGCAGTGGAATGTGAAATACCTCTATTTGCATTAACAGAACGAAATGGGGTTATAGTATTTTTCTCTCTTAAAACATCCAAAGAAAAAATGTATACTATTATGGCCTATTGGTAGACTACATTGGAACAAAAACGACCACTCACAATACCCAAGTGATAAGTTTCTTTAGGACTACGTAATTGGTCAGTTCTGTGATTTTAGATGGGAAAGTCTACTTAATCTGGAGTTTTACAGAATGATTTACAGTAATAAAGTATGACGGCTGATAATGTCCATTACCATGTTAAGGGTGGCAGGTATACCCCAATATCCTGTGATGTAATTTTGCGTCTAGATGGCGGTAATTAATGGCTTGTCTACCTGACTGGTGATTTTAATAGCCGTATTTCAATTGATGATTGTATATTCAATGATAAAGATGGTAAAGATACTGAACCACTTTCCGACGCATACAAATTAGAAATACTTAACATTCCTCTTAAGAGAAAAAGTATGGACAAGAAAAAGAATAATTATGGAAATTTACTTATAGATTTGTGTAAATTTAATAATCTGTACATTCTTAATGGTCGTGTCGGTGAAGATAAACATTTTGGTAAATTTACTTGTAAAAACTCTAGTGTTGTAGATTACTGTATTGGTACTAGTAGTTTATTAGGTCTAATTGACGACTTTTGTATACTAGAATTTTCAAAATTATTTTCTGATGTTCATTGCCCACTATCCATTAAGCTAAAGTCTCATCAGACTTTACAAACTGATAATGATACTGATAATGATGAGATACATGTCTGATAAACCACAGAAGTGGGATAACAGCAAAATAGACGATTTTTGTGGCAATATTAATATTGATACAGTGCATGAACTTTATGATCAGTTATGTAATACTGAGTTTAATACTATTACTGTTACATTGTAGCTTGTAATCCTATGGATTAATCACGACGCCACCGAGGCCGGTATTAAGGTTCAAGCACAGGTGAAGGCCACTGAAAGAACCGGTATAGACCAATTAATTAAGAAAACACTCAGTTTATCATTTCAGTACATAGGTTATCGCATGGACAAAACATGATACGGTTATTTCGACACTTTGACAATGGTGGTTTATTTTGTATTGTAAAATAGTATATACTTATTGCTGGTTTACTGGAATGGATATTACTACAGACCATTGCGCAAAAATCAGGTACGTTTGTTTCTTCAGTTCTAAGACCAATTCCTGACGTGACGCGTTAAATATTACGTAACCACCGGCTCGCCAGAGGGCGCATTCACTGGGATGGTACAAAATGGCTGCACCCGTTATATATAATAGCCGTCACATTTAACCGTTTTATTAATTATATATAATAATTTACTTGTTGATATTAAGCAATAAGGTGCATTATATATCGTTGCCTTGCGAGAGCATTCCTTTAAGTGTATTAACGATGTACATGTACATCTAAAAATTCAGAAATAATTAAATAATGAAGAAATTGCAGTTTGTTTTTCTCTTATTTAATTATTTTTTTGCACACGTAAAATAACTAAAATGCTGAAACTTGGAGACGAGATCATAATGGCGGGGGCTAGAATTTAATCTCTCTCTCTCTCTCTCTCTCTCTCTCTCTCTCTCTCTCTCTCTCTCTCTCTCTCTCTCTCTCTCTCTCTCTCCCTCTTCCTCTCTCCACTCCCTCCCCCCCCCCCCCCCCCGTCCATCATGAACATATCTGAGCATGAGCAATATACAATGAAAATAGGTAGAATCTAAGTCATTTGTATGTTTTAGTAATGTCATACTACAAAAAGCGATGAATAGGACAGAAATTAAAATACTTACGAGGCCAGAAATGCCACAACAATGATTTATACCCAGCACCAATAGCAATATGACCACCATATTTAATTAGGTTTGTTAGGTACACGTGGTATTGTCTGTTCTATTTTCAATATCTTTATCTTGACTTATCTTTGGCGGATCCAGAATTTTTTTTCTTTTTTTCTTTTCATTCATTTTTCAACAGGGGTGGGACGTGGTAAAGCGCTCGCTTGATGCGCGGTCGGTTTGGGATCGATCCCCATTGGACTATTTCTCGTTCCAGCAAGTGCACCACGACTTGTATATTAAAGGCCGTGGTATGTGCTCTCCTGTATGTGGGAAGTACACATAAAAGACCCCTTGCTACATTATAAAAAATGTAGCGGGTTACCTCTGTTGACTACGAGTCAGAATTACTAAATGTTTGACATCTAATAGCCGATGATCAATGTGCTCCAGTGGTGTCGTTAACCAAAACAAACTTTGTTTTCATTTTCAACGTTTTAATACAGGTAAGGAACGTAATACATGTTTATTAACTCCTCACCACGGTTTAAACTACGACTCTGGCCGCTGACATGTTATTTTTGACATGTGGGCGACATAGGGAAACCAAGAAAACCCACTACCGCCACGACACCACTAAAGCACATTGATTTATTAAATAATCACATTTCGTAACTTTGACATAATAGTCTTAGAGAGAAAACCTCACCTACATTTTTCTAAATAGCACGGGATATTTTATATGCATTTTCCCACGGAAAGGATAGCACATATCACGGCCTTTGATATACCAGTCGTGGTAAACTGGCTGCCTAACGATTAACAGCATGGGATAATTTATACACACTTTCCTATAGACAGTATACTACATACCACACTTTTGGGGAACTGATTAGGACGAGTCCATTGAGTGTGATAGATCCCTAAAATACATAGGCGGATCAAAGTGGGTGCCTACGGGATCCGTTCATGCCCGACGAGTTGGCCCTTTTCCCCCCGACCCAGCAAAATATTTCCTGGATCTGCCCATACGGAGAGCGATTTACCGCTACACTACTCCCTGCCCCCTATACACAGCTAAATGCAGAGGCGGAGGGGGGGGGGGCAGGGGACGGACCCCCCTAAATTTTGCGATAGTTATAATTTTATTATATATTAATTTTCATTTTACGATCCCCCTCCAAACCTCCACCAAAGTTCCCTTCGCAATTCACCTCAGTTCACTGCCCCACCCCACCCCACCCCTCTAAATGGACTTTCTGGATCCGCCACTGAAATGTATTGTATGGAATAAGTTCTAGAACAGCCCTGTCGTCTGGGTCAATTGATATAGATCCTCCCTTCGTCAGTCCTGGATCCGTTAACGCTTATCGCAGTCATCGCGTTCCAGACCAAAGTATTTCACTATTTCAGAGAAAGTGGACCGCATTGTGTATGCAACACAGAAGAGTAACAGAACTGAACATAAACCAGGTTTAGTGTTACAACAGTTTTGTATAAAACTAGAATTGAAAGAAAGAAAGAAACGTTTTATTTAACAACGCACTCAACACATTTTATTGACGGTTATATGGCGTCAGACATATGGTTAAAGACCACACATATATTGAGAGAGGAAACCTGCTGTCGCCACTTTATGGGCTACCCTTTTCGATGTACCAGTTATGGTACACTGGCTGGAACGAGTAATAGCCCAGTGGGCCCACCGATGGGAATCGATCCCAGACCCACCGCCCATCAAGCAAGCGCTTTAACACTAGGCTACGTCCCGCCGCCCCCCCCAAAAAACGAGAATTGAAATTATACATTTTATGTGGACATCAATTTAGATCTACGTGGTGGGTTATTTTTTCTTTTAGACGGGGGGGGGGGGGGGGAAGAGTCCGTGCAACTGGAAAAATACCCATAAATAGAAATAGCGCAATAGGCCCACCGACGGGAATTGATCCCAAAACGACCGCGCATCAAGAGAGCGCTTTACCACTGGGCTACGCCTCGCCCCGAACACCCAATAATAACTTTCCCTAAAATAAGACCTTAATATTGTGGGGTGTCGTTAAACATTCATTAATTCAATACTGTGGAAGAATAGCTACCCGCAGCAAACCAATTTTAAATTAACATGTAGCTCACGTGTTTTCTCTTTTGATGAACCGTTCAAAAATGCGCCACAAATTCCTTCAATAAATTGCGCGCTACTTTCCTTTTTTGACTTTAATGGACATTCCCAAGTTTGCTGCAAATTTAAAAATGTTTAACAAACAGACTTTTTAACGATTCTAATTAAAATATATTTTATGCATAAAATATTAGTGGCTGTGTATTAAACGTGTTTCTGGTTGTTCTAATATTTATAATAGGTTAAATTTCATTTTATTTCCTAATTATTTTTATTTTTTTCGTATGTACAAAATTATTTGAAGACAAAATCCAGTTTGAGCTTCTTACAAATATTAAGACGGCCAGAAACATATTGAATATACAGACACTGATATTCTAAACAAAAAAATATATTTAATATGTAAGTTTAATCGAAGAAATATTTTATTAGTCGGAAACATCTTACAGTACAGCAAACTCAGGAATGTCCATTTAATCCTATGGGATATTCAAAATTCAATAGCATCAAAATTGCCCATACCCACTACTGATTCCGTTCAGACTGCTGGCGATCCCTTGCTGTCCCCTCTTCCATCCACCCCATCCCTTTTCCTGTCCTGGATGGAGGTGCTGGCCAAAGCACCCAAGGCAAGCGTGCATTACAACAGCTTGTTCTGAATGTGTATGTAAAACCGTATGACCTGACCTGACCTGACCTGACCTGACCTGCGGAAGCATGATAGTTCTTACCTGATGGAAACTACTATGTTATTTTGCTTTATAATAGTGTAAAAGTCTGTAAATATAAAACAGATTTGTGGGAAACAACCGTTTTCTTACAAACTCTTTTACAAATGTTTATTATACAAATGAAACATGACAAAAAAAGCCAACATGATGATGTAAGGATGATAAAGTTATTTATCCTCGGGCCCTTCCCCACCAGGTACCAGCTGAAAATAGAAGAAAACACAAAATATTACAATACATCAGGGCTCGCAAAGTGGTCAATAGCAACAAAAATTAAAAATTATTAAATTTTGGAAACACAATTTTTGAAAGATTTTATCGCGATGTTTAGTTACCAAACACATTTCCAACCAGTTTTGTTCAATTTGTCACTCACATGTACTAGAAGTGTTTTGTTTTTAACACACAACAAAACATTAAAGGGACATTCCTGAGTTTGCTGCAATTTTTAAGATGTTACCGACTAACAGAGACTTTTTGACAACTGTAATTACATATCAAATATATATTTCCACATAAAATATTAGTGGCTGTATATTAAACGTGTTTCAGATCGTTCTAATATTTGTACTAGGTTAAATTTCATTTTATTTCCTAAAAAATATTTTTTCGTACGTACGAAATTATTTGAAGAGAAAATCCAGTTTGGGCTTCTTACAAATATTCAGACGACCAGAAACACATTGAATATACAGACACTGATATTCTAAATAAGAAAATATATTTAATATGTAAGTTTAATCGTAGAACTATTTTATTAGTCGGAAACATCTTACAATGCAGCACACTCAGGAATGTCCCTTTAACATAATGACTTGATAGAGAAATCACAATCAACAGTTTCCATAAATACAGGGACGTAAGTGATACATTTCTTAGTTTATTTTATACAAAATGGTTCTCACTAGTAAAGACATATTAACCAAACAAAAGAATAATCACATACAGAGTTTAGTAGTATAAACTAATCAAGAAAATGTCATTTCAAACTCCATTGGCAGACATTCTTTGTACGGGCGAGTATTGCCGTTTTATTTATACACTCATGTCACCTTAGTCTGCGTGGCACAAAAGTCTGAACATGTTAATTACATTACATTACATCTTGAAACAAGTGTTGGGGTATGTTTGTAAACAAACAACGTTAATTTAATTCATAAAACAATGGTTAAAACAACATATTTTGATTGTGAATATATGTATAAAACTGATAGATAACAATTTGACTGAAAAAAACGTCGAATTAATGCACAGAAAGTATACTTTTGTCAGCCTCGATCAACATGTTTTTTTATCACCTGTCAACACGTGTCTGTCAATGCTGTAATGATCAACCTTGTATATCAACTTACACAAGTTTACATAGAAGCTTCAATTACATACAGTATTGTAATTTATGAATCCATAAATAAAATAAATGTTTTATTTTTATCTGTTAACGTAAACATCTAAGCATACAGTATTACTTTGAATTTCCATCAGAGTGACACAATGCAAAATGGCTGCACAGGCTTTGAAGTTTGCACTTACAACATGCCCTATTTTAGCTATAGTCCGTTTCAAAATTATCATTGATTGTCCTATATGTCTAACAAACACGATTTGTGCTCATTTACACAGTTAATAACAGACAACTTTTGTTGAATAATGATCAACATTTTTGACATCACCTTTTTTTATATTATCATTTTGTGTTGTCCAAACTAAGAAGCATGGAACACCATTTATATTTATCTCATTTGCATAATCTAAATTTTCTGAAACAGACACCAGGAAGTGTTTGTTGTTTAGAACTCACAAAAAGTCGGATTCATTATTTGTTGCCATTTCTGTAAACATTAGCGACAGAAGTGGTTGTTTTAATGTTTGCTGCGCAGACTTATGTGCCATCATATAGGTCAGTAAATACAGGGGGTTCCACAAACAATGTGCTCATTATTTGACTTTAAAAAACATTAAAATTAAAATAACTTTCAGTAGTAACACGTTTATTGTTCCATTGTACTGTGACGGTGGAACAAATACTTTTGAAGAAAGATTTTAACTTTAAAAGACAACACAAATGCTTAGGTGCACAGACTTTGGTGCCATCTGTGTATTTTCACCAATGTTTCTACCAACTGGACATAAAAAACAGAACATTCTAGTTCTCCTTGTCTTTTTATGCCAAGCCAAACGAAATATTGACCAAAACCACTTACAATATTTGCTGGAACAAGGTATAGACAAACACTTAACAGGCTGATACTTCAGTAAAAATAAATAGTAAAACCGCGTATCATCTAACCATCGTAATGTTGTTTCCATTCAGCAGCAGTTTATCCAGTTTGGTAACCCGCCTTCCCTCCGGTGTGCTTTCACTGAAAATAGACACTGTGTGAACTCATCAATTACATATATAGACAATTCGGCATGACAGCATTTTAATATGGAAAGGATTAAAACCAGCACTGGCATTGGAAGCCCCCCCCCCCCCCCACCCCCCCACCCCCTTCTTGATCCAGTAGCAGCAGCGATGGTTTATATATAAATATGTATGTACGTATTGATGTATAAATATCTATATATTGTAATTATGTGGAGGTTGACTGTTACATACATACAGGTAGATATTAACGCACTGGCGCAGGGGCCTGACAAACTGTCCCAGGCCGTTTCTGGGACTTGAACTTATGGCACCGAGTCACCCACAAGTTGTAAGACTAACCAAGATGCACTCTGAGCTATTGAAGCATCCATAAAAAGGATGTTCTTTAACTCAACTGTATGCATGGGGCCTATAAACTACGCGGTCGATCCCGCTTACGTGCATGAAACAGTGGGCATGTATGTATGTATGTATGTATGTATGTGTATGTACTTACTATTCCGTGACATCTTCCAACACCATATCTATACAGGGTTAAGGAAATATTCCTACATACACTGGGGACAATATTTCAAAATCTTAGGTAACCGGAAGTCAGTTTAAAAAAAAGTAAGATTTTTTTATGAATTACAAAAATTTGATCATATCCAGCACGTGCCTTAAAAATATGACCTTCGTGTTGAAAATGCCCTTCAATAAATTACAGTGCCCTGCCCTGTCAAAATCCTAGCTAGAACACTGCAAAGGTATATGAAGAAATGAAAATTGATAGAGTTTATAGCCAAAACACAGTGTATGGAGATATGGTGAATTGTGTTAAACAATTAAACTATGATTAAACTACATGTTTACCTAAAGGGTATACTATCAAAACAAATCCCAAAGACAACAATAGTAACATGTATACATATACATGAGTTGTTTATATAGAGAATAATACACGAGTGGTCGTTAGATACCATTTATCTTAGGAGTTCGTTTTAAAATGTATCTAGTTGGATACGTTTTTAAATAACAAGTAAGATAAATAGTATCTAACGGACAAAAATTTATTATTCTATTTCCTCAAAAATCAGGTTTTAAGCAAATTTTAACATCTTTTTCGACTAAAACTTATTTACAGCCTTTGCAGCTGTAGCTAACTTACGTATCATAGACAAATGATTGTCAGATAAACTATAGATACGTCACAGTGTAATCGATTTCAATTGTGCTGTTTTTTCCTTGGATGTATGAAATTGATGACCTGGTCATCACCTTGGAGCGGGCAGTGACTGAGTCGTAGATCTTGAAATTGCTAACAAACGTACATGAGTTAACAAAAATAACGAATGTTTTCACCAACGGATGTGAAAGAAAAGTATACGTTACCAAGATTAGGGGCCCCAATTCACTAAACTCTCGCAACTTTACGATATCGCAGTGCAATGCTAAAAGACTTGCAAAGAGGACGCTCTGTTGTCTAGCAGAGCCTAAGAGAGCTTTGTGAATTAGGCCTCTGATCTGTTCTGCAATGCTTTGTAATGAATGTCATGAGTTATTCCCCTTTACATACATGTGGAGATAACCATCATGTAAAGTAAATAAATATTATATAGTCTCTAAACTGATCATATTGTTAAAACATAAATGATGAAAAATCATAGAGTGCTGGTACAACATTAACCAATCACCCAGATAACTGTGTGTCTTATAATTTAATAAAACTCTGTATCAAAATGGTTTTTCTTCAGTTGGAAAGGAAGGAAGAACTTTTATATACATGTATTAATGCACTCGACACTTTTATTTATAATTACGTGGTATTAAACATATGGAAGGAAATGTTTGTTTTAATTCAACAACACACTCAGCACATTTTATTTACGGTTATATGGCCTCAGACATATGGTTAAAGTGCTGTGCCAGATGTATGATGTATTGAGCTATATCAATCAAGATATTATTTAATATGATTAGAAAATGTAAAAAAAATATGTAAAAAAATATGTAAAAAAAAAAAATACCGGTATATTTTCCATTTAAAAATATTCCCCTGAAAAACAGAACCAGCTGAATTCGTTTCGGCAATTTCCGTAAGATTTGATCCGTGACGTCACGAAGGGAACTCCTTTCGATAGTCAGCGCCATTGTTCATTGCTTCTTTTGTGTTTATTATGGTTAAACGGCGTGTTGTTGGCGGCTGTAACAATACAAAAGCCGATAAATTTAGTCTTCATGCATTTCCTAGTAATGTTGCTATGAGAAAGCTGTGTGTGAATTTGATTAAAACAACGTGGAAATACTGGACAGGAAGAAAATGCCGGAGACCGTTGTGACAGCAGACACTTTAGTTTCGATTCGTCTGAACTGGCTTGTCGGCTTATATTAAGCGAGATATGGGAATACCATGTGTTATGGCTTTTAAAAAAAGATGCCGTACCAACAATTTTTCTGCGACACAAAACAAATGACAACAAGCCGACGCCATCCACACCGAAACGACCTTGTGGTGCATATCGTCAATGTCCCAAATTGCGTTATGCTTTCAACTCCGGTCAGTTTGTTTTCTCATGCACGGTTCGTGCAATCATCGAGATCCGATTTGTTGTCGTTTGCATCTCGTTCATTTGTGAGATTTTTCTTTACAGTTCGAGAACATTAAAACAATAAAGTACAGACAAGTAAGTATCTATAGCCTAGTCCGTCCCATCCTACAAAAATGTAGGGGTTTTATTGTAAAAAGAAAAAGAAAAAAAAAGAAGCTAATTCTGTAGGCCTATGCATCTTAGAAAACAATCGGCTCAGAAATAAATGACTTGTAAATTCCATAGTATGAAAAAAGGCGTTCCCTGTAAAACAGACTATAAATACATTAAATTAATTTTACTATACCTCCCACAGAGAAAACCTTTTTTCATACTATGGAATGTGCTATACGTTATTTATTTCTGAGCAGACTGTTTTCACAACTGCACACAAAAAAATAGTATTGTTTTGTTATTTCCAAAACTCTTTTACTCTGGGTTTTTTTACGTCAAACTAAACTGAAATTATTCACACAAAAAAAACATCTTCATAGATGGATGGGATGGACTAAAAGTCGTTTTTGTTTATTTTTTAAAATTAAAATAAGTTATTTATTTCTGAGCAGACTGTTTTCACAACTGCACACAAAAAATAGTATTGTTTTGTTATTTCCAAAACACTTTTACTTTTTTTTTCTTTCTTTTTTTACGTCAAACTAAACTGAAATTATTCACACAAAAAAACATCTTCATAGAGGGATGGGACGGGCTAAAAGTCGTTTTTGTTTATTTCTTAAAATTACCGATATCGGGTCCACTTGACTCGTAGAATTCAAGAGTTATTTATCGTCTTTTCTACTACATCACAAGTATTAGAACATACAGTGTAGCAAAATAATTCGCACGAAAAGCTAAAGAACAAAACAAGAATAAAAGTTGTAAATTAGTGGTAAGCTGTCTCCACGACCATTTTCATCGTCATCTGTCAGGCCGGTGGTTCGTCGGAAGATGTTCCAGGTTCAAACTGATAAGGCATTATTTGTTGTGTTGCACAAATATTAGTCCAGTCATCATTACTACACTATTCATCATCGAAAGAAGAATCGCATGATCAAGCTTGGCAGTCGCTGTCGGTCCCACTTTCGCTTGCGCTGGAAGTCATCTTGTGGTAGGTTTCTGTGAAGCGTGTTCCCTTCGTGACGTCACGGCTATTTACAGGCAAATGTTTTTACCGAGAATTTTACTCGGTCGTTTCCGGCAGTGTTCTACGGGAGTGATGTTTTAATACTTTTATGGGGCATTTTCGTAATTATTGATTTACATATCGGTGTAAAATATTATTGCAATGAATTAAAAAAGCATTTAATTGTGGAATTTGAAATTTTAGTGTATGGTCTGGCACAGCACTTTAAGGACCACACAAATATTGAGAGAGGAAACCTGCTGTTGCCACTTCATGGGCTACTCTTTTTAATTAGCAGCAAGGGATCTCTTATATGCACCATCCCACAAACAGGATAGTACATACCACGGCCTTTGTTACACCAGTTGTGGAGCACTGGCTGGAACAAGAAATAGCCCAATGGGTCCACTGATGGGGATCGATCCTGGACTGACCGCGCATCGAGCAAGCACTGTACCACTAGGCTACATCCTGCCCCTATATATACATGTATCAATGCACTCAACACATTTTTATTTATAATTAGATAGTATTAAACATATGGTTCAGGATCACACAGATAATGAGAGGACATTTACATACACCACTACACCTCCCAGAGACAGGATAGTACATACCATGGACTTTGTTATACCAGTTCATTCAGTCACACTGTCGAGAACGAAGGACCATTCCCAACTTTATTGTCATATCGTATCCACCTGGTAGACTGAACGACTGGTCATGTAATTTTGAATAATGATTTATTCATGCAAATATTTAGCCAAACTTTCATAACTGATGCCATCAGCAAACATAAATTTATAACTAAATAAATATCACTCCAAAATCGGTTGGTCAACATTCTCGACAAAAGGATACTGACATAGTCGTCAAAACCAAGCAGAATTCCAACAATTTCCTTGTCATTTTTCATAATGATGTGTATCCGAGATCCTATACATTTGTCTACCAATTCTGAAATAAAGATAAAATCAGATTTATAATTTATCACCATAATGACATTAAATAATGGCATTAATGACATGACAGTGTTTCTGCCCAAATTTTTTTTTGGGGTATGGTGCTATGGAATTGAAAGCAACCATAGTCAACAAGGGGTGTGGGGTGTGGGGTGGGTGGGGGGGCCTCTGAAGAACAAAAATGGGTTAAGTTTAGGGTTAGGGTTAAGAAAATCATACTTTAATGATAATAGTAAAGAGACTTTGTAAGGATTTTTTTGCCAAACAATAAAACAAACTGTGACGGACTTGACATTTTGGATTTTTTCTATGTCTTTAGACAAAGAAACCTTCATATCCTTGTAACTTGTGCATAAAATTTTTGGTAAAGAATTATGTAATTAATTTGAAATATCACATCCATGACGTTTTTGATAATATAAGTTTATATTTCTCTAAAAGTTATATAAAGTTAAAAACAAAACCTCATTTATTTTTCTACTTCTTTATCCATTTTAAAAGATTGTGAATTTAATTTTGAATCAGGTCTTCTAGAATTTTATAAAAATCCACTAGCCATGGGATCAGTGATTTTAAAAATGTACGAGCTATGAATAAAAATTCACTAGCCCTACTTTAAATAAATACAATGTTACTAATAGCAATAATCAGATATGTTACCTCAAGGGGAAAATTGAGCTTAAAAATCTTTAGATTGGGGTGGAAAGAGGAGGGTGTAAAGAGGGGGCAGGATATCCATATTTACAAAATATGTAAATGTGGCATTTGACAAGGGTTTTTTTTTTTCCACTAGCCGTTGGGCTTGTTATAGTAATTATTTACTAGCCCAACACTGAATATCACTAGCCATGAGTGTGGGGCTAGCATAATCTAGAAGCCTTGTGAATAATGAAAAATTTGAAATTGAAGAAATTTTAAATTAATTTTTTGTGATGGACATGATCATAAGAACATAAATTTACCATACACATAAAAACCTTCATACCCTTGTAACTTGTGCATAACATGAATTAGATTTATTCTTGTAAGCATTAACAGTACATGCATTATGCTGGTGCTCAGTCAACATTCAATTCAATTATTTCTTCTGCTTTTTTTTTTAGTTGCCTTTTAACTATGATAATGAACACTTTGTTTTTAAACTTTGCATCACATTTCTAAAATTACAATTCGACAGTGGTAGAAACTATCAAAATTCCGGGTTACTATCAATAATCATTAGACATAGTCAGGGCTCACGCTGTCGATAGCCAAACTAACCACTGGATAGTTTTTACAAAATGTGGCCAGTTAAATCTGTATAAGGCTAAACATTTCGTCTTTTGTTTCTTCTTTTTTCACTGCAAATGACAACTTCAGAACAAAATTTTCATAATGGTACACTTTAAATTTTATAATGTGGGCTAATATTGCTACAAAGGAAAATGTCATTGTTCATATATGACCAAATTGTAATATCTTTATTTAATGTCTATCTTAAGTACATACTTAAGTAAATCTACCAAATTGTCATGATTATGTATTACATATATACTTTTGGTTTGCAACTGTAACACTGAAAACATTTGGCCTATAACTGCATTTAGTCAAATATGGGGCAAAATCTAGACTTACAATGATTTATTTATTTTATTTTTGGCATCAATCAGTCTTGTTTATAATAGCAATAGGTATGCAAGTTTGAGATTCTGTGTGCACTATGAAAGAAATAATCTTAGAATTAGTAGCGAGAATTTCCCTTGGTATAAAAATCCCCGTCAATCGTAATTACTTCAATAAATTAATTCTCTTATTTACAGTGGTTTACTTTTAAGTTAGTGACATAAATCTGTTCTTTAAAAATATTGCACATAATAATATATATACATATAAATGGTGTTGATGGCTGATAAAGGGTTACAAATTGATTTGCATCTAAGGCGTTAAGAGTCATGTAAACTAATTCATTAATCATCCTTGTTTACGAACACTACAAATATCTGACGATTAATTCAGTCATTAAAGGGACATACCCTAGTTTTTAAACACTAATGTTAATGTTCGTACAGCCAGAATCTACACATACCATTGACGTCCTAAACTGCGTTAATCTTACGACAAAAAAACAAATACAATATTTACGGA
The DNA here is from genome assembly GCF_016097555.1 of Gigantopelta aegis. Lineage (NCBI taxonomy): Eukaryota > Metazoa > Mollusca > Gastropoda > Neomphalida > Peltospiridae > Gigantopelta > Gigantopelta aegis. Next base: position 37,794,864 of record NC_054711.1, read on the forward strand.
AATACTATTTTACTTTTTTTAGCTACTATACGTGAAACAAAATAGATTGCAATCAGATAACATAAAAAAAAAATCAACAATATAGCCATCCAACAAATCCATTCTAGTAAACCAAAGTGAAGCACCCTCCAGTAAACAGGAAAGAGTGCAACGTTTCTAAATGCATTCACGTGTATGCATTTGCAAAGAGTATCATACCTCACATGTGCGGTTCAACATTTTCCATTTTTACGGCCACTATATCAAAAAATATATGTTTCTTAACTATGCACAGTTGACAAACACTTTTTTTACTAATTTTTTTACGGAAAAATTCAGTTTGTCAAACATTATGGTCCGGTCCACGTTTTGCCAAAACCCATCGCTAACACTTGATGTCGAAACTGATAGGCATCATGTTCATACCAGTGAATAGTTTGTAAAAAAAAAAAATTCTATGAATTGATTCTTAATTAACACAATTTATACACTCAAAATTATTTATAATTGTTATGAATGAATTATGTCTACTATTCTCTACAGTAGTCTGGTAGAGGTACAAAAATTTAGCTTACCTTTTGCAGATCAAACATAATAATTGAAAACAAATTCTAACAAAAGGTGGCTTAAAAATCATAAACATTAAATGAAAAAATTAGGCCTTGTTGATGTGGCACGTGTGAGGTCATGTGACGCACACTGAATGTTAATTCATCTTCCTGCATTTTAAGTCAATTTCTATGAGTCAAGTGGACCCAATATATCAGTAACAAACAAAAACAACTTTGTAGGAAAACCTCACAAATGAACGACAAGCAGATGACAACTAATATGATGTTGATTATGCAAACTGTGCACAAAAACCAAACTGAACAGAGTTGGAAGCATAACACAGTTAGGGACGTTGATGATAGGTATTTGGGGTTGCGTTTTTGAAAAATTATAAAGATTTGTTGTACTATTTCGTTTGAGAAACGGTCGAAACATGGTGCCACAAGTTTTGATTGCCAGATATATATACGGTAATGTAACAAATTTCGAACATAGAAAGAGGAAAAATATCCGCCCGGTCCCCCCTTCACCTAACCCACCCAACCCCAACCCCAACCCCAACCCCAACCCCAACCCTAACCCTAACCCTAACCCTCAACCCTCAACCCTAACTAAAAATAATAATGGAGGGGACCGGGCGGATATTATATCTAGAAAGAAACATACTTTCTATGTTCATTCGCACTAAGTCAAACGTCATTTATATGATTTAGTTTAGAAACGATTAATTTAATGCACGAAAACACCATACACAATGACCGGATTTTAATTCGTACGCATATAGGTTAGACTAAAAGTTAGTTCATAAATTATCGATTTTATTATTTTAAAAAAAAGTTACTTCAATCCAAATATAAAAAAGGTCGTCTGATAAAAGTGCATTTTATGTTTCAAACCTAAAGGCAACAACTGCGACGGATTCGTAAAGGGCGCTGCCATTTCAGTTCTTCTTTTGTGGTAATTCTTCCTATATTTCTAGAGCCCCGCGGCAAGAGCCTGTGTCAGGTCATGTCAGGTCATAGGGGTTTACGTGCACATTCAGAACAATCTGTTGTAGCTCACGGCTGTTCTGGGCGCAGGTGCCGGCCTCGACCGGCTCCTCCGTCCAGGATAGAAAAAGAATTGGGATGGGTGGGAGAGGGGACCGCTCGCTCTGGCAAGTGTAAGGGAGCATCAGCAGCCCGACCGGAATCGGTAGCGGGCAGGGACAATGTTGCCATTGACTTTTGAATATTTCGAAGGATTAAAGTAAAGTTTGTTTTTATTTAACGACGCCACTAGAGCACATTGATTTTTTATCTTATCATTGGCTGTTGGACGTCAAACATATGGTCATTCTGAATTTTGTTTAGAGGAAACCCGCTGTCGCCACATAGGCTACTCTTTTACGACAGGCAGCAAGGGATATTTTATTTGCGCTTCCCACAGACAGGATAGCACAAACCATGGCCTTTGTTGAAGCAGTTATGGATCACTGGTCGGTGCAAGTGGTTTACACCTACCCATTGAGCCTTGCGGAGCACTCACTCAGGGTTTAGAGTTGGTATCTGGATTAAAAATCCCATGCCTCGAATGGGATCCGAACCCAGTACCTACCAGCCTGTAGATCGATGACTTAACCACGACGCCACCGAGGCCGGTCTCGAAGGATTAAGTCAAAAAGGAGGCGGGACGTAGCCCAGTGGTACAGCGTTCTAGCCAGTGCACACGACTGGTATATCAAAGGCCGTGGTATGTACTACCATGTCTGGGATGATGCATATAAAATATCCCTTGCTGCTAATCAAACAGAGTAGCCCATGAAGTGGCGACAGCGAGTTTCCTCTCTCGTTATCTGTGTGGTCCTTAACCATATGTCTGACGCCATATAACCGTAAATAAAATGTGCTGAGTGCGTCGTCAAATAAAAAAAAACATTTCCTTCCATCTTTCCCATCTGGTGTCCGTCTGTTCATCCGACAAGAGCCTTACATTTTATAATATAGTATTCACTCTAATCAAGATGCAGTCTTGATTGGAGTGAACAAAAAGAAGAAGATACCAGGGCCGTAGCTAGCGGGATAGGGGTGGGGGTGGGGGGGGGGGGCAGTTGCTCCCCCCTCGGAAAAATATCCTGGAAAAAATTATAGAAACTTAAAGAAACTACTCAGTTGCCCCCCCCCCCCCCCCCCCCAAACAAAAAATCCTAACTACGGCCCTGGGATACTAGAACCATTATTTGGTGCTTGCATCCATTTACATATGACCGGCCTCGATGGCATCGTGTTTAGGCCATCGGTCTACAGGCTGGTAGGTACTCGGTTCGGATCCCAGTCGAGGCATGGGATTTTTAATCCAGATACCGACGCCAACCCCCGAGTGAGTGCTCCGCAAGGCTCAATGGGTAGGTGTAAACCACTTGCACCGACCAGTGATCCATAACTGGTTCAACAAAGGCCATGGTCTATGCTATCCTGCCTGTGGGAAGCGCAAATAAAAGATCCCTTGTTGCCTGTCGTATAAGAGTAGCCTATGTGGCGACAGTGGGTTTCCTCTAAAAAAAAAAACAGTGTCAGAATGACCACATGTTTGACGTCCAATAGCCGATGATAAGATAAAAAATCAATGTGCTCTAGTGGCGTCGTTAAATAAAACAAACTTTACTTTCTTGGGAAGAGGGTTATATTTGTGAGACGAAATACATGTTTCAAATGCAAACCATGTCTGAGGGTGTACACAAGAAGACGCAGAGACAAAGATTATACTTCAATGTCTGTACATTGCTGCCAGTTCACCATCCCAGATACGAAAACTTTTATACACTCATCTTGGCAACAAGAGGCATCATTAAAAATGCAGGGAAGACACGAACTAGCAATTCCAGCTATGATACTAACAGTGCATTTATGCAGAATGGAAAACTGATGGTTTTGAATATTCTCAAGCAACACCAAGACTTCCTTGAAATGTTGTTAGCTCATGGAAGTTCAGCAAAAATTGATGTTCATATATTTAAGAAGTAGATCGTTTCATATACCTTCTCTATGGGAGTGCAGGTGCGAATAACACAAGAAAAAACATTATGAGAAATATCTGGAAATGTTTGTTGCCAAACCAAGGGTGATAATATTGAACTTCAGTAGAGTATAAATCAGCCTTCTCCCCTATACATGTATGCATTCACTGAGAATGCTCTGAGAATGCACATAAAGAGAACAAATTGCCAAGTTGTCATTTGGTATCAGTCCTACTAGGCACTCTAGGCTATTCCCCAAACAAATGGTCATATGGATGGGAAATTTCAGAAGGGGCACTAGAGATGAAATAGTGAATAGTGATATTATACCACGAGAGCTGATGGACATACTGATGGAGGAACCAGAGCAGAGCCTGAAGAAGGAGAATACCAGAAATTGTGAACATGACAGACATATTTTAATCGCATGAAATACAAAGGAATATGAAAGGAAGTCAAAACTTTCCTATATCTCAAAGGCAAAAGTTATTGTGTCATGGATTGTTTGGAGTAATAAATCTGTGAATGGGTTATGGATGTAAACCAGAGAAAATATGCATGAAACAGCTCAAAGTAATGCAACCAAGCAGTTGTTGCAGCGATTGCATGCTTTGTGCAAGAAATATGGAATGTTCGGGAGAAATGCTGTCCAGTGTTCATCATAAAAGGCCAGACATTCAGTCGCAAATCATTGCCACTCTGTGCAGCCTTCAGAAGTCCAGAAGTCAGATAAACACCATTAGTGAACTGTTTGATGCAATTTCGTCATTCCACGCCTCAGTGAAAATGACAGATGGCGAGTCATAGGGATGCTTGAATCTGGGACTTCGCAGCGTGACGTCGCACATCAATTCAACGTCCACAGAAACACCATATGGCAATTATGGCAACGATATCAACAAAACAACCAGGTCACGGATCGTCCCCGTAGCGGCCGACCAACCGTGACAACCCTTCGCTAAGACACATGGATCCTAACCACGCATCTGCGAAACAGGTTCCAGCCAGCAACCCCCCACAGTCCGTACCATCCCTTTCTCCAGCGTTTAGTGGCCTCAATGAGACGACGGTGCCAGGCCTGTATCAATGCTCAAGGTGGACACATTCGCTACTGACTGTGTGAACTTTGCTCTGGACCCCCTCTAGTGATGTGGCTCATTTGTATATGGCAGGTGCGCCCTTTTCATGGACGATTGCTCGTTTCCGTACCTTCGGACATTTCTCTTTCCATGTTATAACGTTTCATACACGGCAGTCAAAACATCATCAATTACCTTTGTCTTTTGTGTGTCACTGTAAAGGGGGGGGGGGGGGGTAGTTTGTAATCGTATGGTACAGAGAAAGCAGATTCTCTACCTTCACCCTCAAATATGAATATAGTAAATATGTATTAATATAAATAAGAAAGACGAGGTTCAGGATCTGAAGGGCTTTAATAATAGGGTTAATTAATTATAAGTAAATTAGAACACTGGGGTTTCCATATAGGATCATTTATCCCCAGGATCTATAAATCAATATACAAGTAGTGTATACCCCACAGGTATAGCCCTAATATTTAACAAAATAGAAAACAGTTATATAAATACATGTTCAACAAAAGTGTAGGCTAATCAGTTAAATAGCATTAGTAACCAAGCTTCATCTATCAAACCAAATACACATAATCATTAATATCAACACTCTTCCACAATATCATTAAACCATGGCTTCAAGAAGAAGTAACATGAATAAGACATTTGTAATCATCCTCAACCCATATAAATTTGGCCGGCACTAATGCAACAAGTTAACAATACAAAATAGATTATTTCTAAACACTTAATAAGAACTGTCACTCTATTATTAGAAAAGCATTTTTATTTTAATATTATCCTGATAAACATGTTTTCCTATTCTAATTATGTAAAGTTGTATACGTTTCTTCTCTAGTGTACATGTATATCCTTCACATAAAAACAAAGTGAGAAAGCCATTCTCAAACAAATACAAACACATTACCAAAGGTTATTCAGCTTAAGTCAATTAATTTCAAGCTGAGACCAATGTTTATGTTGCAGCTGAGGATTTAATAGATATCGGTGTCAAACTGGTCGTCTGCTAAAGGAATGACCCCCGGTCATTCTGACTATTTCCCAAAATTCCAAGTGCTTTGTTCTCTTAGAGTTAGAGCTGTTGGTGCTAATTAGGACACACACCATAATCCCCTACTGAGAGAGAGAGAGGCTAAATACCAACTGTTCCCTTGCAGTAATCGTTTACATGTGTGATCATTTGGTGATAAAATATATTTTACTCACTAACTCAGCTCTTTCCTTTCAATACTAACAATGTCTTTAATATATTTTATCCCAGCATAAACATTTACAATAATCAAACCATTAACCTCGTTAATGAATACATATGTATGCAATATTCTAATATTAATTATTCAAATAAGTACAGAGATGAGCCTTTTACTAAAAAGGGCACCTCTATTTAAAAGCATACTAAATATGTGTCCACTAAATACAGGTTTTGTACTGTCTACTTGGACATTCGTTTATAAAAATGACTGATCACATATGTACCATTTAAGTACAAATTATGAAAATTATAATATACATATCTGTAAAAGTATAATATGAATGAACAAAACTAATATGTAATGATGCCAGTATCACTTACCCCACACGACCAGAGTCCAAACCTGAACAAAAACAAGCAATTATCAGTCGCGTTTTACAGATAAATAAATGAAAGCAATAAGGCATTAATTGGATCTTTTTAAGATTCCCTCTCACCAAGAGTTAATATAAATTGCTAAAGCAGCGGTTTATCTCTTTTGAGCTAACATATTTAATAAAACGGCGCCAACATATTTAATGTCAAATAAAAGCTCCCAAACTATACAGTGCAAGAAAATGTCGATAATTATGATACATCATGATATGGAACCTTATGACATCTTTGTTCTTTCTTTCTTTCTTAAGCATTATGGCAACAGTACTAACAGGAAATAAAATGATCACTTACTAATCGACTTTCGGGAGAGAAACCAACTTTATAAAATACTATAACTATGCATTCAATCTTATAAAAATTATCAATAGCTTGATTCCTAAATAGCAAATATAACTTCCTTGTAACTAAATGTAATACGATGCTTACCTTAAGATGGCTCGAGTAACTCGGTGTTGATTGCTCGGTGACCAGAGTGGAATGCCTTGTGTGAGATTCACACCAAGAACAAGGAACTTTGGCCCTTTTCCACATATGGTCATGTCACATGACCACGAAAGCTGTCCCCTCTGGCACCAGCCTTCCAAACATAATAATGTAAGCCCTTAGAGAGTGGTTGGTTGTGTTCTTTTTATAGACAGGGAGGAACTATGCATGCAGTAAATGAAACAATGATAGTGCATTTCCACCACCATATGAAGCAGGCAAATCCCGACCTTCAAGATATAAGAAATAATACACCATATATATTTCACTATCCTACACACTTCCCACACTTCCCAACTTAAAATGTTGCCATCCTCGGCAACACAAAAACATATAATGATGGTATTCACAAAAACATTGGTCTCCCACACACCACATGCCAACCTAAACTGTTGCCGTCCTCGGCAACTCAGAGCATCAGTCACTGCGGCCCCTGCAACAGTAACTGTGCCAAGAGCACCTGGGTCTGAGCCAAATCTCTTATGGCTTGAGCATGTGGCGAGCTGGCTGATGTAGATATTGCTGCTCTCTCCTGTACAACTGTAGAGACTGGTAGACGATGACGGTTACTATGCTGTCCAGCACCCGACCTTGTAGAATGTCTCTGTGGCTGGGGCTGAGCCAGTGTAGTCACCAAAGATGGAGGTGTTTCCTCTCTTCTGTCGGCTGGTGGTTGGACTATGATAACTACATCCTCCTCAACCTCATTGTCCGTACCGGAACTAAATGAGACAGGAGCTGAGATCATGTCAACAACCTCATCCAATGGAAGGGGAGAAAGCAGGTTCTCATCATTGGCATTCTCAATTTCCAATTCGTGCATTCTGCTTGGATCTGGAGGATTCAGTGCCTGAGCTACTGCATTCAGGATAGGAATGTCCATATCCTGTGGATGGTCGTCACACTGGATATCAGAAGATACTTCGACAGGTATTACTGTTGGCACTGTCTCAAACCACAATGTCTTTGGAATCTAAAATCTCTGATCGGTGGACATTTTTCTGAAAACCATCCCCATCTATGAGCTCCAGAGTATAGACATGGCCATCAGAATTGGGTTTGGCAACCACTCTGTATGGTTTTGGATTCCAAACATCCTGCATTTTATGTCTACCCTGGTGGTGATTTTTTATATGCACACGACCACCAAGTGGGATGTCGCAAGTTGTTGACTTGGCATTCCGGCCTTTCTGTCTTTGTAATGCCTCATGTTCCAGCCTCACCCCTGCCTTCTCGAATGACTCCCGCATCCTCTGATAGTGGAGTGCTATCCACTCATCAATATCTGGTGTGCCTTCTTCTGCCTCATCAAGATCATCGAAAAGTTGATCAAAAAGTAGTTTTGGCTCTCGACCGAAGAAGAGGAAGTATGGTGAATAACCAGTTGAAGAATGTCGAGTGGCATTATAGGCATAGATCAACTCAGGAAGATATTTTGGCCAGTGTTTCTTCTGAGATGGATTTAATGTACGAAGCAAGTCATGCATCGTACGGTTAAATCTCTCTGCCTGAGCATTGCCCTGTGGGTGGTATGGTGTGGTCCGGCTTTTCTTAATACCATACATAGTGCAGAGCTCTTTGATTAGGTCAGACTCAAAGTTTCGGCCTTGATCTATGAATTCGTCGCGGAATCCCATAACGCACAAACCATTCTTTGACCAGAACTTCTGCAACTGTCCTGGCTTTCTGGTCTCTTGTTGGGACAGCTTGAGTGAACTTAGTGAACACATCTGTCATCACCAAGACATTTTCTCGCCCATCAGTTGCAGGTTCCAGGAACGTGAAGTCAATAGCCAAGACTTCTAAAGGTTTCTTGGCTAGAGAACTTCCCATTGTTGGTCTAATCTGGGGTCTAGACTTTGCAAGCAAACATCTGTTGCAATTGTGACAATATTTCTCAATGTCCACAGTCATTCCTGGCCAGAAACATCTTTTCTGTATCAGTGAAAGGGTTCGTTCATACCCTTGATGGCCAACTTCATCATGAAGTGCCTGCTAGGGGGGTGGGGGGGGGGGGGCAGGGGCCCAGGGGCCCAGCCCCCCTAAATTTTGCGATAGTTATAATTTTATTATATATTAATTTTCATTTTTTTTATGACCCTCTCCAAACCTCCCCCAAAGTTCCCTTGGCATTCCATTTCATGTCACTGCCCCCCCCCCCCAATGGATTTTCTGGATCCGCCACTGTTTCCCCGTCAAATAATTATTGTAAACAAATTATGCGATAACCGTTACGTTACGTGCTCTATTAGTATATGAAATTAATTGGTTTTTATTGTGTATGACCACGTTTTTCAATGTGTAATCTTTACATTTGAAAACAAAAGCTAATAAATAATTTTGGTCACTATACAAGTTTGATACTGTTCTTTTAATGTATTTAGTGGTAACTAAATAAAGTACTGAACATCTAATTGTATGTTTAGCGAGAATACATATGCTTAGACTGGGGTCTCCGCGAGTACTCGAGTACTCGGGCATGGGTCTAGTTTAGCAAGACTCAAGTCCGTTCACAGGACTCTAGTACCCGTACATACAAGGTGGAATACAATGATCAATGTAGGACAATAATTTCAGCAATAGATAATCAACGATATAAGTTACATAATAATTATATGATCATGCGCTAGTTTTTCTTTTTAAACTGACCGTTCGTTCGTCACAACACTGCACGTATCAACCGGTTTTTAAATACAGTGGTATGATTTGGCATCCATGTTCAGCGCTGGAATTAATGAATGAATGAATGAATGTTTAACGACACCCCAGCACGAACAATATATCGGCTATTGGGTGTCAAACTATGGTAATGCAAATAAATAAAGTGATGATCAACATCAATATAAAAATTCAAGACTTAAACAAAAACAGTGTAAAGAACTGTGCAAAAACACAAATATCACAGAATTTTACGGGTACTGAATTTTACTCAAAACTTCAATTTTGTGCTGTATTGGCCATTCTCAAAGAGAATGTTACACCCCTGCACCACGGTGAGGTTACAGCAAACGCAGGGGCGCTGGAATTAAGTTAAGTTTGTTTTATTTAATGACGCCACTAGAGCACGTTGATTTTTTATCTTATCATCGGCTATTGGACGTCAAACATATGGTCATTCTGACACTGGTTTGTTTTAGAGGAAACCCGCTGTCGCCACATAGGCTACTCTTTTACGACAGGCAGCAAGGGATCTTTTATTTGCACTTCCCACAGGCAGGATAGCACAAATCATGGCCTTTGTTGAACCAGTTATGGATCACTAGTCGGTGCAAGTGGTTTACATCTACCCATTGAGCCTTGTGGAGCACTCACTCAGGGTTTGGAGTCGGTATCTGGATACAAAATCCCATGCCTCGACTGGGATCCGAACCCAGTACCTACCAGCCTGTAGACCGGTGACCAAACCACGACGCCACCGAGGCCGGTCGCTGTTATTAAGATTCGTAATGCTATTTTACTTTATTCCTTAATCTTATCATCATCTTGTGTCGGGTACTCGGGTCCGGGTCGAGTTTGACCCTCGAATACTCGAGTCCACTATTTTGGATTCGTGGAGGCCTTAGCTTAGACGTGTGTTTAATCACTCGTGATTCCGTCGTGCTGATTTTGTGATTATGTCACAGATTTCAAGGCAAACTAGTTTGAGAAACTTAGTCATCAGTTATAAAAAATAAAAAAAACCTAAATTTTATTAATAACGTTAATACAACCATATAATAAAACAGAAGTTATTCCAATAAGTATCAGAGAGGAGCAGATTATTTTTCTCAATCGTGCCTTGTCGGGAAATTGCCATTTGTGTGTGATTCCGTCATGAAAGTTTGGCTGTTAATAAAAACAAATATAACTACCGACCCTAGATTCTAAATCAGCCCTTATGTTGTAGGACACAATGCAAGCTTTAAAAATGCCCAACATTTATTAATCAAAATAGTCAAAGAAACTTCGACATTTCAGTGGAAAGGTTCGAAAAAGCGTCCGATGTGTGATTCTGTCACGATGGAATTCATGATTATCTGCCAGAATAATGGGACTTGAAACAGGATAAAAATGATGGTGGCAATTTTCGAACTAAATTTTACACCTACTATGGTATGACATTTCCTAAAAAAAAAATACTTGGAATACCAGGGCCGTAGCTAGCATGGGGGCAAGGGGGGCACTTGCCCCCCCCCCCCCCCCCCCCGAAAAAAAATCAGCATTATACTTATAGAAACTTAAAGGCATATTGTCACAGTCCACTGACCTATTTAATGATCTAACAAAGTATTACCTGAACAAAACTAATGTCTCTGTCCCTAAATGTACTTTATTCAACCATCTTCATAACCACCATACTCCATTTATTAATGACATTTTGTAAAAAATAATTGAATTATGGCAATGGTCCATAATTGAAAAAGTAAAATTGGCAAGAGGAATGACATGGATTTCACTCCATCATGGTTCAGTTAAGGTGATGCGATAGCTATATTTGGTTTCCAACAATTAATGTAATTTTTATTTATTATCCATTTTTAGAGAAATAAGGTCCTTAAATTTGTGACAGTATGCCTTTAAAGAAAAGGAGTTTTAGACTATTAACTACTCAGTTGCCCCCCCCCCCCCCCCCCCCCCCCCAAGCAAACAAAAAATCCTAGCTACGGCCCTGAATACAGAGCCATAATTCAGATTTGTTCATGTAGATGACAGGCATACTTGGTATAACTTTAAAGTGAATCTGAAACCGAAGAGCGTGTGTCGGGGCATTTGTTGATTTGAAATGGATTCACCCTGAATGGTTACGATGAATCAAATAAATGTTATTAACGAAGCTATAAACAGCGTGGTTTTAATAATCCTTTGAAAGCAGCAGAAACACTCCAGGATAGCGCTAAAGGGGGAGGGGGTCAATATTCAAAACATTTCTAGGGAAGAATATCCATACCCCCCTCTCCGTGATAGGCATCGAGCATACACCACCGGCAAAATCAAAGGGACCGACACCAAAGCGTGGTACAACTAATAAAACATCCCTTCAACGTTCCCCAGACTGACCAGGGATTTCGAACGCCCCCCTTCCACTTCCACTCTCCCCCCCCCCCCTCCCCGCGTCCGCTCAGGATAAACCAATTTTATTGGTGTCCAGGAAGAATGTTTACTAAAGGGTCTGCTAGGTTCACCATATTCGCTCGACCTCCTCCCCCACCCCTTGTCCAGATCACGCCACTTCCCTGTGCCCAGTTTCAGAAAACATCTCAAGCCTAGTTTTGCACGTAAATGTAAATCTACGACTAAACCACAATTCTTATTACTATTATCGTATAACAAATATAGTTAAAAGTACACATATTTCATTTTCATTTGTTCTTAAAATTCTCAATCTTCCGTAATGATGTAATTTTCGTGGTGAAATAGATGCCAAACACGTGTAAATGTAGGTCTAGCAGTGGCGTAGAAGGTGCCAAAACGTGTGTGTGTGTGTGTGTGTGGGGGGGGGGGGGGGGGGGAAACACACTTTTATACTATTACGGTATAAAACAAAATATCTGAAAAGTGGGGGGCACATGCCCCTTTGCCCCCCCCCCCTCCCCACCCCGCTTCCTACGCCAGTGCCTGGTATAACTGCCAGTCGCAGACGTATACGTACGATGTTTTCTCAAATAGGCCCCTGGCATGCAGATTATGAGACACACAGTTTGCAAGTTTTTATTTCTTGACAGTGTTGAAGGGAAAACAATCCCAGATAGTTTATATTCACTCGGTCGAGGTGTGTGCTGTCAGCTCATTACACATAGCGTAAATGGAATTCGCCAACTTTAAAAACATCCGGAATAACCGAAAGTTTCCGGCGATTATATATTGTAGACCAAAGTTTGGTTAGCTTGGCACCAGTGGTTCGCTCAAAGAGGAAGCGGCCTCGCTTTCGTGTTTTGTGAAACGGACTATACGTCTGAGGAATAAAAATGGCCGCCCGTGTTTGGTGGGATTGACTGTTGGATGGCTGATGTCGTAGATGATGAGGGAAATCATGGATAGCACGAGTTCGGAACATAGCCCACCACTGAGCGAAAATACGGGAAGTTCTTGGGCCAATTGGGAAACTGAAATTAGTTCTGTGTCGGGTTTAAATTTGGGTAAGTAAGTTTAGGAAGATTTCACAAATTCAGGGAATTGTAAAAAAAAAAAAAAAGGTTAAGATATTTTACCACAATTAAGGTATTACGGATGGGTTTGATGATGTGTTGGCATGTTGGAAGTATAACATTTGTTGTTTGTTATTTGGATGATGGAAAGACTAGTGTTACATGTAGGCCTAGTCTGTTTAACGGTAGAACAAATGCACATATTTGATGTTACAGTGCAAGGGTAAACAGGAAGTTGTTGGATTTGTCTGTCTGAATTTTTTAAAATCATAATTCGCAATCTTACAGAGCCATAGCTAGGGGGCAACTGTCTCTCCCCCCCCCCCCCCCCCCCCCCCACCCCCCCCCCCCCCCCCCCCCCCCCGAAAAATAAATCCGTAAAAATTATAGAAACTCAAAGAAAATTAACCATTTAAGGAGTTTTAGACTACTCAGTTGCCCCCCCCCCCCCCCCCAACAAAAAATCCTAGCTACGCCCTCTCGTAAGATGTTTGGAAATTAAATTGTGTTAATCTGATTGTATTAAACTAAACAACAAAACCACCTGTTTATCAATTATATTGTATTCAATAGGGTCTCTGCAAGTACTCGGCATGGGCGGAGTCTAGCAAGACTCCAGTCCATTCACAGGACTTGGTACCCATTTAAAATCATCATCATGGCATTTAAAAAAAGTGAAAATGTTCAATGCAGTTTCATTTTGAGCAATCAAAAACATTATTCTTGCACTTGAATAAAACAAGGGTGGGACGTAGCCCAGTGGTAAAGCATTCGCTTGATGCACGATAGGTCCAAGATCGATCCTTGTCAGTGGACTCATTGGGCTATTTCTCGTTCCAGCCAGTGCACCACAACTGGTGTAACAAAGGCCGTGGTATGTACTACCCTGTCTGTGGGATGGTGCATATAAAAGATCCCTTGCTGCTAATCAAAAAGAATAGCCCATGAAGTGGCGACAGCGGGTTTCTGCTCTCAATATCTGTGTGGTCCTTAACCTTATGTCTGACACCATATAACCGTAAATAAAATGTGTTGAGTGCATCGTTAAATAAAACATTTCTTTCTTTTTTTTCCTCTCTGAATATCTGTGTGGTCCTTAACCATGTGTCTGATGCCATATAACCATAAATACAATGTGTTGAGTGCGTGGTTAAATAAAACTTTTCTTTCTTTGAATAAAACAAATCATTTATTTGGACAAGTGAAAATATTGGCAGACAAGAGTAGATTTCTACACTTACTTGTCCGGTTGACTAGTGAAAATTTCTGCTTATTGCTGTCGCTGAAATGTCAATGATCAAAATGTCAACAGTCAAAATATCAGTGGAAAAAATGTCGATAGTCAAAATGTCAACTATTAAAGTGGTACACAGGTCAAAATTTCAACTATTAAAGTGGTACACAGGTCAAAATGTCAACTTTCAGATTATACATAATTTGTAAAAAAAAAAAAAAAAAAAAAAACCCCAACAAAATAACCTTTCATTCGACCAATCAAAATACTGCTTGCATACATTTGACAGCATTAAAGGAGACCGGACACCAAAAGACATGTAGTGTGTAATGGATTAAGTTAGCGCCAAAGACCGCATTACTCTAACGCCTGGCTTGCTGCGAGGCACCGGTCAGCTGTGCGTCTTAGGTTTGGGGTAAAAACAGAAGTGGGTGGGATTATGCATAGATCTGAACGAAAGCGAGGCAATACGTCATCGGTGAGAGTTACCAAGCAATACCGGTACACGTGTTGATTCTTTGGTTGTGCCTTTTAGTAGTCTTTTTTTTTTTTTTCTTCTCCAAGTTTATCGGAAATTTAATTTACAAGATAATTAGTGTTATTATATACTGTCGACGTAATTATATGATGGTTAACCGCGCAGTGTTTAACTGAAACAGTAACAGCAATGCATCCCAAGAAACGGCCAACATCATGGTTTCGATTTAAAAAAAAACCCGAAAGTTGTTTCAAAACATGGACGCATTATTGTCGTCGAATGGGCTTTACACCAACTAAATACAGCAGGTTATGGTACATTTACAATGTGAAAATTAAAACAAGTATGTACTTAAGATATACATTAAATAAAGGTATTGCAATTTGTTCACATACGAATATTTAAACTTCACATTTATTTACCTATAATTACCAAATTAATTTTCACCGACAGCCCATAACTACTCCATACTAACGTCTCTTGATCTAGTTGGTTTGTTAACCTCATAATAAAACACCTTCAAAACATGAATTATTACGTTAGTTAACAATGTTTATCGTCAGTTCAGTATATTATCATTAAAATTAAAATGCTAACACTTTGGCAGGAACAACATATGTACTCTGGCCAGAAGGAATGATGGTTAAATAATTTTAAAGCTAGTGTCGATTATTAAAGCATAATAAAATTATACTTTTCAATGTTTTCTGTATGTTATATTAAAAATACTCTACACCAAATAATTATTTTAATACCTACCTTGAGTTTCTGCCAGAGGGTGCAGAGGGTAAACTTATATGTATGTACTAAAAAATCTCAGAAATTAATATATATATTTTTTCGATAGATTATAGTAACATAATTGCTGTTTAAAATTTATAAAAGTGCATGAAATAAAATGTTCAATAAAAAAAACATTTCAAACCTATAACCACCCAATATACTCCTTTGAATATATTTAGTTTTTACAGGCCTGTAGGAACAACTTGAGGGGGGTGGGGGTGGGGGGGAGGGCACTGACGGACTGGGTATAAATTCTACATCAGATTTGGTTATGATGGCAAAAATTAATGTGATAAAGAAAAGCTCCCCCCCCCCCCCCCCAGTTCCTATGGGCCTGTTTTATTACGTACCCTCAAATTATTTTCTGGCAGAAAACCTGGTACCTTTGGTAGAGGTTGAAACAATTGGTCGTCTAATTTTCGACTGTTACCATAAAATAATATAATTAATCACTTTTGGCATCTAGCAATTTAAAGCACAATTAACAATAGTTACCACCTGGAATAAGCATTATATATTATTTTGTTTTACCTGTAATATATACTCTTCAAAAGAAGAAACGCAAAACCACATTGTCGTAACATTTGGAGAATTGATTTAATTATTGAATGGTGAGTCCGATAATTACCAAATGTTGCAGGATTGTTCACAATTCACTCTAGTCCATTGTGAGTAAGTGATAGGACACACCACCAAGGTCAAGGTCATCTGGAGTCAATACCGGGTGTGGCCTCCGCGTGTGTTGACAACTGCCTGGCACCGCCTGCCCATTGAAGCAACCAGAGTACGGATGACGTCCCGGGGGATGGTGGCCCACTCGGCCTGCAAGGCTGCTGCCAGCTCGGGCAGGGTCTGGGGCTGTGGTTGTCGCTGTCGGAGGCGTCGGTCCAACTCATCCCATAGATGCTCAATTGGGTTCAAATCTTACGATATCGATGGCCAAGGAAGGACATTAATGTTGTTGTTCTGTAGGAAAGCCGTTGTGAGACGTGCTGTGTGAGGCCTGGCGTTGTCATGTTGGAACACTGCGTTGGCGTTGGCCATAACTGGAACGATGTGTGGCCGGAGGATCTGGTCAATGTAGCCCTGTGCATTCAGGTTGCCCTGCACGTGGACCAGGTCAGTTCTGCCAGTGTGTGAGATGGCTGCCCACACCATGACACTACCCCCGCCGAATCTGTCCACTTCCTGCACGCAGTTTGCCGCATAACGTTCACCACGACGCCTATACACGCGACATCTTCCATCATGACGTCGGAGCAGAAATCGGGACTCGTCACTGAACCACACCTGTCTCCATCGCAGTTGAGGCCATTGTCGATGAATCTGGCACCACTGCAGTCGGAGTCGACGGTGTTGTGGTGTTAAGATGACACCTCGAACTGGACGACTGGCACGAATTCCTACCTCACGTAGGCGGTTCCGTACGGTCTGGTCGGATATCCTGCGCAAACCTGGTATTGCTGCGGCTGTGGAGGTGGCAGTAGTCAATCGTTCCCGAAGGTGGCGTACCCGGATGTAGCGGTCCTGCCCGGGGGTAGTGACCCGTGGTCGACCGGATCTAGGGAGGTCACGTGTTGATCCATGTTGCTGGTAACGGTCCCACAGTCTGGAGATGGTGCTTGGGGACACATGGAATGCCTTGGCAACAGCCGTTCTGGATTCGCCTGCGTCTAGTCGGCCGATGGCATTGTTTCTCTGCGGTTCACTGAGACGTGGCATGTCCTGGATTGTCAACTGTCGGCCAGATACAGAGGCCAGGCAAGCGAACACCCTGCACTTTTATACTGTCGGTGTTCATGTTGCACGTGCAGACAACGCACGTGCAGTGGTGACATGGTTTGCACGTGGCTGCGTTTTTGCGAATATTCACATTTTGGAACTTTATTGTACAGTAGCTGCGTTTTATCGAATGTAACCGTGGGAATGTGTTTGGGACATGCAATGACCTTATATTCACAAAGCATGAACCGGTAGGAAACATAAAATCGGAGTTATAACCCATTTGTACCCTTTTGCGTTTCTTTTTTTGAAGAGTATATTTTACCTGTAATATATTTTCATCAGGACTCCCTTCTTCCTCCATGAATGATTAAAGAAAATAACACTGGATATATTGTAATTATTTTTATTTTATTCCAATATATAACAAATGTGTTTTATGTCAGTATGTGGAGCAAACTACCTGAAACAGTTGATTTGAAATCATGATCTTTATTTATGCAAAGTAGTAAAAATTTAAAACATACATTTTCTTCCTAGAGTGTGTGATGGAGAACAAGCCCCTAGGCCCGCCCCTCCCCAGTTCCTACGGGCCTGTTGTATTTTATATTAATAGATGCAAAAACTACATAATAAAGTGATTGTCAGTATGTGGCAACAGTATATTTTCCAACATTTCTGTGTTTCTGTACCCGGCTGTGGACAGTTTCGGCAGACTGGTAACACATTTTCTTAATAATTAAAAATTCACGGCTTAACCAAACACATTAAAACTTGGAGGGTAACTAGTTGCTTTGGTGAGGAGGGGACGCTTTTTGCAAATTTGCGAAATCGGCCTCTGGAATATCCACTGACGTGTCATATTTACATCTATGCTGAACAAGATTTATGATGAAATATTATTATTGTGTGCTTTTCTTCTAATTAGGTCCATTTGCTTCAGTTTACATTAAAAATGTCATAAAAAATTATTTAAAAAAAAATGCTTGTATGCTAGTCTATGACTGTGTGGCTTCCTCGTCTTCGTCGGCAGTTGATTCATCCAAATTTTCGTCTAAGACAACAATTCCAGGATTAGGGACAAAGTCTCTGATAAGTGGTTCAAACTGATACGGTTTGATGCCATTAGCACAAGCTGGACACAATTCTTCGTCACTCGAATCGCTAAGTTCGTCCATGCTGCTTGGTAGTTTCTTCAGTTTTCCTCTCATCGATGACGTCACGGGTCTAGCTCATCAATTGTCGACAGTTTCCGGCAAACATCGGAGATCGGCGAAAAAAAACCCCAACCAAGACTGGCACGCTTAACTTAGTTAATAAGGCGAGCGCGGTAGTTGCGTGTTGTGGTTTATGACGGCAAATAATTCATTATGCCGTATATATTATTTGGTGTCCGGTCTCCTTTAAACATGCACATATAATGAGCAAGGAAATTGATTTTCCCAATTCTAATACATACATATCTCTCTTTCTCTCTCTCTCTCTCTCTCTCTCTCTCTCTCTCTCTCGCTCTCTCTCTCTCTCTCTCTCTCTCTCATAATACACTCACACATACACAGGTTGACATTTTGACAGAGATACCACATTAATGGTGACATTTTGTTCACTGACATTTTGTCCATTGACATTGTGTCTGCACACCGGATTGGTCTACCTGGTGGCAATGGGTTTCCTCTCACTATATATACATACATGTATGTATGCGTTTAAACCAAGTGCGTCTTTTCAGCCTATATGTATTGTATGACTCAGTATTACCCAAGTGTCTTTGCTGCAGGTACATATATATATATATATATATATATATATATATATATATATATATATATATATATATATATATATATATATATACATACATACATACACACACACGTATATGGTTATATATGGTACACAGTAAAACCTATCTAAATTTGACAACTTTAGACCTCAACATTTTTCTAGTTTGTAAAGGGATCTGGTAAATGCAGGGTTTGTATTTTGGTCATGCATATAGATTATTACATACATATATTATTAGATTGTAGATTATTAGATGAGTGGGAGTGCCATACAGAATTTATAAAACAAGTTTTGGAATTTTTTATTTCCCAAGCGAAGGCATGACCAAAATTAAAACCCTGCATTTACCAGATCCCTTTACAAACTAGAAAAAAACCATGTTGAGGTCCAAAATAGCCCAGTGGTAAAGGACTTGCTTGATGCACGGTTGGTCTGAGATCGATCCCATTGGTGGCCTATTGGGCTATTTCTTGTTCCAGCCAGTGCACCATGACTGGTTTATCAAAGGTATGTGTTATCCTGTCAGTGGGATGGTGCATATAAAAGATCCCTTGCTACTAATGGAAAAATGTAGTGGGTTTCCACTATCTAGAGACCAAAAAAAAATATGTGCCAGTTTTATTAAGATCACAGGGTATTGTGTGATAACCTGCCACCCCTAAAATGGCCATCCTGCTTTATTACTGTAAATAATTCTGTAAAATCCTTGTCATGATTAAGTAGACTTTCCCATCTAATATCACAAAACTGATCAATTACGTAGTCCCAAAGAAAAGAAAATTATCACTTGGGTATCATGAGTGGTAGTTTTTGCTCCAACGTACCCTACCAATAGGCCAAATAATATCCATTTCATTCTATTAATACAAAATTGAAATATATTCAGTTAAATAGTTTATTATATTATCAAGTTATTTACGTGGTTTTACAGATCAGGTTAATGAAAGCGAAGCGCCTTGTCATAACTTAGAGCATTTGTTTACACTATGCATACAGGAGATGGTAGGAGCTGACGTCACTTCGCCCCAAGCTGTAGTACCGGATACCATGAAAACGAACAAAATGGCTGCCCCCAGTTAGCAGAAATAATCAAGTTTTTTCTATTAACTAAAATTATGCGTTTTTTAATTTTTTAAAGTGTCAGTATGTGTTGATGGTCCATATATACATCTTTCCTCAGTTTGTGTAGGTGGTTTAATTAATATATATAGATATATGCAGTATTGATTAAAATTGATCAATCTGATTAAAATTAGCTCTACTGGTCTACCAGTAGATCTAACAACATTGCG
Source organism: Gigantopelta aegis (assembly GCF_016097555.1). Classification (NCBI taxonomy): domain Eukaryota; kingdom Metazoa; phylum Mollusca; class Gastropoda; order Neomphalida; family Peltospiridae; genus Gigantopelta; species Gigantopelta aegis. Next base: position 37,815,016 of record NC_054711.1, read on the forward strand.
TGGACGCCCATGTCCAGGTGACATTTCATCTATAAATAACAATTTAAATATCGACCAATTACACTTCGCCTTTTATAGCGTTAAATTTGGGAGCATACAAATTCTAGAAATATCGGGCGAGACTATTTATGCAATAGGCAAACTTGTTTGTCTATTTCAACATTGAAAAATAGGGGGAAAAGTGAAGTAATCAACTCTGGATTGTATACTAGTATAAACAGATTTTATGGCTATACCATCACAGGTTTTTTTTCCATCTTGAAATGAATTTTATATAACATTTTATGTTGAAATTAGTTTCCGGCATACTTCATAATTCACCCGAATCATTTCGTATACCCTCGGCATAATCCCGAATGTTTTCAAATTCTTTTCAGAATACTGGCATGATTTTGCAAGTAAGATTTTGATTGGTCGAATGAAAGGTCAGCTGGACATAGTGGAGCTGTAATAGTGGAGCTAATTTTAATTAGATTGTTCTTGACTAGCACTAATGTCTAAAATATAGCAATGTGGATGGTTATTTCAATACATGGTTGAAATTAAAATAGAGAGCAAATGAGCTGCTCTCGCATATATAGTGATAATATTACTTATGATATTAATAGGCTACACCTAATAGTAATACAGTAAGGGATCTGTTTTATGCACTTACCACTAGGCAGGGCAGTACATTCCACCACCTTTGATGAACTAAAACTAAATTAAACTTCCATTAACATGTAGTTTGATATACACCGTAAAATATTTTATGACACATCACCAGTTTTAGCTCAGATTGGTAATAGTTTGTGACATAATGTGGACATTGTTTGTGTAAAAACTGTATAATAATAATAATATCTATTCCCAACAAATTAATGCACACAATTTATATTTGGTGTATATTTGTTATACAATATACACTAGACTTTGAAAGTATTTTTGGATATATAATAAGAACTTTGTGAATATAGATTTGGTCTTTGAACTACTCAGTTTGTGTAGGATTTGTGTTGTATGTTGAGACCAAACAGTCCGTATCATCATTCCATCAAAACGGTTTTTCTTGTAAATAATTTCAGCAAACAAAATATTAAGTCAAACAGGTGCATGTGCAGGAAATTGTATAGAGAAAGTCTAGACTGGTTAGTGGTGTTTTTAGGGGAGGGGTCGGGTCGTGTGTCCCCAGAAAATACATTGAAAAACCCCTATAATATAGCAAGTGGGGAAGGGAACTGTTCTGATTGGAATATTACATTTTTATTCCTCCCATCCTCCTACACTTTTTTTGTGTGTGAATAATTTCAGTTTGGTTTAACGTAAAAATAAAAATAAAAGTGTTTTGGAAAGAACAAAAAAATACAATTTTTGTGTGCAAATTATAAATCAATCAGCTCAGAAATAAATAATTTGCAGTAAATTCCATAGGATGAAAAAAGGTGTTTTCTGTGGGACGAACTATAGTTTGATATACCAATAACCAATTGAACACAGGCTATGCAACTTCAGGTAGGCATTTGGAAAGACAGGGCTTCTAGAATTTTTATAAAATCCACTAGCCATGGGATCAGCGATTTTAAAAGTTTACTAGCCACAATTAAAAATTCATTTGCCGTACTTTACTAAATAATAGTAATAGTCAGATATGTCACCTAAAAAGTGAGAGACAGCTAACACTAACATTGGGTGGTTGAGGTGAGGACAGGATATTCATATTTACATAATAGACTTAACTGCAACATTTGATATATTATTTTCACTAGCCATCAGGCATGGCAATAGTAGTTATTTACTAGCCCAACATTGAATATCACCAGCCATGGGAGTGGGGCTACCATAATCTAGAAGCCCTACCTTTGCATGGCAATAGTAGTTATTTACTAGCCCAACATTGAATATCACTAGCCATGGACGTGGGGCTACCATAATCTAGAAGCCCTAAATGATTTATTTAATTACACATTCAACACATTTTAATTACAGAACTTTGTATGGTATCAAACATATTGTGAAGGACCACACAGACAATGAGAGAGGCAACCCGCTGCAGCCACACACTGGGATACGCTTTCCTATTAACCGGCCTCAGTGGCATTGTGGTTAGGCCATCTGTCTACAGGCTGGTAGGTACTGGGTTTGGATCCCAGTCGAGGCATGGGATTTTTAATCAGATACTGACTCCAAACCCTGAGTGAGTGCTCCACAAGGCTCAATAAGTAGGTGTAAACCACTTGCACCGACCAGTGATCCATAACTGCTTCAACAAAGGCCATGGTTTGTGCAATCCTGCCTGTGGGAAGCGCAAATAAAAGATCCCTTGCTGCCTGTCATAAAAGAGTAGCCTATGTGGCGATTGCGGGTTTCTTCAAAAAAAAAACCACAGTGTCAGAATGACCATGTTTGACATCCAGTAGCCGATGATAAGATAAAAAATCAATGTGCTCTAGTGGCGTCGTTAAATAAAACACACTTTACTTTTTTTTTTACTATGAGCTTTAGAATTATTTAGTATAAAGTTACATGCCAGCTAGGTCTGAGTAAAACTGGTATGGTGCCATGCCTTAATATTTAGCTCTTTGTTTTTAAGTTAACCTTTTGACAAAATTAATGAATCTCTATCATAACTGTGTGATTTTCTTAATCCTAACCCTAAACCTAACCCATTTTCTTTCTGGGGGCAGGATTTAGCTCAGTCGGTTGAATGCTCGCTTGAGGTGCTTGCATCGCAGGATCGAACCACCTCGATGGATCCATTCAGCTGATTTTTTTTTTCTCGTTCCAACCAGTGCACCATAACTCGTCAAAGGTCATGGTATGTGCTTTCCTGTCTGTGGGAAAATGCATATAAAAGATCCCTTGCTGCATTAAGAAAAATGTAGCGGGTTTCTTCTAATAACTACGAGTCAGAAATACCAAATGTTTGACATCCAATAGCCAATGATTAATTAATCAATGTGCTCTAGTGGTGTCGTTAAACAAAACACACTTCTTCTGGGGGACAATGAGTGCATGCAGCACACACATTGTAAATACTGTATTCAATTCCGTAGCACCATACCCAAAAATGTCTTTCTGGCAGAAACCCTGCAGGTCTATCTATATCTGATGGGGAGGATGTAGCCCAGCGGTACAGCGCTCACTCAATGCGTGGTCGGTCTGGGATTGATCCCCGTTGGTGGGTCCATTGGGCTATTTCTCGACTGGCATATCAAAGGCCGTGGTATGTACTACCCTGTCTGTGGGATAGTGCATATATAAAAGATCTCTTGCTTCTTATCGAAAAGAGTAGCCCATGAAGTGGTGACAGCAGGTTTCCTCTCTCAATATCTGTGTGGTCTGACGCCATATAACCGTAAATAAAATGTGTTGAGTGCGTCGTTAAATAAAACATTTCCTTCCTATATCTGATTTTACACTGCATGCAGTGAAATAGCTTTGACTGCCTACGAACTGCTTTGAATTGACTTTGAGCAAGTCTATGTGATATCACAGAGCATGAACATGCAGTGGAATACCTTTGGCTACATGTAAACAGAATATGTAAGAGGAAATCAGCACTGAGGAAAGCATGTCAGGGTTATTGGGAAATTCCTTACCTCGGAGCACCATGACCTTGGAGTGGTAGCCACCAGAGTAGTGTTTACACGTATGTGTGCTTTTACATGAGGGTGTGTTTTTCGTTTAACGACGATGTAGCCCAGTAGTAGAGCACTCGCTTGATGTGCGGTTGGTTTAGGATCGATCCCAATGCACCACGACTGGTACATCAAAGACCGTGGTATGTGCTGTCCTGTCTATGGGATGGTGCATATAAAAGATCCATTGCTACTAATTGAAAAGAGTAGCCCATGAAGTGGCGACAGCAGGTTTCCTCCCTCAATATCTGTGGTCCTTAACCATATGTTCCGAAACCATATCACTGTAAGTAAAATGTGTTGAACACAACGTTAAATAAAACATTTCCATTTCAAACATTTGGTAATTTTTGACATGTAGTCTTAGAGAGGAAACTTGCTACATTTGTGTCCATTAGTGATAAGGGATCTTTTATTTGCACCATCCCACAAACAGGATAGCACATACCATGGCCTTTGATATTATATATGTACCAGCTGTGGTTTCCTGACTGGAACACTGACGGGGATCGATCCTTGACTGAATGTGCATCAAAGTGAGCACTTTACCACTGGCATACATCCCACTCCCACCAACAAATGATCACATATGGAGTGGGTGGCTGGGGGGGGGGGGGGGGGGGGGGAGGGGTTTTCAGTGGTTTCCAATGAATGAATAAATGTTTAACAATATATACGACACCCCAACACAAAAAATACATGAACAATATAGTGTTCAACAACATGCAGTTTCCAGTATGAATTATTGAAAATGTTCAGTTTTACTGTGAAAACAGCTGTGGAACTTGGTATATTTGTGACAGCATTTTATTCTTTATTAGATATTTATTGTAAAAACTTCCCAATTAAAATAGTATGGATTTAAAGGTGCATTCTCAAACTGGCATGCCTAAAATCAAAGGTCGTGGTATGTGCTATCCTGTCTGTGGGATGGTGCATATAAAATATCCCTTGCTACTACTGGAAAAATGTAGGGTTTTTTTTTCTAAGAGTAAGACTATATGTCGAAATTATCATGTTTGCTATCCAATAGGCGATGATTAATAAATCAATGTGCTCTAGTGGTGTCAAAAAACAAACTTATAACAAATATACATGTATAGAAAGAAAGAAATGTTTTATTTAACGACGCACTCAACACATTTTATATACGGTTATATGGCGTCAGACATATGGTTACGGACCACACAGATTTTGAGAGGAAACCCACTGTCACCACTTCATGGGCTACTCTTCCGATTAGCAGCAAGGGATCTTTTATTTGCGCTTCCCACAGGCAGGATAGCACAAACCATGGCCTTTGTTGAACCAGTTATGGATCACTGGTCGGTGCAAGTGGTTTACACCTACCCATTGAGTCTTGCGGAGCACTCACACAGGGTTTGGAGTCGGTATCTGGATTAAAAATCCCATGTCTCGACTGGGATCCGAACCCAGTACCTACCAGCCTGTAGACCAATGGCCTACCACGACACCACCGAGGCCAGTCAGTCATCTAAATGCACACAGCTAACACTAATGCAAATGGTGTCACTTATCAAAATTACGTCATTGGCAATCACGTAATTTAAATAATAGTCAATGAATGTTTGCATTTCTTTTTCAATACATGTATATGTCTCAGTGAAGTTCACACAAACAATACTACAGACATATTTAAAGCTAAACAAAACAAATTCAGATATATGTATTGTTAAATTATGCATATAAATTTAATTATAAGATTAGACTGCAGTTATGTTTTGGTTCATGCTACGCGAAGTCATACAGTGTGGTGCACATCAGTTTTTCAGTTCATACTTGCATGAAACAAAACATAATTGTGGTCAGTTCTTAAATAAGACTGTTAATTTTTGACAGATTATAATTTTTATTTAATGTATATATATTTAAAAAATATATTTGACCCACACAAGTACACACACACACACACGCACGCACGCACACAAACACACATACAAACACACACATTGGGTAGAATGTACATGCACGTAAAGAGACAATGTCTGTGTTCCGTCAGCCCTATATTCCCTCAGCTCTACGTTCCCTCAGCTCTGTGTTCCGTCAGCTCTGTGTTCCGTCAGCTCTGTGTTCCCTCAGCTCTGTGTTCCCTCAGCTCTGCGTTCCCTCAGCTCTATGTTCCCTCAGCTCTGCGTTCCCTCAGCTCTACTTTCCCTCAGCTCTACGTTCCCCCAGCTCTGCGTTCCCTCAGCTTTATTTCGCTCTATGTTCCCATAGCTCTGTGTTCCCTCAGCTCTATATTCCCTCAGCTCTATTTCCCTCAGCTCTGTGTTCCCTCAGCTCTGTATTCCCTCAGCTGTATTTCCCTCAGCTCGATGTTCCCTCAGTTCCGTGTTCCCTCAGCTCTATGTTCCCTCAGTTTCGTGTTCCCTCAGCCCTGTGTTCCCTCAGCTCTATATTCCCTCAACTGTATTTCCCTTAGCCCTGTTTTCCCTCAGCTCTATGTTCCCTCAGTTCTGTGTTCCCTCAGCTCTATTTCCCTCAGTTCCGTGTTCCATCAGCTCTATGTTCCTTCAGCTCTGTGTTCCCTCAGCTCTGTGTTCCCTTAGCTCCATATTCCCTCAGCTCTGTGTTCCATCAGCACTATATTCCCTCAGCTCTGTGTTCCCTCAGCTCCATATTCCCTCAGATCTGTGTTCCCTCAGCTTTGTGTTCCATCAGCTCTATATTCCCTCAGCTCTGTGTTCCCTCAGCTCTATATTCCCTCAGCTCTGTGTTCCCTCAGTTCTGTGTTCCCTCAGCTCTGTGTTCCCTCAGCTCCATGTTCCCTCAGATCTGTGTTCCCTCAGATCTGTGTTCCCTCAGCTTTGTGTTCCAAAAGCTCTATGTTCCCTCAGTTCTGTGTTCCCTCAGCTCTATTTCCCTCAGTTCCGTGTTCCAACAGCTCTATGTTCCCTCAGCTCTGTGTTCCCTCAGCTCTGTGTTCCCTCAGCTCTACGTTCCCTCAGCTCTATTTCCCTCAGCTCTGTGTTCCCTCAGCTCCGTGTCACCTCAGCTCTATGTTCCATGTTCCCTCGGCTCTGTGTTCCCTCAGCTCCGTATTCCCTCAGCTCTGTGTTTCTCTCAGCTCCATGTTCCCGTGTTATCTCAGCTTCGTGTTCCCTCAGCTCCGTGTTCCCTCAGCTCCATGTTCCCGTGTTCCCTCAGCTCCGTGTTCCCTCTCAGCTCTGTATTCTCTCAGCTCTGTGTTCCCTCAGTTAACCCTAACCCTGAGGGAACATAGGGTTGAGTTAACATAGAGCTGACATAACCCTAACCTTGAGGGAACGTAGAGCTGACCCCCATGTAAATGCCAGATAATTCTTGTTGAATATATTTTGATGTAGACATCAAGTAATTAATTTTAAAGGTGAATTAATTGTCTTTACAGGAAGTACCAATGAGCTGAACAGCCTGGTGGAAGACAAGGAAGTCGCAGCACGCGCCGTAGCGTTTGTCGTCAACAGCACGCGCAAAGGAATTGTACCCCTGTGTGCTGATGTGGCAACTCTTCTGCACACCAAGCGACGGTTTGTAAATTGTTGTGAAAATTAATGTAGAATTCTCTCTCTCTCTCTCTCTCTCTCTCTCTCTCTCTCTCTCTCTCTCTCTCTCTCTCTCTCTCTCTCTCTCTGTGTGTCTCTCTCTCTCTCTCTCTCTCTCTCTCTCTCTCTCTCTCTTTTCTTTCTCTCTCTCTCTCTCTCTCCCTCCCTTTAATTTTATTACTTACAAATTACACATGCAAAACAAAAGCATTTTTCTGGTTGAATCTTTTACATTATTCATCAGATCAGTAACAATATAACCTTGCTTTAAAAATTTGTATGAACAGACACAATAACGGACAAGGTAGAGAAATAGAGAATAACGTAGATAATTGGCTTTTATCCTGTGATGGTTTCAGTGAGGAACTCCACGAAGCATTAGATTATTGGCTTTTATCCTGTGATGGTTTCAGTGAGGAACTCCACGAAGCATTAGATTATTGGCTTTTATCCTGTGATGGTTACAGTGAGGAACTCCACGAAGCATTAGATTATTGGCTTTTATCCTGTGATGGTTTCAGTGAGGAACTCCACGAAGCATTATGGTTACAGTGAGGAACTCCACGAAGCATTAGATTATTGGCTTTTATCCTGTGATGGTTACAGGGAACTCCACGAAGCATTAGATTATTTGCTTTTATCCTGTGATGGTTTCAATGAGGAACTCCACGAAGCATTAGATTATTGGCTTTTATCCTGTGATGGTTACAGTGAGGAACTCCACGAAGCATTAGATTATTGGCTTTTATCCTGTGATGGTTACATTGAGGAACTCCACGAAGCATTAGATTATTGGCTTTTATCCTGTGATGGTTACAGTGAGGAACTCCACGAAGCATTAGATTATTGGCTTTTATCCTGTGATGGTTACAGTGAGGAACTCCACGAAGCATTAGATTATTGGCTTTTATCCTGTGATGGTTACAGTGAGGAACTCCACGAAGCATTAGATTATTGGCTTTTATCCTGTGATGGTTACAGTGAGGAACTCCACGAAGCATTAGATTATTGGCTTTTATCCTTTGATGGCTTGGAGAGCAGAATTCCTCATTCATCTTGTAGTAGTACAGAATAAAGTTGATAATCGACAGTATTAATCTGTTATAACTTTATCCTGCAATTCATCAAAATGAGTGAAAAAATTAAATTTATTCTCAATTTGTTCCATCAAGCGTGTTTCAGAATAGTGTCAAACAAGATATATGACATCGTTCTTTTAACATGATAAATTTATCACATCAAAAATAGATTTACTTTGGCCACATCATTCTAAGCATCAGAAACTTTCACAAATGCTTATTTCATTCAGTTATCGATTGCACAAGTCTAGTTTTACTTAAGGGCAATTCCACATTGGAGAGCTCAGATTGGTAAAAAAAAAATTGCTGAAACTGCATCAAAGTTTTTTAATTGATGTAAAAAGAAAAAGAAAAAAGTATTTTTTTTATCCTTGTCACCTTTTTTGTGTAGGGAGTTCACTTTCATAAAAAATAGTGGTTCTACTGAAGTGTATTTTTTACATCATGTTGTTATGGAAACATAGTAATGAATGAAATCCATCTTTTCTTTTTGAGAATTATTAACTTATTGGCTTTATTTTGCCAATTATTTAAGCTCATATGTTTAAAATTAAAACTAGAATGAAATATAGACTGCACATCTTATGCTTATAGGCATGCAGGAGATGGCCCAAATTTTTTATAAATAACATACAGAGCATTTGGATGAAAAATGGCCACAGCTTCTTTATTAAAATATAATAAATGACATGTTTTATGATGAGTGGACATACATATATTTTCCCGAACATCTGGGTACTACCCCCTGGTGTTGAGCCATAGCAGGGCAGTTCTTCTAACATGCACATGCATAAGTAGGGCTCTCATACTGAGTATCTATCGACCACGGCATTCGACACAACAGCACCTTTAATTACTCCCTAGTGTAAAACATAGTGGAGTATACCATATAGATGGGTTTATTGGCCGGTGATGTCAAAGTACTGTGCGTGGCCATGTGTAGAATCACGTGATCAGTCCGCCATTAAGGGACAATAATAACATGTCAAGGCATTGCATCTGGGTGCATTTTCAGTATTTATTACCTTTTTAGTACATTTTTTGAAAGCAATATCATATCAAAGTTCGTGGAAGTGTGTTAATCATTAAAAACGTAACTAATAAAGCATGTATATATACATGCGAATATAAAAGCATAACGAATAATTTAAACTTATGAAAGAAAATGTAATTTCCCTGAACACTTCTATAGCCTAATATATTGATCTTTAAAACAATATTTTTAGCCTCAGCTGACGAGGGTGTCAGATGACACCCCTCCCCCAGCCTAAGCACCTGTTTGTTTGTATTTGTCTTGGGCATCACCAGTAAGTGTCAAAGAGGTTCGTTTTGTAATTAACTAGTATATAGAAAATAACTAGTATATAGAAAATAGAGGTGCATTTTCGGGGTAATTTATTTTTGTATATTGTGGATGATTAATTTTTTTTTTCTTCCAAGAAACAAAAGATAATTTTAAAAATATATATTATAATTATAAAATAATAACATAAATTAATTAATTATATAATTTTTTTATTTTATTATTATTATTTATTAATTAATAATAAAAATAATAAAATAAATAAATAAAATAAAAAATAATTGTAAAAAAAAGTTTGACGAAATGGGTTGGGGTGCGATTTTCAACGTGACATGCATGCGTGTTATGTCAGTAAATTATTTATTTATCATAAAAAAAAAAAAAAAGAGATAAATATTTAGCAGTGTTAACTGCGCCCCACTTCAACCACATGATCACATCTGGAATATCCCAGAGCTAATAATAGTAACAGGTAAACGTTGACATCTACTCTAGATCTAAGTTCAGTCTTTCTGTTTTTTAAAATGGTACACCACTTTTTCTACAAACGTACATAATTGAAATACTTTTCTATATTTTAGGATGCATTCAGTAACGTTTCACTTAATAACCATCAAAATTATTTACACTTATGTGTGTTTAATTTATTCCCTATGCTTTTGTATTGACGTGTATAGGTGCTTTATTATTTATGTTTTTTATCATTCACAGATTTCCACCGATATTGATATGAATATACAATCTTTAAATGAGGTTGAATTATCCGAGAGACTGGTTCCAAAAAAGTTATAAAGACTGAAATTGCACCCAGCTGCAATGCCGTCACATGTTATTGTTGCGTGATTTTCACTCCCTTAATGGTGGCTGTACAGTTGCGCCATCTATCGACGTCATAAACTGCTGGGTGACAGTTGGGAAAAACCCGTCTATAGGCATGCAGGAGATGGCCTAAAAGTGCTCTAAAAATTACATGAAGTGGTAACTATCGTACTACCAGCTAATTTTGGATTATTATGAAAGTATGGGTCCTGGTTAACTCCTGGGTAAAAATTACCCAGAATACCTGTGGAGGAACATGGTCAAATGACGTCATCAGTATGGCCACCTCGATTTTGATAGTTTTGCATCTAGTTCCAATAGTCTTTATTCTCTGTAGTTCCTTGACATTTTAAGCCTGTACAAAGGTTGGAAATGTTATAATACAGTTTGAAAACAACATTTATAATTTTTTTGGTATTAATAAATGTTTAAACAGTAGAGAGCGCTTTCAATATGGCTGTCTCCGGGCCAATAATGCTGTTTCTTAGTGATGATGAAGTAAGATTTACTAAATTTAGTAGCTTGTTTGGTTATAGCCACTACAATGTCTTGATTACTATACAAATTCATTTTAAAAAACATTTCAGCCTAGAAATGCCAAAACGTTGTAACAAAGTATATCAGCAAATCAGAAATTGAATGATAACTAGAGTGAAATAAATCTATTCCAAACAAAGATGGTGCACAGAGTTACTATGTTTGTGCACATCATTTGTGATTGATGTGCAAAACCATTCAAAGTCTCTGCCACATGGCATTTTTATATACCCATCTATCATGGGTTGTATCATGGTATGGCATTGTCTGTCTGTCTGTCTGTTAACATTTTCTTGTCCAGACCATATCTTGCATACAGGACCATCAAACCTCACATGTAGGAACAACTTGGGATGGCAGTGTGTCGCGTACTATTACTAGGTCACTGTGACCTACTTTTCACAGTCTACTGCACATAACAGTAAATCCTTGTCCAGACCATATCTTGCATACAGGACCATCAAACCTCACATGTAGGAACAACTTGGGATGGCAGTGTGTCACGTACTATTACTAGGTCACTGTGACATACTTTTCAGTCTACTGCACATAACAGTAAATCCTTGTCTAGACCATATCTTGCATACAGATGCATACAGGACCATCAAACCTCACATGTAGGAACAACCTGGGATGGCGATGTGTCGCATTCTATTACTAAGTCACTGTGACCTACTTTTCATGGTCTACTGCGCATAACAGTAAATCCTTGTCCAGACCATATCTTGCAAACAGGACCATCAAACCACATATAGGGAACAACTTGGGATGGTGGCTGGTCCAAAACAAACTGTTCATCCATCCCATTGCAAACATTTCACATAATTAGACTTGAATCATACCTATAACATATTCATTAATACAGATATGGTTTTACACCAAACTTCTGATGGGCTTATCATGTACCTCACCGGTACTCTTTTTTTTTTCTCAAGATAACTGATACTATGGTAATATTGGTAAACATTGTACTGTTCGTAATACCAGATATGAACCCAACCATCCAGATGTAAAAGCTAGATGATCTTGTCTTAAAATTGGTGGTCTGTTTGTCTGTTCTGTTTACCCTGGCTATAAAACTAAGGTCGACGACAGTCACTTTTCAGACTCTTGTTTTGGCTTCATACACAATGAATAAAACATATCCAACAGTAATTTTTTTATAATATATATTTGACAAAAGGTACTTTTTATTTATTTCATCTTTTAACACTTAAAATTAATATTTTGTCCAGAATTATGAAAAATAAAAAAACATCGACCTGTAAACAGCGTTGTCTGCTTGTTATAGAAATTTGACAGGGGTCATGGTTAGTAGACCAGTTTTTATTTTAATGTGGCGAAGCATTGCAATAATACAGCTAATTTTGAATTTGAATTATGTCAGTATTCCAATGACAATAACACTAAACTGGGTACATGACATTTCCATATTAAGAATGCTGGGAAAATTCCAATGCAAAATTGCTATTGAATGTTTTTTGTTTGAACATTACTAATGCACCTGAATGTGTTTGAAGAAAATCTTGTGATTAAAAAATTGTACCTTTTACGAAATATGGATTTCAAGTGAAATTATATAGAGGATAATAAACGAGTTACCAGATATTATCAAATTTATGTCCCGAGTGAAATAATTTTCAGTTGTCACGAGCTTTAGCGAGTGACAAATGAAAATTATTTCACAAGGGACATAAATTTGATAATAACTGGTACCGAGTTTGTTATTCTATTTATTACCTCAGCTATTTTTTCTCTAAAAGCCTTTATTTTTGACGCACATGCACGAAGGCCAACCTGTATAGAAACGATGTAAACCACTTTACACACTGTTCTGAGAATTACTATAACGTTGTAATTTAATCATGTTCAAAGATAATTTAAAAAAACACAAGTTCTCTTTATTCTGCTTCCAAATCTATAATGAATTGCATTAAAATAACATTTTGCTATTAATTTAATACCAAAAACAGAGACCCCTAAAGGCAAACTCTTTACACTACATGACGTTTGTCAAATCGTGATGATGTCATATTTAGTACCGACAAAGTTATTGGTTTGTAAGCGTCAAATTGTCCAATAGTATTGTTCGTTAGACCAATGCAGAATATTTCTCACTGAGAAAATATGGAAAATATTTTCCCTGTTATGAGTGACCGCTGGGGTAATAAGGTAAGATATGCTATATTATATATATAATTTATTATGTACAAAGCCAAAACAAGGGTGTAAAAAGTGACTGTTGTTGGCCTTAGCAAGATATTTGTGGGCCAAATTATTGCAAATTAAGAGAATCACTATCTTGTTACAAAACAGAATTTGGAAAATTTGTGAGGCCAAACATTAAGACAAAAATTGTCTCGAATGTTCCAATATGATCGAGATACTGCCTGCATTAACCTCAAATGGATAGGCATTCAATGATAATCTTTGTTGTGAAACATCAGTAAGTTTAGTTAACCACTTGAAATTATACTAAACTACATATAGATGTATTCCATCATATACAGTGAAACCTATCAAAACCGGACCCTCTGTAAACTGGAATCCTTTCAAAATCAGACATTTTTTGCAGTCCCCTTTTAAATGTCTGTACAGAAATGAACCTCTCTAAACCGGATACCTCTTAAAACCGGATGTTTTGCTTGGTCCCAAGGGTATCCGGTTTAGGGGAGTTTCACTGTAATATCATAATAAGCTACTATCAACATAAAAAGTCAAAATTCTGCAGTAAACAGTTTGGCATAATGCATAAAGGAGCGTTCTCATTACGCGATTAGTTGTACCGAAAACATACATTAGTTGTCAGTGTTCGAGATTAAAAGTTTTGAGCAGTATCCCAGATGGATACTAACAATTCAAAATCTGGTATCCCACCTGAGAATTTAGTATCCCACTTTAATGAAATTCATAAATAACATCATAACAAATTTGGACGACACCGTTCTCGTTCCCAATCTATTGCTACACCGCAATCAAAATCGCAGAATTCGTGAAATTCGCAATCAAACGGAATTGGCAAAAAGATTTGCTGCATTTATTTTTGCGTAATATTGGCATAAATTAATATTTAACAGTAATCAATAAGTGTTTTTGACATTATTAACGATAAACCTACCTGTATCAATTTTCTGCAGATGTGGAATCGATCAATATCTCAAATAAAATTTGAAGGGAGGAAACATCCAACAAGAACAATAGCGATTTAGCGGTTCCCAGCATTAGACCGAGTACGAGTTGGGGGAGATATTGTTACGGCATAGCATTAGACTGAGTAAGAGCTCAAAAATACTGTTACTTAACTTCACCAGTAAATGACGACTCACTGTTTCAACAAAAAATAAAAATGCATGATTAAAAAAACCAAGAACCTTATATGGTATCCCGGTAGGATACTGGGTTCTTGAAGTCTGGTATCCAAAATTAAATTCTGGTATCCCCGGGATACTGGGATACCGTTAATCTCGAACACTGGTTGTACTGTGAGAACATACAAATCGGAGCGTATTTAGTCTTACACGACAAGTTGTGTCGGAATCGTACCGATTAGAACATGTTTTATTTCACATGGCAAATCATAAGCTCTCCACCAATCAAATCACATGAAAGTTCAATCATTCAGTTTTGTCAACTCTGGGGTTTTTTGTTTTGTTTCTAATCATGTCAAAATGTCTGGATTTCATGGGTCCATATAAAACCTATTATTATCCAGATGTGGTCAATAGTTGTTTTGTTAAATAATACCATCAGTAAATTGTTTACATTCATGTTTTCTTTATTTCAGAGAAATTTCTTATGCACTTACATTTCCGGCAAAATATTTTTAAATTGACAAGTTGTTTTTGATGTCATGGAATCTTATGACATAACGTCTTCCCACACACATGATACGACAAATCAAGAGTTCAAGAATTTACACAAATTATCAATGCTTACAGGCCTGCTTCAGGGCTCAAATGTACAAATTTGTCTCCCACAGCAATTGTTTTATAAATTGCCATGGGTGAAGTGACCCACCAAAGGTACAAATGTTATATACTGGCAGATAATATATACCAGATGTATCCTGGACTTGTCGAATTCCATCCCATTAACAGAAAAACGCTACTGTGCATGTTCAATCCAACATCCGGATAAATTTAACGACATCATTGTTTACCTTGTCTAATACAAAGTAAAATAATAATTTAAAAAATTGTAATTACTTACATTTGTTGTCAACGAATGTAAAATTTACACTAGTAAGTATATCTGTCCCATGTGAACGTCACAAACGCGGAAAGATTAGAAAGTTCCCTTTGTTTTTCTTGTTTTTTACAGTTTGTTTTAGATTTGCTTTTTTTTTTTTTTTTAGATGATTTGTAAACGGCCATGCCACTATTAACAGCTTTTCAAGTAGTCAATAATTTTTCATGAATATAGGAAAATGGTTTACAATGTTTATAGGTAGCTGAAAAAAGAAGAATCATCTTTTCTTCTACAAACAGTAAAAAATCGACTAATGTTGTTTCTCAATAACAATTGTGGATCTGACACAAACAGCCTTCCATACATCCACACATACACACACACACACACACACACACATGATTTTAATAGTGTCAGTCATGTGACTTTTAACTAAATATAGACAAAACTAATGCAGATGACAGTCATTAATGATCTGTCAAGTCTAGGCCAGCCTCAGTGGCATCATGGTTAAGCCATCAGATTACAGGCTGGTAGGTACAGGGTTCGCAGCCCGGTACCGGCTCCAACACAGAGCGAGTTCTTAAGGGATCAGTGGGTAGGTGTAAGGCCACTACACCCTCTTCCTTCTCACTAACCACTAACAAACTAACAACTAACTCACTGTCCAGGACAGACAGCCCAGATAGCTGAGGTTTGTGCCCAGGACAGCGTGCTTGAACCTTAATTGGATATAAGCACAAAAATAAGTTGAAATGAAATGAAATGTCAAATCTTGTCTCTTCATTTCTAAAGGTTTTAGTATATTTATAACCTTTGGATATGGTTTCTGTATGCAATAATAGAATTACTGCTACTGTACAAGGGACAAACACACTTTAAAAACTTTTTCCACCCTCATTTTCTATTTTGATCAATCAAGGCTTGGTTAGTTGATACATATGCAGTGGTATTAAAATGCATACTTACGCAGTGTGATTAGAAAGTGCGGAATTCGATGTGGAACGGAATTCGATAGTTTAGGATATACGTTTTTCCATTGTGATGCTCCCGACCTATGGCAATTTATATCGCAGTGACGGCAATTACCATCAGTGACGTTATTAAGTTCGAAGGAAGGAAGGAAATGTTTTATTTAACAAGGCACTCAAAACCTTCTATTTATGGTTATATGGTGTCAGACATATGGTTAAGAACCACACAGATATTGAGAGAGGAAACACCTTGTTGCCACTTCATGGGCTACTCTTTTCGATTAGCAGCAAGGGATCTTTTATATGCACCATCCCACAGACAGGATATGGACACGTTAATACAGTTCCCATTCCCATACCACAGCCTTTGATATACCAGTCGTGGTGCACTGGCTGGAGCTAGAAATAGCCCAATGGGCCCACAGACGAGGATCGATCTCAGACCGACCGCACATCAAACGAGCAATGGGATGTGTCCCACCCCCTATTAAGTTTGAACCCTGCTGCTTTCACAAAGGCAAACACTGGAACAGGCCAAAAACCCTACATACATGTACTTTACAGGGCTCGAACTTAAGAATTTGTTTCCCACGGCAATTTTTAAAAGCATTGCAATGGGTGAGACAGTCCACCGACGGCAATTTTGAGCCTTCCTATGGCAATTGTTTTAAAAGTGACATTTGCAACAAATAAACCTGACTGAAATGCTATCTTGTTATATGTAGACATCTTTTAAATGTGCAAATGTTAAATATTAGCAGATAATGTACACTAGGTGTATATATTTCGCCATTGTTGAGGAGCTTTTCCGACAGCACTAAAGTGCCATCGGTGATGCTCTCTACCTACGGCAATTTATATCTCAACGACGGCAATTGCCGGCGTTGCCTTCGTTAAGTTTGAGCCCTGCTTTACATATATTGTTGGTCAGTGCACGATAACCACTTAATTGTCTACATATGTCAGATTTAGTTTTTTTCGGACCATACACACATTGTAGCAAGTGGTGGTGGTGGTGGGTTGCAATTGCACCCATCCCCCCGAGAAAAGTGAAGAAATGTATTACTGTGCCTTGATTTTATTCTTGTATTGACACACACTTATTTTAGTTTGGTTGCGGCTGTAGCTGTACATTCATATTCATATATTGTGTGAACGAAACAAAATAATAATGTTTTTCTGGGTGGATGCAATATTTGTGTTATCTTTTGTTAGCCTTGAGAAGAAAGTCTATCAGTTTAAGCGTGAGAACGAAGCACTGAGGTCTTCTGCGTCGATCAGCTTCCGCACCAGTCATTCCACAAGTCCGACCCCTCCGTCCATCAGTTCGTACACTGACAAGTCACTGCTGCATGACCAGTCATCACAGATACAGGTACGTTCTATCTTGTCCAGTCTTCACAGATACAGGTACATTCTGTCTCGTCCAGTCTTCACAGATACAGGTACATTCTATCTCGTCCAGTCTTCACAGATACAGGTACATTCTATCTCGTCCAGTCTTCACAGAAAGAAAGAAATGTTTTATTTAACGACGCACTCAACACATTTTATTTACGGTTATATGGCGTCAGACATATGGTTAAGGACCACACAGATTTTGAGAGGAAACCCGCTGTCGCCACTACATGGGCTACTCTTCCGATTGGCAGCAAGGGATCTTTTATTTGCGCTTCCCACAGGCAGGATAGCACAAACCATGGCCTTTGTTGAACCAGTTATGGATCACTGGTCGGTGCAAGTGGTTTACACCTACCCATTGAGCCTTGCGGAGCACTCACTCAGGGTTTGGAGTCGGTATCTGAATTAAAAATCTCATGCCTCGACTGGGATCCGAACCCAGTACCTGCCAGCCTGTAGACCGATGGCCTGCCACGACGCCACCGAGGCCGGTAGTCTTCACAGATACAGGTACATTCTGTCTCGTCCAGTCTTCACAGATACAGGTACATTCTGTCTCGTCCAGTCTTCACAGATACAGGTACGTTCTGTCTCGTCCAGTCTTCACAGATACAGGTACGTTCTGTCTCGTCCAGTCTTCACAGATACAGGTACGTTCTGTCTCGTTCAATCACCACAGATACAGGTACGTTCTGTCTCGTTCAATCACCACAGATACAGGTACGTTTTGTCTCGTTCAATCATCACAGATACAGGTACATTTTGTCTCGTTCAATCATCACAGATACAGGTACGTTCTGTCTCGTTCAATCATTACAGATACAGGTACGTTCTGTCTCGTCCGGTCTTCACAGATACAGGTACATTCTGTCTCATCCAGTCACCACAGATACAGGTACGTTCTGTCCCGTCCAGTCATCACTGATACAGGTACGTTCTGTCTCGTTCAATTATCACAGATACAGGTACGTTCTGTCTCGTCCAGTCATCACAGATACGGGTACGTTCTGTCTCATCCAGTGATCACAGATACAGGTACGTTCTTTTTCGTTCAATGATCACAGATATAGGTACGTTCTGTCTTATCCAGTCATTACAGATACAGGTACGTTCTGTCTCATCCAGTCATCACAGATACAGGTACGTTCTGTCTCATCCAGTCATCACTGATACAGGTACCTTCTGTCTCGTCCAGTCATCACTGATACAGGTACGGTTTGTCTTGTCTAGTCATCACAGATACAGGTACGTTCTGTCTCATCCAGTCATCACAGATACAGGTACGTTCTGTCTCGTCCAGTCATCACAGATACAGGTATGTTCTGTCTCGTCCAATCATCATAGATACCAGGTACGTTTGGGCTCATCTTTAACAAAGAAAACTCAGGACATAAATTTGATGAAAACTGATTACTTGTTATTATGCGTTATATTATTAGTAAGTGTTTATGACAATTACATGTACCTGCAGAATGTGAGTTCAAAATGAAGAGAGTTCACCTGATTTTTGCAGGTAACTTGTTTGAACTTTGTTGTAGATTAATTACACCACTTTGTAATTGTACCCTTAGTGATGCCATATGTTTGCTTGATGTTTTTCAATATTTTACTAACATACATGTATCATGTTGTGAATGAATTATTTATTATTCCATGTGGTTAAAAATATCTGGGTTCATATCAAAGTGTTACATTCCACTAGAATGTAAAGTGGAGTGTAGCACCTCCATGTCATGTGATGATGTGAAACAATTAGCACACTAAACATTTACCAGTACATCGGTCAAACGAGTTCAGTGATATAAAATAAAATTGATTATGGCAGGCATCGAAATAAGTCGAGAACGGTCATTCAGGTTACCGGGAGGTTACCACATGTAAGAAAAGTCGAGAACGGTGATTCTTTCTTGACAAAAATTTCAACGAACAGTAGTTTTGTTTCCGAACGTACATCAGGCAGTGCATTGTGGTAACCTATAGGTTAGCAGGCTATATTTTGTGGTAACCTGTAAATGGGTTACCAGACACCATGCTTATTTTGATGCCTGTTATGGGTGATAAATAGAGTATTAAAATCACTTTCACATCATGTTTATATGTCTCTCGTGAAATAATTTCCATTAATATTGATTATATAAAGTCTTTGACAATTGAAAATTAGTCCACTCGGGACATAAACATGATAGAAATGGAAGGTTGATTTAGAAAGTTTGTTTTATTTAATGACACCACTGAACCATATTGATTTATTAATCATCAGTTATTGGATGTTAAACATTTAATAATTTTGATATAGTCTTAGAGAGGAAACCCGCACATATCATGGTCTTTGATTTACCATTTGTGGTGCACTGGCTGGAACGAGAAATAGCCCAATGGCTCCACTGATGGTGATCGATCCCAAACCGACCACGCTTGGAAGCTTGATTCATATCCTATTATTACATGTACTAATATCTTTTTAAAAAAAAATTTCTTTTTTTTTTTTTCTTTTTCTCAGGACCGGTCTCGTCCGTGCTCCCGCTGCAGTCAGTGTTCCAGTCTGGTTAGCAACTCTCCCAAGTTTGAGAAGACCTTCACCTTCAAAGGTCATCTCAACTCAGGCTCCAGTCACAATGAAGGTCAAGGTCAGAGGTCACCTCACAGGTCACCGAACATGGTACATGGGCAGATGAATGGAATCCTGACTAAAGCTTTGATCCATCACACACATGGGGCTGATGCGCTGGACAACGGTCAGACGAGCGTAAAACAACGCAAAAATTCTCTACCAGAAATTATATCTGAACCTGACGGACGCCTGAAGAAAATCAGGTTTGTTTTAGATAATTATCATGTTAGTACCGGCCTCAAAACATTTCCAGAATGATAGTTTTGTTCACACAGCTCTTCCTATCTGAGGGTGGGCGGGGTGTAGCCCAGTGGCAAAGCGCTCGTTCTCGATGTGCAGTCGGTCTGGGATCGATCCTTGTCGGTGGGCCCATTGGGCTATTTGTCGTTCCAACCAATGCACCACGACTGGTATATCAAAGGCTGTGGGATGGTGCATATAAAAGATCCCTTGCTGCTAATCGAACAGAGTAGCCCATGAAGTGGTGACAGCGAGTTTCATCTCTCAATATCTGTGTGGTCCTTAACCATATGTCTGACATCATATAACCATGTAAATAAAATGTGTTGAGTGTCGTTAAATAAAAGATTTCTCCTATCTGAGGTCCCCTGAGCACACCTTAATTTGATCTCAAAAGCATTTTTGGTCATCCATCACTGGCCTCGGTGGCGCAGTGGTTAAGCCATCGGACTACAGGCTGATAGGTACAGGGTTCACAGCCCGGTACCGGCTCCACCCCAGAGCGAGTTCTTAAGGACTCAATGGGTAGGTGTAAGACCACTACACCCTCTTCTCTCTCACTAACCACTGACCAACTAACAGCTAACCCATTGTCCTGGACAGACAGCCCAGATAGCTGAGGTGTGTGCCCAGGACAGCGTGATTGAACCGTAATTGGATATAAGCATGAAAATAAGATGAAATGATCATCCATCTAATATGATAACAGCGTGCCTCTCGCTGGTTATTGAATAGAAGCTGCTTTAACATTTAGACTACTGGTGTACTGTCCTGCCAATGGAAAGTACATTTAAAAGATCCCTGGCTGCTTTAGGAGTAGACTACACAGCAGCATCTTTGTGTGTCTCTCTTTGTGTGTGTCTCTCTCTCTCTCTCTCTCTCTCTCTCTCTCTCTCTCTCTCTCTCTCTCTCTCTCTCTCTCTCTCTCTCTCTCTGTGTGTGTCTATTTTTGAAAAAAAATCCATATTTAGTGGGTACAAGTTTATAATTTTACTCACATATATTCACATAAATGTTTTATAAATACATAAAATAAAGTTCATATTTGAATCGGTAAGTATTATTTTGGTGGGTTTTTATAATTTTATTGATACTTTAGATTGATTAAAAAACATTGCATCTACTTACGGGCATTTGTGGCCGGGTGTCCTGGATTCACAAATCGGGGGTAAAAAACATATAGAGAGTTAGGAAAAAAACTAACAAATGTTGCTCCAAAACAAATAAATAAAAGTTGAAAGTGTTGCTATTGGTGTTTTAACATCGTTTGAGCTCTTCAGAATGCGAAATTGGTGTATCAACCAATATTTGAAAGAAGACTGTAAATGTTTGAAAATGTGCTCAGGGATTTCTGAACTTGGCCTCGTTTTCGCAATGCTAGCAAAGTTAAAATGGCAAAGACTTTGGTTTACATACATTATGTAGTACACTGTGCAGAAAACTAAACATTTTATGATTTCGGAAGTTAATATCACCAGTTACATTTTTTTATTTTTCGAGGACACGACAAGCCTTCAGTTTAATACAAAGATTAGGGCACCAGCACAGATTGGAGGGGCACGAAGGCAAACTTTTCCTTCAAAAGAAGGAAATGAAGCCAACTTACTTTCTATCAAGTTTCTGAGACAAAAATTATTTCACCTTATGGTCTTGTTTTATTTTTGATACAGATATATGCCATAATAATGTATTTTACAAGGTTAATAACATGTAGCATATATGCTTAGTCACTCTTTATCGACTAAAAGATATTTACAACCCTTTGCACTTGTAGCTGACTTACACGTCACAGATACATGAGTGCAGGTTAACTATATACGTCACAGTATAATCGATTTCCACTGTGCTGTTTTTTTGTTGGACGTATGGCATTGGTGACCTGGACATCACCTAGGAGCAGCCAGTATGTGTGTAAACAACTGTGTGTTATCAAAAATGACGTATGGTGTTCTCACCAAGGGGTGTGTAAGAAAGACATGTTTCTGATGTTTCTCCGTTTGCCTTTCAGGTCAACTATTTCTAAGGAAGTTCAGTGTTCGCTGTACCCGCCCAGTGGTGCCTCATTGGAGGAACAGCTTATTGAGAGTAAGAATACAAACGCCAGGCATTCTATTTCATTTTCACTTGATTTTTTGTGCTTACCCAATTCAGGTTCAAGCATGCTGTCCTGGGCACATACTTCATCTGTCTGGAACAGGAGTTAATTGTTAATTATTAGGCAATTGCATTGTGATGGACTTACACATTGGATGACTAAAATACTGAAAAACATAAA
Organism: Gigantopelta aegis; assembly: GCF_016097555.1. Classification (NCBI taxonomy): domain Eukaryota; kingdom Metazoa; phylum Mollusca; class Gastropoda; order Neomphalida; family Peltospiridae; genus Gigantopelta; species Gigantopelta aegis. Next base: position 37,837,605 of record NC_054711.1, read on the forward strand.
TACAGGGCTTGTAGAATTTTTATAAAATCCACTAGCCATGGGATCAGTGATTTAAAAAATTTACTAGCCACAATTCAAAATTCACTAGCCCTACATCACTAAATAATAGTAATGATCAGATATGTCACCTAAAGAGGGAGATACAGCTTAAAAAGACACATTGGGGTTGGGGTGGGGACAGGATATTCATATTTCCAAAATAAACAGTAGCCATTGGGCATGGCAATAGTAGTTATTTACTAGCCCAACATTAAATATCACTAGCCATAGGAGTGGGACTACCATAATCTAGAAGCCTTGGTAAATAGAAATTGATAAAGTTAATAATGACTTCAGTTAACCATTAGTTGGAGTGTTATATTAGGCTCCATAAACATGTATTTGACTTGACAGAAATTGTAGAATGGTAGTCCAAAAGTGTGTGATGGACCTACAGTGTACAATGGACATGCAGAATTAGTGAAATGCAAGTGTCATCAGTGTCATATTGTCAAAGTTCTGTGAATCGTTAGTACTCACATATTTCATTCCTATTTCTGCATACAGTCTGAACATCAGAGAAAAGCATCACTGCATACTCAAAATTTAATAAAGTAACTGGACCAACCTGATACATGGTAAATATTGTAACTTATTACCCATATGGGCTTATTACCCATACGGGGTAATATTTTTTCGATCTCTGCACAGTGTGCAGATTGCTTCTACAGTCACTGATTGGATGGCTTTAAAAAGACAAGATTTGATTGGCAATTACATACTGCAGGGACTACTTTTTGTTCATTCATGATTCCATTCATCGGTCAAACTATTACTACGGACTTCAAATATTTTTTCACGATACGAACATTTACGGAATTAAAAACCAAAATATATGTACAAATGTTTAAAAAAAAAAATTATTTTTATTATTTTGACTGGGTTTTTTTTTAACTATTCTTTGGTGGATACTGTTGGGTGTGCACCGGTAACGGCGCGTATGAATATATTGTTATGGCTGGTAGAGCTTGTAGAGCGAGAATGTAAATATACTTTTAAAATCGTTAATGATTGACAATGGGTAATAAAGAAAATAACCAACTCACTACGAGGAATTACGGATTATCTGTCCCTCGTGAATTAATGCTGTAAAACCCTCGCCAGAGGCTCGGGTTTACAACATTAATTCACTCGGGACAGATAATCCGTAATTCCTCATAGCTCGTTAGTTATTCTCTAAAGACGTACATAAAAATGTGTGACGGACGTACATGTCAGGTTTGAATGAATTAGTTTTAAGATAAGATCAATACTGGTCTGCCAAAAACACCATAATTACAAACTGAATAGAATAATAATTGAAGATAAAAAGAATAAGGTTATGTATAAAAAAAAAAATTAACACCATTACAGATTAGTAATTAATCATGTGCAATAGGATGTCAAACATTTGATAATTCTGACCCAGTTTTCAGAGGAAAGTTTTTCCAATGCACTTTCCCACAAACATGACAGCACATACCATGCCCTTTGATGTACATCATGAGGGACTGGTTGGAATGGGAAAATTAGGTCCATAGAGGGGAGTGTCCAGTCCTATGACTTCAGAACATCAGGCTAGATCCCTGTTTTCATGTTATACGGGGCTTCTAAAATTTGTATAAAATCCACTAGCCATGGGATCAGTGATTTAAAAAAAACTGACTAGCCACAATTAAAAACTCACTAGACCTACTTTACTTTTAAGTTGATACAAGTTTACTAAATAATAGTAATAATCAGATATGTCACCTAAAGAGGGAGATACAGCTTTAAAACACTAACATTGATGGGTTGGGGTGGGGACATGATATTCATATTTACAAAATAGATTTAACTGCAACATTTGACCTTTTTTTTTTTGCACTAGCCATTGGGCATGGCAATAGTAGTTATTTACTAGTCCAACATTGAATATCACTAGCCATGGGAATGGGCCTACTATAATCTAGAAGCCCTGTCTGGCATGGCAATAGTAGTTATTTACTAGCCCAACACTGAATATCACTAGCCATGGGAGTGGGCCTACCATAATCTAGAAGCCCTGTCTGGCATGGCAATAGTAGTTATTTACTAGCCCAACATTGAATATCACTAGCCATGGGAGTGGGCCTACCATAATCTAGAAGCTCTGCACACCTGTTCACATATATTTGTTTTAGCCTGTTTTTGTCTTACTTGCATGTAACTACATACATTTACAATGCGTACACGTCTGCGTTTAAGAAAAACAGACTTTCTATGGCTATCAGAACTAGCAGTGCAAGAGATCTATGGCCCGGCTAGGACCAGTAACCCCTACAGTTACCCGCGGCAATCGGCAATGCCATGGAGATTGGTGTGAAATTTTTCGTTCTCTGCAGCATTTTGGATTTTTTTTTTTTCAAGATGTATTTTTTCCTTATTGTTAAAAATAAAATATACTTTACGAACTGAAAACAGATTAAAAGTAAATACTAAAACAGTAACTGTACCGTTATTACTAAGTATCTGAATCTCTTGGGTCCCAGGATCAAACGTCTTTGGTTTGGGCTTTTTTCCCATTTTAACCAGTGTTCCGCAACTGGTATACCAAAGGTCATGGTATGTACTGTGTTATTCATAGGAAAGTGTACATTTATATTAAAATTTCCTTGCTGCTTTGTTGGTGGGAGCAGTTCAAGGTTTGTAAGGATCAGGGGCATAATTCACAAAGCTCTCTTAGGCTCTGCTAGACAACAAAGCATCCTCTTTGCAAGTCTTTTAGCACTGCACTGCGATATCGCAAAGTTGCGAGAGTTTAGTGAATTAGGCCCCAGGTACCGATTGTCAGATGCACCCTACAAATGGCAAATTTTGCCATAAATAACTATTTTAAAAAGTTTTTCTTTATGTAAGAATAAAAACAAACTCAAAACCCACATATTTACATCAGTTCCATCATCTAAATTGGAGAACAATCACGGCTGAAATTTTCACATATTTACATCAGTTCCATCATCTACATTGGAGGAACAATCACGGCTGACATTTTCACATATTTACATCAGTTCCATCATCTAAATTGGAGAACAATCACGGCTGACATTTTCACATATTTACATCAGTTCCATCATCTAAATTGGAGAACAATCACGGCTGACATTTTCACATATTTACATCAGTTCCATCATCTACATTGGAGGAACAATCACGGCTGACATTTTCACATATTTACATCAGTTCCATCATCTAAATTGGAGAACAATCACGGCTGACATTTTCACATATTTACATCAGTTCCATCATCTAAATTGGAGAACAATCACGGCTGACATTTTCACATATTTACATCAGTTCCATCATCTAAATTGGAGAACAATCACGGCTGACATTTTCACATATTTACATCAGTTCCATCATCTACATTGGAGGAACAATCACGGCTGACATTTTCACATATTTACATCAGTTCCATCATCTAAATTGGAGAACAATCACGGCTGACATTTTCACATATTTACATCAGTTCCATCATCTAAATTGGAGAACAATCACGGCTGACATTTTCACATATTTACATCAGTTCCATCATCTACATTGGAGGAACAATCACGGCTGACATTTTCACATATTTACATCAGTTCCATCATCTAAATTGGAGAACAATCACGGCTGACATTTTCACATATTTACATCAGTTCCATCATCTAAATTGGAGAACAATCACGGCTGACATTTTCACATATTTACATCAGTTCCATCATCTAAATTGGAGAACAATCAAGGCTGACATTTTCACATATTTACATCAGTTCCATCATCTAAATTGGAGAACAATCACGGCTGACATTTTCACATATTTACATCAGTTCCATCATCTAAATTGGAGAACAATCACGGCTGACATTTTCACATATTTACATCAGTTCCATCATCTAAATTGGAGAACAATCACGGCTGACATTTTCACATATTTACATCAGTTCCATCATCTAAATTGGAGAACAATCACGGCTGACATTTTCACATATTTACATCAGTTCCATCATCTAAATTGGAGGAACAGCCAAATGGATCAATTTTCGATTATAATCAATCTTTGGAACATCAAAACTAAAAACAATTGTTTTAAATCTTTGGATCCCTCAACATTTCAACAACATCACTAGAGCACAATGATTAATTAATCATCAGATATTGGATGTCAAACATTTGGTACTTCTGACTCGTAGCATCAGAGGAAACCCGCTACATTTTTCCTAATGCAGCAAGGGATCTTTTATATATGCACTTTCCCACAGACAGGAAAGCACATACCACAGCCTTTGACCAGTTGTGGTGCACTGGTTGGAATGAGAAAAAAAAGAAGAAAAAATCAGTTGAATGGATCCACTGAGGTGGTTCGATCCTGCGACGCAAGCACATCTCAGGCAAAAACTCAACCAACTGAGCTAAATCTCACCCATGCACATTTCAAAGGAAACAAATGGCCAGTGATAATATCGTCGTATGAGACATACCATGCATGTGTGTGACATATGAATATGGTGTGACATATGAATATAGACAAACAAATGGCCAGTGATAATATTGTCGTATGAAACATACCATGCATGTGTGTGACAAATGAATATAGACAAACAAATGGCCAGTGATAATATTGTCGTATGAGACATACCATGCATGTGTGTGACATATGAATATGGTGTGACATATGAATATAGACAAACAAATGGCCAGTGATAATATTGTCGTATGAAACATACCATGCATGTATGTGACATATGAATATAGACAAACAAATGGCCAGTGATAATATTGTCGTATGAAAGATACCATGCATGTATGTGACATATGAATATAGACAAACAAATGGCCAGTGACAATATCATCGTATGAGACATACCATGCATGTGTGTGACATATGAATATAGACAAACAAATGGCCAGTGGTAATATTGTCATATGAAACATACCATGCATGTATGTGACATATGAATATAAATAAATAAATGGCCAGTGATAATATTGTCGTACAAAACATACCATGCATGTGTGTGACATATGAATATAGACAAACAAATTGCCAGTGATAATATTGTCATATGAAACATACCATGCATGTATGTGACATATGAATGTAAACAAACAAATGTTTACTTTTTTTCTCTGCAGCGGTTAAATTAAACTCCAAACTAGCAGAAGATCTTGCAGCTTCCGAGAGAGAAATTGAGATTCTGAGAAAACGCTTAAAGGATCTGGAGGTATGTGTGATTAGGAAGGAAATGTTTTATTTAACGACACACTCAACACATTTTATTTACGGTTATATGGCGTCAGACATATGGTTAAGGACCACGCAGATATAGAGAGAGGAAACCCACTGTCGCCACTTCATGGGCTACTCTTTTCGATTAATAGCACCATCCCACAGACAGGATAGCACATACCATGGCCTTTACTATACCAGTCGTGGTGCACTGGCTGGAGCGCGAAATAGCCTAATAGGCCCACCGACAGGGAACGATCCTAGACCGATGGCGCATCGAGCTAGCGTTTTCCCACTAGCTAGGCTATATCCTGCCCCATAAGTGTAATAAATACAGGCCCATGTGGAGGATTTTTAAGTTGGGGGAGAGGGGTGGGGGAGGTTGTGAATTCCTCATGATGGGACCAACAATGCCAAAATACCCAAATCCCTAAACAACATGTTTATGTAATGTTATCTAAATTTGATAGAAAACAAATGTGGACCTTTGGTAATTTGTGGGTGGGGGTGGTGTGTACTGTGTACGCACCAGTAACACGCGCGCACACACACACACACACACACACACACACACAGTGGTGTAGTGTGGGTTGCCAGCGCCCGGGGCAAGGCTCCATGGGCAAGGGAAGTATTGCGCCCCCTAACCAGTGGACCATTAGCGCTCCCCCGAGTCCCTTCCAGCAGTCCAGAATTTTGCACCCAGGGCAATGCTACGTCACTGCACACACAAACACACACACACACACATATGCGCACGCGTATTGGCCTGAAATACTAATTGATTGAAATGAGGTTAACAACAAGTCAAGAGAAGATGCAGTGTGAACAGAACAGAAACCAAGGGTATAGATGTAGGACACTTGGGACATTGTGTTCAATCTTGTGATGTGATTCACTTGAGGATTGTCTGTTATCAGGGTATGAACAAACAAAAAATCAATTACCGTATACGCAAATATGTTCGCAAATAAAATATACCGCGAAAATCGCGAACACGTTGATAGCACTGCGAATTTAATTACACGCGAACTTATTTCCAATTTGGTAAAATATTATTTCCCTTATAATATATAGTCTTATCTCTACATACCCAACCCATATCAGAATCAAGCAGTCAGAGGTCTGCAAGGTCACATGATTCTGTAAACCTGCATGGTCACATGGATTTGATCGAAATGACACACAGTTGGGTGCATGTCTGTTGTTACGTAATCTCAGTTTTGTTTGTTTTCTTTGTAACCTTGAATGGAAGTTTGTGGGTACCACCAATAATTAAAAGTTATTTCTTCTGATGTTTGCATTTTTCAATTTTCTGTATCGCATGTGCGTGTTCCATCGATAACATGACAATGGTCTTATCAGACATACATACAACATTGACGTCTCGCTGACAGCATGGTGAACATGACCAAGTGTGCGTGAAATCGTCATTGATTTTGATTTCATTATCCGGGGACACAGTCGCAAATATTATGAAATATGGGTAATTTTGATTTTATTATCGGGGGACACAGTCGCAGAAATAATTCCTCGCAAAAATGTAAAATGAAACCCCGATCGCGAATTATTTTAGCTGCGAAAATATTTGTGTATACGGTACAAACAATGGGAATCTGTAAAGCCGTTATCACATAAGTTTGCGGATGGTTTTTTTTATATGCCCGTCTATGATTGGTCATATTTTGGTATTAGTCCAGGAGCCAGGTCGATTTATCTATGTCGGAGAGTCAGGAAGGTTTGAACATTGATTCTTATGTAAAAATATGTGTAGATTTCAGATCTGCAACTTTTACTTGTCTAAACCTGTACATTAATTGGGAATTTACATACTTTTAATGGTACGTCAAAATAAATTTTTGTTTGATCTGATGCTACCCAAAAACAACAGTCCACGTAACAGACACTTTCTAAAATGAATTAATCAGTCCTTTCATGGATTTATGTAATGTTAAGAATCTTACTCTGGCAATCTTGTGTAATGTTTCTAATTCGATGTGACATAATTTGTAAATCAGACATGATGTGTGTAATAAAAAGGTGCTAAATCCAGTGAAAATAAAAAGTTAATTCCCCATTTAAAAGTTCCGGTCCAGATCACAGATATGTGTTGAAAATGTCTTTATCTCTATAGTATGATTGAATACATGGAGGTATGTAATACAATCAATTGATCGATTGATTGGTTGGTTAATTAATTGATTTATGTATTCATCTGCTTAGTCATTTACTTATTTATTTACTTATTCCACATTGATATCTTTGTCCTGTGTTTCAGACTAATTTCACATTGAGCGATATTTTTGTGCTGTGTTTCAGACTAATTCCATGTTGAGTGATATCTTTGTTCTGTGTTTCAGACTAATTCCAGATTGAGCGATATCTTTGTCCTGTGTTTCAGTCTAATTCCACATTGAGTGATATCTTTGTTCTGTGTTTCAGACTTAATTCCACGTTGAGTGATATTTTTGTGCTGTGTTTCAGACTAATTCCATGTTGAGTGATATCTTTGTTCTGTGTTTCAGACTAATTCCAGATTGAGCGATATCTTTGTCCTGTGTTTCAGACTAATTCCACATTGAGTGATATCTTTGTTCTGTGTTTCAGACTTAATTCCACGTTGAGTGATATCTTTGTGCCGTGTTTCAGACTAATTCCACGTTGAGCGATATCTTTGTGCTGTGTTTCAGACTAATTCCACGTGCGATATCTTTGTGCTGTGTTTCAGACTAATTCCATGTTGAGCGATATCTTTGTCCTGTGTTTCAGACTAATTCCACGTTGAGCAATATCTTTGTCCTGTGTTTCAGACTAATTTCACATTGAGCATTTGTGCTGTGTTTCAGACTAATTCCATGTTGAGTGATATCTTTGTGCTGTGTTTCAGACTAATTCCACATTGAGTGATATCTTTGTCCTGTGTTTCAGACTGACAGTATGGGTAAGGAGTGTACAGATACGTTTCACATTGAGAGTGAGTTTGAGGACACGATATCGGTGAACTCGCTAGAAGACAGATCACTGGCCTGACTGTGTGCTGCGCAGTGGTCGCTATCGGAAACAGAACGGGTAAGCTAGGGCAGTTCCACAGTTTATCTTTGTTCTGTGTTTCAGACTAATTCAGACTTAAGGGGAAGGTGGGAGACACAAAAATTATTATGTTTTCCTGTGCATATTGTTTTCCATTAAGTTTTATTTTGTGGGTGGTTGGTATATTCATTAATTATTGACCATCACTGAGGGCAGTATCAGGTTTTATGGACCCAAGAAATTGAGTTGGCCATGGTCAGTATCAATTTCTTCGGTTCATACAACCTGATATTGCCCGAAATATGGTCAATAATTGATTTATTACATAATGACATCCCTAAGACTTGTACATGCCTGTTTTGTTTATCAAATCGAAATATGCCAATTATAATTTTCCGCAAAATGCTTTCTAACTGACAAGATTTAGTAATGTCGTGAAATCCCTATGATGTATGACAAGCAGAGGAATGTGGAAATAAACAGTTGAAACATTACCAAGACAACATTTAAATTACAGACACTTTGATCAGCAAGAGTGTCGAAATCATATTATTAACAAAATCTTTTTCTTTACTTTTTTGTGTTATACTGAACAGTTGGTTCATTCTACAGAAATCATCACTTTTCAAAATACAAATTCAAAATAAAACAATTAAAATATATAAGGTTTTATTGTTAATGTTTGGAAACTAGATGAACAAAGAAAAATAAAATATCTGGCCATGCAGAACTGTAATCGGCCTGCACAGACAGGCACATCTTACTCTGTAAACAAGCTCATTATGTCACTGGTGTTACCAGACAAGTGGGATAGTTCAGGAGTGTGATCCAATTGGTTTGTTGTGATCAATAGCACATGGATATGTTATTTCAGTGTCTTTGATAACATATTTGGAATAACTTTAGCATTAAAAACTATCCAAGGGTGTAATTTTGCATTTTCACACAGATATTCAATATGTGACTTAAATTATACTCTGTGGCAGTTTTGATTATTTAAAAATATGGAGTCTGTCAAAATAAATTTCATCACAGTTACAAAGGTGGAAGCTATTCTTTCCTTAATAAACAATTTAAATTTAAAATATAAAATTTCTAGAGAAATGACAGTTAAAATATTCTTGAGTAACACCAATAACAAAAAAGTAACACCATTGACAATATGTAACACCAATGACATTCAAGACTGGATCTTTGAAACACTATTATTCTTGAGACTACCACTACTTGTTACAAATCTTATGTAATCAATATTTCCTTAATTAAAAAACCCCAACATTTCAACCTTCAATTATTAAAGGCCTATTAGAATAATTGTGTGTTTCTGGGAACATTGATAAAAGTTAGATACAGCCGGTTAGACAGTTTTAAACATATACTAAATTCAGAAACTGAATTATTATTTTTAAATATTAAGTTAAAGATTCATTCATTCATTAATTCATTTATGTAGTTATTTTCATGCTTATATTAAGTTAAAGATTCATTCATTCATTTATGTAGTTATTTTCGTGCTTATATTAAGAGACACACACACATCAGCTGTCTGAATCAGGTATCCAGTAACAACTTAGTTCAGGTCTACGTTCGAATATGCACCAGCAGTAAACCATACAAGAAAGGACTGTCATTTGCAGACCTCCATATCTTTCCTTTAAAGATTAACATTATAATGAAAGTATAAAGTACATGTATGAGCTGTATGGTATAAATATATTTTATTGTATATTTTGTATTCCCCATAACAAGTAAAGTGTTAATCCTACTTTTGCTTTCACGTAATCGCTGCAACAATCCACGCTAAAAAAAAATCAGAAAATGAGGACGCCTTATAATTAAGTGACTTTATTCTAATGTTTTCAGTACATACAAGAGACAGCAAATCAAACAAATTATGTCACCATTTAAACATTTTAAAGAAAAAATTCAGTTTGTCCAGCATTCTGATCTGGTCTGCGTTTTACCAACACCCATCGCTAAAACTTAATGTCAATACAGATGGGCATTATGTAATTAATACATCCAAATTTTTTGATATAGTATCTATAAAGGTTTACAATGAATGATTTTTTATAAATTTAGAAATATGGTGATCTGTTAGTACATTATAATGCTTACATACAAGCGAAATATGGAGTTCATCCTCAATATAGCATAATCCACGATCCAGGCAATATGGACAGAATCTTTCAGTGTAGGCTATGTTGTTATATCTTCCTTGGTCAACAGCAAGTCTAAAGTTACTACATCTAAATATTGTATATATTACTTTAAGATACACAGGGATTTCATAAGTGAGATAACGTTCTACATTTAACAGTGACTTGTAATGCTTATAATAAAAAGTATCAGATAAATTAGTAACAGAACTACACCAATTTTGCTGAAGATTATCAAACAATCATTGTCTAAATTTAACTATAAACAATTTTGCATCTCCAGCATCCTGAGCTATCCAACCATAGCCAAATCGTGATCTAAAAAGAATATTTTTAATGTGAGTCACCCATGTGATGCGTCCTGCTTCATCCAGTGTGTGTAGCATTGTATAACACTGACGGGAAAGCCTGTTTACATTCAGTTGTAATAGCCTACACCAATACTTAATAGCTCTAGTAGTGTAAATAAGCTGTAAAGGAGCTCTACCACATTCACCTAAAGCCATAATATTACTGGTGTTTTTCCCTAATTCTGAAAACTATTTACACACTTTAATCTGAACATCTTCAATAATTTTACAATAACAAGTACCCCATACTTCTGAACCATAACATAAAATTGGTGTTACCATAGAATCAAATATCTTAAATAGATCTTTACAAGGAATATCACCAAATTGCTTTTGATACCTATATATTGTCATCATGGCTTTGTTACCTTGTGCTGCAAAACAAGTTTGGGTTTTAGTCCATATTAGTTTTGGTGTAAACAAAATACCTAAATATCTATAATATGAGACAACCTCAATACCATTTCCATTAAAAAAAACAACATTTTTCATAATTCTTTAGAGGACCTCCATTTCTAAAAACAATACCTTGGTCTTTCTTAAATTCACAGCCATACCTGTAGTATTACAAAACACTTCTAATGCACTAATTTTCTTTTGTAGTTGTAAAGGAGTGTCAGAAACAGTTGATACATCATCAGCAAACATAAGAGCACATACTGATTTACAATCATTTGATATAAAAACACCTTGTCCACCACACTCTTCCATAGTTTTTACAAACCTGTTTATAAAAATAATGAACATTTGTGGACTCAATATACATCCCTGTCAGGTGCTGATATTACAGTGAAAATAATCTGATAAGCCATTTGATGTTCTTACACAAGCACTTAGTTTAATATACATTGATGAAATTACAGATAAATATTTACCACATATTCCAACTTCAGCAAGACTTTTTAAAAGAAATGTATGATTAACGTTATCAAAAGCCTCAGAAAAATCTACAAAAAGACAATAAAAGTGACCTCTTTTTTTTTTCCGGCATATTTTTGCACAAGAGCTTGCAGTGAAAAAATATGATCAGCAGTAGAATAATCTGGTCTGAAGCCTGCTTGAGATTCGTCAATAATATTATTGTTATCACACCATTCCTGAAGCCGTGTATTAAGAATAGAAGTAAACACCTTACATGTGGTATCAATTAGTGATATACCTCTACAATTGTTGACATCCTCTTTATTACCCGATTTGAATAAAGGTCATATAATACTTTTACCCCATATATCTGGAAAAATACCACTGTCAAGTATAGTATTAAATAAAGTGAGCAATACAGGAAGAATACGGTTTTGTGAAGCCTTTAAAAATTCTGAAGCAATACCATCTGGCCCAGGTGATTTGTCGTTTGCTAAACCTTGTATATGACTGACAATTTCTTCTTCTGTAATTGGGAGATTTATTGACAAATCATCACTATTTACAGTACAACCATTATGATTATTATTATTCATAGACAGTTCATTTCTAAAAAGAAGGGAAGAGAAGAGCTCAATCCATTGTACCGAACTAATTTCTTGTGATATATTAGAATACTGTTTCCCTCGTTTAATCAATTTCCAAAAGAGTTTGAGATTGTTTCTTACATTTATCAAATTTTCTCTGTGTTTACTAAAACAAGCACTTCTTTTTCTATTACAAGTATTTTGAAATTCTGTTCTCAAAATTTAAAAACAGAGAAATCTAAACCATGATCTCTATGAGCTTTTAATGCATCAAATTTTCTTTGTTTTATATTTTGTAACTTATCATCCCTCCAAGGTGGTTGCTGGTTTATATTTTTAATATAAGAAAAAACATATAACATCTTAGTATGGCTTGCTGCCTCTTGAAACAGTTTAATAATGTATGTCACAGCTTCATTAATATTATAGGTCACTATATACATTCCAAGATATAATCTTGTGAATCTATAAGTAAAGACTCTAAGCGAGCTAAGAAAACTTTTGTCTCTTCACTTCAGACAAATTTTTACCCATTTTCTACCTTTCTCTTTTTCCTCATCATTATCAATGTAAATATTTCTCCCTTATTTGCAAAAATTATTAGCATTAACAAGGAAAAATATCTGCCCGGTGCCCCCCTTCCCCTAACCCCTAATCCCTAACCCCTAACCCTAACCCTAACCCTAACTAAAAATAATAAAGGTGTGTGGGGGGGGGGGGGGGGGGGGACCGGGCAGATATTATAGCCATTAACAGCAGGTGTAGGTTGCAGATTAAATGAACAATATAGTGGAAAAAGATTAGAGTAATCTTGTGTACCGTCTCCAAAATGAGAAAATAGTGGGAAAAGAGAAGATGAAGCAATCAAGTAATCTACCACACTGGCACCGTTATAAGTATAACAGGTAAAATCGCCATTTTTGTCATCAAGTAACCTACCAATTAATACATGACTACCAAAAGATCTACACAAATCAACAAGCTTTCTTCCAAAGTGATTGTGTGTTGATGCATAGTTAGTGTTTCTACACATGTCACAATTATCAAGGCCCTGTTCCACGAAGCGATCTTAGCACTACTATCGCCGTAAATACCTACTATCGCCTCCTTAATTTTGTTCTACAATCGCCAGCCCGTTCAACGACGCAGCGTAGCTTACTATCGTTGTAAATTACTGTGAAAATTTACAATAGGTACGAGGCAGTTGTAAGCCACTAACGTAGCTGTCAAATGGCAGTTAAATGATGATTTGGTCATCTTCTAAGAAGGATACTAACTTTTTGTATAAAAATGGATCTAATATATACGAAATACCTTTTATAAAACTCATCGTTCGATGAAAAAACATTCTAGGCCATACGACTTTCACACGAAAATATGGGAGATAACTCTCATGTCTTATGCATTTGGCAATTATCGCTTAGCATACATACTGATAAAGTTACTTCATGGATGTCTGATACCAATGAATACATCTAAGATGTTCCGAAAAGTCGGTAACCAATTCATTATTTAACTAATTCGTATTTCTTCGTAAAGAATATTTTAATCATTAAAGGGGCACTTACGACTACTGTAAGGTTGCTTTGTGGAACGGCTGTAAAGTTTACGGTGTCAGTTGTAAAATTCACTGTAAGTCACCACAATTAACCTTAGCTACAATTCTTTCGTGGAACAGGGCCAAGATGGATATAATCATTGACATCTCGTTTAAACGTTAACTTGTTATATGTGACCTACTTTATTTCAGACTGAATCCGACAAGGATTACTACAAAGATCGCCATGACAAGCCTGTTCTACCCGGAGCCGCTGCACGGGTGTAAGTGTACGGCGTGCGTGGAAGCGGTCGGTGGGGATGCCACCACATGTCTACCAAGGAGTGTCAATGAGCAGGACGAAACACAGAGCTTCCAAGTCAGGTAATTCACCATTTTACAGTGGTACAGCGCTCGCTCGATGTGTGGTCGGTGTGGGATCGATCCCCGTTGATGGGCCCATTGGGCTGTTTCTCGTTCCAACCAGTGCATCACGACTGGTATATCAAAGGCCGTGGTATGTACTACCCTGTGGGATAGTGCATATAAAAGATCCCTTGCTGCTAATCGAAAAGAGTAGCCCATGAAGTGGCGACAGCGAGTTTCCTCTCTCAATATCTGTGGTCCTTAACCATATGTCTGACACCATATAACCGTAAATAAAATGTGTTGAGTGCGTCGTTAAATAAAACATTTCCTTCCTGTGTCCTGGACTTACTTCAGATCAGATCACTGCATCGTTTTTTAATTGCTGTGTTTGAAAGGGTCCGCTGATGGCAATTTTTTTAGTCTGCCATTTGTAATGTTTTAAAACATGAAGTCATATTTCTTCAATTACTTCAGTAAACAAGAATTTTTATAAATGGAATCATGGACTATAGTAGCATATGCTCACGTTTAACGGAACCTGGTATTTCTGAGACAAAATTGCCCAAGTTTTCAGTGAATATGACATGAAAATTGTTCCATAGAACTCAAACTTAAGTATTTATCATTCACGGCAATTTTTTGTTGTGTAAATGTTTGGTTTTTTGGTTTTACAGAACTTTGTTGTTTTTAGCGAGCCGGGTTACGTATTTGATCACTTTGTGTTGCCGACCCTTCCTCGTAATATACCGGCTGGTGCTGACCTGGCAGTATTCTTGATTGTGGAAAATTAAAGGTGGCTGGCCCCCCCACACACACACACACCCATTCAAAAAACAAAAGAAAGCTTGGTTATTGTGTTACTATGACTAATCGTCAACAAATGATGGAAGCAATTGAGGGCAGTCTATCACAAAACCCTACATCGTTGTGGGTTTGGTCGACTTTGTGGAAAGACTCGCTCCTTATTTTGCCCCTCAGTATTTGGAACCAAAAAGTTGGTATCTTGTAAAGGTTGTATCTTTTACATAAGGTAGTTGAGCTGGGGATATATATTGTCGGTCTGACATTCACGGGCATTCGTTTTGGATGAACCGAACAAAGTTTTAATATTATTTTAATAAAGATTCCAAGATATCTGGAAAATAATAAAGATTTTTGAAAGTGATCCCCTAATGAGGGATAACTCTTTTTTGGGGGGGTGGGGGGGGTTGGGTGGGGGGTTCTATCTTTTTTGAATGAATCGATCCCATTGATAAGATATCCGTAGCTGATAAAAGTATTTGGCACCCAAGATAAATGATTTTAATGATGAACACTGCGACTTCCAAAGTTCCATTGTTTTTATCAGTGGCGAATAAACAAATGGCAGAAAGTAAAAATCACCAGTTATGACCAATTAATGCTACAATTGAGGACAGAAGATCATACGAAAGACAGTGGACACAAAAAGACGGAATAACCGTTCTGATCACATGACAAATAAGTGTTTGGCACCAGATAATAATATTTTTCATATGTCACGTCACCACGCTGACCACTCGGTGTGTGCACAATAAAGTTGTGCCTACACATGAATGAATCCAGCCACCCATCTGATGCTTCGAAATGTTAATTATCGAATATCATAGACAGGTGGCCGCGATATAGAGTTCACCGCAAATGCAAGTTCGACTGTGTGTATATATATATATATATATATATATATATACGGTATATGTAGTGCAATTTATATGGTGTTGCCATGACGTTACTGTCTCAGGCTCTGTTAGACGTGGCGACAGCAGGTTTCCTCTATCAATATCTGTGTGGTCCTTAACCATATGTTTGATGCCATATAACCATAAATAAAATGTGTTGAGTGTGTCGTTAAATAAAATGTTTCCTTCCTTCATTAATAAGAGAATATTTTCTATTTTAGTGACAAGCTTATTGTTCAGCTCGGAGAAAGAGTGATTATCAAGGGAGACCGACTTGGCTGTATTCGTTATGTCGGCCATCTCGACAAAATAGGACAACCCAATATGATATTTGTCGGGATTGAGCTAGATGCTCCAGGTATAATATTTTCTTACACACTCATTGGTGAGAACACCATGTATTATGTTTGATAACACATGGGTTGTTAACACATGTACGTATGTTAACAATTTTAACACATATGACTGGCTGCTCCTAGGTGATGACCAGGTCACCAGTGTCATGCAGCCAATGAAAAACAACACAGTGGAAACAGATTACACTACACTGTGACGTATAGTTAACCTGACAATCATGTGTCTGTGATGCGTAAGTTGGCTACGAGTGCAATGGCTATAAATAACATTTAGTTGAAAAAGATGTTAAAATTTGCTTAAAACCTGGTTTTTGAGGATACGTAAGAAATAAAGTAATACATTTGTCTCCGTTAGATACCATTTATCTCACAACTCGTTGTTTAAAATTTATCAAACTCACATTGGCTCATTAGATACATTTTAAAACAACTCGTTGTTAAATGAATGGTATCTAATGGCCACTCATGTATTATTCTCTATCTTATAGTTTTAAGAGTCGAAATATGTCAAGCCATAATGTCTTACTTTCATAAGAAACTGAATCACTGTATTTTGTTCCATCTATTCATATAAACTACCTTTTCGAGATATATATTTTTATCATTTATTGACCATCATTGAGGGCAATATCATTATCAGGTTTTGTAGACCAAAACAATTGATATTGATATTGATATTGAGGCAAATGGTCCATAAAACCTAATATTGCTCTCAGTGACGGTCAATAATTGTTTTATTACATAATAACATTCATAAGACTTGTACATTTCTGCTTTATTTATCAGAATCGAAATATGCCAATTCTTATAATTTTGC
The DNA here is from genome assembly GCF_016097555.1 of Gigantopelta aegis. NCBI lineage: Eukaryota > Metazoa > Mollusca > Gastropoda > Neomphalida > Peltospiridae > Gigantopelta > Gigantopelta aegis. The sequence continues at coordinate 37,854,613 of NC_054711.1, forward strand.
ATAAAATGTGTTGTAACTGATGAGATTTAATGATGTCACGTAATCCTATTATGTTGTATGACAAGCAGAGGAATGCGGAAATAAACAGTTGAAACATTATCAAGACAAAAAATAAATTAGAGACTTGCAAGGGTGTCAAAATCATATTAATAACAAAATAAAAAAACTAAATATAATAAATCTGAACATACATTTAAGCTGAACAGTTGCTGGTTACCTTCAAATGCATTCTTTATTTGTAACATAAAATCCAGGGTGTACCAAATCCAAATGCTTTTTGTTGTTTCATGTATGTTTTTAAATCTAAGAGATATTCCTTGAAAACTTTGACGAATGCCAGGGCTTCTAGATTATGGTAGCCCCACTCCCATGGCTAGTGATATTCAATGTTGGATTAGTAAATAACTACTGTCGCCATGCCAGACAGGGTTTCTGGATTATAATAGCCCCACTCCCATGGCTAGTGATATTCAATGTTGGATTAGTAAATAACTACTATCGCCATGCCAGACAGGGTTTCTGGATTATAATAGCCCCACTCCCATGGCTAGTGATATTCAATGTTGGATTAGTAAATAACTACTGTCGCCATGCCAGACAGGGTTTCAGGATTATAATAGCCCCACTCCCATGGCTAGTGATATTCAATGTTGGATTAGTAAATAACTACTGTCGCCATGCCAGACAGGGTTTCTGGATTATAATAGCCCCACTCCCATGGCTAGTGATATTCAATGTTGGATTAGTAAATAACTACTGTCGCCATGCCAGACAGGGTTTCTGGATTATAATAGCCCCACTCCCATGGCTAGTGATATTCAATGTTGGATTAGTAAATAACTACTGTCGCCATGCCAGACAGGGTTTCAGGATTATAATAGCCCCACTCCCATGGCTAGTGATATTCAATGTTGGATTAGTAAATAACTACTGTCGCCATGCCAGACAGGGTTTCTGGATTATAATAGCCCCACTCCCATGGCTAGTGATATTCAATGTTGGATTAGTAAATAACTACTGTCGCCATGCCAGACAGGGTTTCTGGATTATAATAGCCCCACTCCCATGGCTAGTGATATTCAATGTTGGATTAGTAAATAACTACTATCGCCATGCCAGACAGGGTTTCTGGATTATAATAGCCCCACTCCCATGGCTAGTGATATTCAATGTTGGATTAGTAAATAACTACTATCACCATGCCAGACAGGGTTTCTAGATTATGGTAGCCCCACTCCCATGGCTAGTGATATTCAATGTTGGATTAGTAAATAACTACTATCGCCATGCCAGACAGGGTTTCAGGATTATAATAGCCCCACTCCCATGGCTAATGATATTCAATGTTGGGCTAGTATATAACTACTATTGCCATGCCCAACGGCTAGTGAATTTTTTTTGGGTCAAATGTTGCAGTTAAGTCTATTTTGTAAATATGAATATCTTGCCCCCCACCACCACCCATCAATGTTAGTGTTTTTAAGCTCTATCTCCCTCATTAGGTGACATATCTGATTATTACTATTATTTAGTAACATTGTATTAACTTAAAGTAAAATAGGGCTAGTGAATTTTTAATCGTGGCTAGTGAAAAAAATTAATCACTGATCCCATAAGAATTCTAGAAACCCTGCGATAACTGACCTTGTCTTTGTAGTATTTGCGGAATTAAACTCAGTATGAATAAAGATGTTATCATTTTGTCGAAGGACAGTATAATAACCATTAATACAATGAATAGAGTAAGTCTTAAGCAAGAGGGCTGTGAGCAAAGGGTGGGTAGATCGCTTGTGTGTTAGTACATGTACAGGCGCGGATCTAGGATTTTTAAATAGGGGGTCCCAAGGACGTGAAGCACCCGAGATTCCTAGGGGGGTCCGGGGGCATGCTCCCCCGCGAAATTTTGAAATTTAAGTGGCCTGAAACACGATTTCCTCGCATCTGAGTAACAAAATAGCTATATTAACGTATGTTTTTGGTATTGTCATACTGTTTTTGTTATCTTCAAAATTTCATAAACTCTGGTCTCTTCTTTTTTTTTAAAGTTAAAGTGGTCATCTCTCCTTCCCATACTAAGCTGGTTTTCCGTTGACTGCGGCTGCCAGTAAATGGGAAGAAATATCGAAACAGTTGTTTCAGTAATATATTAAAGCAGTCAGAAACATGTTTAATATACAGTCAGTAACATTTTATGGAGAAACATATATTTGTTATGTAATTACAATCATTAAAAAGTCTCTGTTGGTCGATACCATCTTAAAAATTGCAGCAAACTCAGGAATGTCCCTTTAAGACGATTTTCATGAACAAAATATAATTTAAAGACTCTTGGGAAATAAGTGCATTTTTGTGTAATTCCACTCTAGTGTATGCTGTAGTTAAAAAAAAAAAAATAACTTGACCCCAAAAATAGGGGGGGGGCCCGGGCCCCTTGGGCCTACCACTAAATCTGCGCCTGATGTACATGTATATCATTGTATTACCGATTCCTACCTGTATATTCACTAATAAGTGTACACTGGCTGTTGTCTGCATTTCTCTCCGATATAAATGTCTAGTTGAGGCACCATCTATAATCATCTAATTCTAACATGCACATTAACTCACTGTCCACATGAATTAAAACCGGCGTCAGTTGCACAGTGGTTAAGCCATTGGACTGCAGGCTGGTAGGTACAGGATTCGCATCCCGGTACCGGCTCCAACCCAGAGCGAGTTCTTAAGGGCTCAGTGGGTAGGTGCAAGGCCACTACACCCTCTTCTCTCTCACTAACCACTAACCAACTAACAACTAACCCATTGTCCTGGACAGATAGCTGAGGAGTGTGCTCAGGACAGTGTGCTTGAACCGTAATTGGATATAAGCTCGAAAATAATTTGAAATGAAATGAATTAAAACACCTTGTGGGGGTCAGATGTAGCCTGTGCTAATTTAGTGCTCACCTGATACACAGTCGGTCTGGGATCAATCCCAGTTGGTGGGCTATTTCTTGTTGCAGCCAGTACACCATGCCTGGCTTATCAAAGGCTGTGGTATGTGCTAACCTGTCTGTAGGATTATGCATATAAAAGATCCCTTGCAGCTGATGAAAGAAATGTGTTGGGTTTCCTCTCTAAGACTATGTCAAAATTACCAAATGTTTGACATCCAATAGCCGATAATTAATAAATCATTATGCTCTAGTGGTGTTGTTAAACTATGTCAAAATTACCAAATGTTTGACATCCAATAGCCGATAATTAATAAATCATTATGCTCTAGTGGTGTTGTTAAACAAAACATTATTCTTTTTGGTTCTTGAGTGCTTCATATTTTATTGGATAAACATCATAAAAGAAGTGTTTCCTTCTTTGTGAACAGACATGTAAGTTGTAGTATGCAAATTGTCTACTGATGTTGGTACAGAACATTTGTTTGAAAAACAGATATCAATCTAATTAAAATTAGCTCCACAATTACATGTGGATCTAACACCAGCCAGTTGGAGCTCATGTCCACCAGTCAAAACCTTACTTGCAGAATCCTGCCAGTGATTTAAAAATAATTTGAAAACATTCCGAATTATCCTGAGGGTATACGACATGTTTCGTGTGAATTACGAATGCCTTAAAACATGTTTTATTTTATAAAATAAATAATTTGTAATGTAAAACTGAAGACTGATTTAGTTGGGGGGTTTTTATAAATAAATAAATAATTTTTAATGTAAAATTTGTAACCCACCCCGTAATTGGTATGGTTCGCTGTACTGCGGCCACATACGATATTTTTAGAATTTGTATGCTCCCAAATAACATTATAAAAGGCGAAGTGTATTGCAATATTTAAATTATTATTTACAGAAGAAATGTTACCTGGACATTGGGGACTACGCAGTGTTAGTTTTAAATCACTGGCAGGATTCTGCAAGTAAGGTTTTGATTGGTGGACATGAGCTCCAACTGGCTGGTGTTAGATCCACATGTAATTGTGGAGCTAATTTTAATTAGATTGAACAGATATTTAAATGAAAGCTAGTGAACATAAACTGAATGCAGTGATAGAAATAAGCAGAATTTTTTTCTAGTCCAACCGGACAAATATATCTAGACATCTACTTGTCCTCCAATATTTTAACTTGTCCAAATAAATGGGTTGTTTTATTTAAGTATAAGGATGATGTTTGTGATTGCTCAAAATGAAACAGCATTGCACATTTTTACTTGTCAAACACTGAGGTGCATTTTGTTTGTCCGAGCAGATATTTACTTGTCAGGACAATCGGACAAGTGCTTATTTCGAATGCTGTGAATGTTGTAGTAAAACCCAATATGTTGTTTTGATAGGTTTTATTAGTCCACCATCAGTCCAACCAGAGAGCATTATATACATGTATTCTTTCCCACAGGGAACACCTTTTTTATACTATGGAATTTGATACAAGTCAGTCATTTCAGATCCGATTGTTTTCAAAATTGCGCTCAAAAATTATTTTGAAAACACTTTTACTGTTTTTCTTACATCAAACCAAATCGAAATTATTTACAAAAACCACCTTTATTGGAGGATGGGACAGACTATAGTTTTCATCTCCTTCCGTCTGTCTGTCTGTCTGTCTTGTCTGTCTGTCCATTTGTCCATTTGTCTCATGTACCTGTATTATATATTTTTCTGGGTTTTACAGACTGCCTTGAGATATTGAGCTGGAATTTTCTGTGTATCTTTAGCATGTACTGTTACAGATCAGGTTTGACTTTAATGTCAATTTACCTATTTGTGATAGAGTTATAGCCCTTGAATTTAGGAGATATGAACATTTGTTTTTGTGCTTTTTTTATTAATGCCTGAAGATGTTGAGATGAAATTTTGTATATATACTGATGGAAATAAATAAATGATCACACAGATAGCAACGACAAATAATGATTGCTTCAAAAATCAATTCATATTGTCAGAAGTTGACTGGGAACATATAGGCAGCACATTCAACACTAGAGACATTCAATCCCACATTACCACTTGATATGAAATACAGACATTATTACGCTAGTTGTGAATTAAATTTGGTCTACAATTCCATGTGTTCCCTTATTTCTTTTCATCAGTATACATGTATATCTTTAACATGTACTGTTAGAGATCTAGTTTAACTTTTGTTGCGATTTAACCATTTTTCACAGAGTTACGGCTCTTGCATTTAGGAGATAAAATTGTTGGAACCGGTAGTACTCTCAGAATGCTTGTTTTTGATGTGATCTTAAATTTCATGCTACATGAATTTGCGCAAAAAAAAAGTGAAAAAATTAAGTTTCCACAAAAATAAGTATTATTGTAAGCAGGAGGTGGGATGTAGCTCAGTGGTAAAGCACATGCTTGATGCACGGTCGGTTTTGGGATCAATCCCTGTCAGTGAGCCCATTGGGCTATTTCTCGTTACTACCAGTGCACCACGACTGGTATATCAATGGCCGTGGAATGTGCTATCCTGTCTGTGGGATGGTGCATATAAAAGATCCCTTGCTGCATTAGGAAAAATGTAGCGGGTTTCCTCTGATGATTACGTGTCAGAATTACCAAATGTTTTACAACCAATAGCCGATGATTAATTTATCAATGTGCTCCAGTGGTGTCATTAAACAAAACAAACTCTATTGTAAGCAAAACATTTAATTCTGTAGAATTCTTGCCATGTGTTTATTTGGCACCCCAGCTAATAAGGTTTGTTTTTCCATAGTTGGCCGGAATGATGGATTCTACCATGGAAAGCGATACTTCTTCTGTCATCGAGACCATGGCATGTTTATACCCCTCCACGACATCATCTGTAAGGTTCCTAGTAAGGTTAGTAACACTTTTCTTTGTTTATGTTTACACATGTCCGTAGGAATGTGAATGAGGCGGGAGCACAGGCCCACCAACTTGAGGAATAAAATGTATGTCATACTCTATATAAATAAACATAAAAGAGTCATTCTGCAGTAACGGGGAAAATTGGCGTCCCCTAACTTTAGTACTGAATAACTAGTCGTAATTTAAATCAATACAATTTTACTAATAGTAATAATCAGATATGTCAACTAAAGATGGAGACAGAGCTTAAAATATCTTAGATTGGGAGTGGGCAGAGAGGGCAGGATATTCCTATTTACAAAATAAGACTTAAATGCAGCATTTGACAAGGTTTTTTCACTAGCCGTCAGGCTAGTTATAGTAGTAATTTACTAGCCCAACACTGAATATCACTAGCCATGGGAGTGGGGCTACCATAATCTAGAAGCCCTGTCTTAGCAATCAATTCCTTTTAATATCTACACTATTTTGCGATTGTAAATTATATTTCTGGCATTTTCTTATAATATTTCCTTAAAAAGATAATCGAAAAGTGGCTGTCCTCATTGTCTGGTTTCTAATTTACAAGGTAGTCATTAAGTGTAACCAGTACATTTTAAATTACATTATTTTGTTAGAAAGTCCTGTTTCCAATGAACACAGAACATGACAAAATTAAATATACTTGTAACAGAAAAATCAACCATTGAAGGGATTCGAACCACAGACTCATCAGTGCGAGTCCAGAGCTCTACCATCTGAGCTAATAGGGAAATTCCCACCAGCTACTTCCAGTAGGAGCACTTTATACCAACACTACTACATACTCCCCCCTCAAATGAAGCTACGCCCCAGATCTGTGAGCCTTGAGCTGTTGAATAGTTACGGGTCCTAATTTTATAATTGTATTCTTGTCACTATGTTAGCTCCAAATGTAACAGAAAAATAAACCTACACTAAGGGGATTCGAACCACAGACTCTCAGTATGAGAGTCCAGCGCTCTACCAACTGAGCTAATAGGGAAATTGCCACTAGCTACTGCCAATAGGACCACTTTATACCAACACATCTACATACTGATAAATGTTCCCTGTCACCTGAGAAGGGAGAAGTCACTTAGAGCCTGATATAGTGATTGTGGGATAAGTAATACAAGTGACATGGTGTACTGACTATTGTAACCAGCCTTGGTGGTGTCGTGGTTAAGCCATCGGATATAAGGCTGGTAGGTACAGGGTTCGCAGCCCGGTACCGGCTACCACCCAGAGTGACTTTTAACGACTCAGTGGGTAGGTGTAAGACCACTACACCCTCTTCTCTCTCACCAACCATTAATCATTAACCCACTGTCCTGGACAGATAGCTGAGGTGTGTGCCCAGGACATTGTGCTTGAACCTTAATTGGATATAAGGACGAAAATAAGTTGAAATGAAATAAATACATGCCTCTGAGAATTGAAAATCTGTGTGACCCATTTATCGGTTACGCAGAAATAAATCCAGGTAACCCAGTTCCTTTTTGCTTAACTCGTTATATCCAAGTAAATGGGAACTCTGGTCTCTCTTCACAGAGTGTCAGAATTAAATTTGCGCGAACGAAACGATTGTTCTCATAAATTTCCAGGGCCCCGTTCCATGAAGCGATCTAAGCCCTAAGATTACCTTAAGCGCATAGCTACCCTATGCACTTAAGTTGATCTTAGGGCTAAGATCACTTTGTGGAATGGGGGCCTGAGGCCTAAAATGAAATGACCATTGTACCAATGTTACAGATGAGTGGTGAAGTGGACGATGTGCCCACCCTGCGAGACAAGCCAACATGGAAAGACTTCAGTAACATCTACTCATCGCCCGCCCCGCGAGTGAGAACCACGGCTAAGAGAAAAGTGGACAAGATCGAATCGAGATGTCCGTCAGACATAGAAAACAGGTAGAAGAAATGTAGTCATAATAGCTGTTGATGCATGGTATTGTGGTCTATTATAGTGCGCCATGCGGCCCAATACCTCTGACTTCAACACTCGAGGTTTCTGGGGGCGAAGCGTAGTCCAGTGGTACAGCGCTCGCTTGATCCACGGTCAGTTTGGAATTGATCCCTGTCAGTGGGTCCATTGCGCTATTTCTTGCTCCAGCCAGTGCACCATGACTGGTACATCGAAGGCTGTGGTATGTGCTATTCTGTCTATGGGATGGTTCAAATAAAAGATCCCTTGCTGCTAATTGAAAAGAGTAGCCCATGAAGTGGCGACAGCAGGTTTTCTCTCTCAATATCTGTGTGGTCCTTAACGATATATTTGATGCCATATAACCATAAATAAAATGTGTTGAGTGCATCGTTAAATAAAACATTTCCTTCCTTCCTTCCTTACTTCGAGGTTTCTGTTAGGGTTACCTCACCCTTAGTCCATATCAGTCTAGCCTCTACCCATTGACCAGTCCAGCTTGGGTGTCCCTAACAGAAGCCAAAGTTCCTGCTGGCATAGCTCTCTGGGTCAGTGTGACATACAAGCCCCCTCACCACGTCAAGGAATGGACTATGAAGGGGATAGATAGAAAACAGGTCATGCTCATAGTGTGTCATCAACTCATCTGGATGAGCTCAGTCGGTTGATAAAAAAAGAAGAAGTTTGGTTTGTTTAACAATGCCACACTGATTTATTAATCATCGGCTATTGGGTGTCAGACATTTGGTAATTCTGACATATAGTCTTAGTGAGGAAACCCAGTATATTTTTCCATTAGTAGCAAGGGATCTTTTATATACATCATCCCACAGACAGGAAAGCACATACCATGGCCTTTGCACTGGTTGGATTGAGAAATAACTCAATCAGTTGAATGGATCCACCAAGGTGGTTTGATCCTGTGATGCAAGCACCTCAAGCGAGCACTCAACCGTCCCACATATAGTTTTGCAGACTTTTATTTGTAATGCCTGCAGATATTGAGGTGAAATTTTGTATATAGCTTTATCATCTTCTGTTACAAATAAAGTTTGACTTTCATGGTGATTTAAAAAACATTTCCAGACTTTCATGCCCGAAACCTTAGTGATATAGGGGCATGTTAAAAAGTTTTACTGTCTCTGTCCAGACTTTTGTTTTCAATGCCTCAAGATATTGAGCTGGAATTTTGTGTATAGCTTTATCATGTATTGTTACAGACCAAGTTCGACTTTAATGGCAATTTGGGCAGGATGTAGCCCAGTGGTAAAGCGCTCACTTGATGCGCGGTCGGTTTAGGATTGATTCCCATTAGTGGCCCCATTGGGCTATTTCTTGTTCCAGCCATTGGACCACGACTGATGTAACAAAGGCTGTGGGATGTACTATCCTGTCTGTGTGATGGTGCATATAAAAGATCCCTTGCTGCTATTCAAAAAGAGTAGCCCATGAAGTGGCGACAGCAGGTTTCCTCTCTATATATATCTGTGTGGTCCTTAACCATACGTCTCATGCCATATAACCTAAAGTTCAGACGTTAACGTCATGGCAACGCCATTCAAATAACATTACGTTAAAGTCTGGACTTTAAGTTTTATAAGCATGGGCCGTGCTGTTATCCTCATGGAACATTGCATTTCCTCACATTTTAATCTTCCTTTACTTCAGAATGTGTCAGATGGTACAAATTTTAAACTAGGATTTCGAGAATTTCCAGGACAATCAAGAAGCTTAACTGTCATAATTCAATTTTTAAGAGTTTAAAGTAATGCAATCTTTGTTTCTTACAGATTATGAAACTGTTACTCCATGTTCAGCTAGAGAAGATATTCACCAGAATTGCTTCACAGTGAAGAGTAGTTCCTGAAACAGTGAAGAAATTACATTTGGAGTAGATATTCTGACGAAACCGCTTTTCAATCTGATGCTGATATATATAAGGGACAATATTATTTCAAAATAGGGGATAATCGAAAGTTAGTTCACATGATTATTCAGTTACATACCTGTGTATACGAGTTAGATTTGCTAACTGGTGGGTTATGTGTAAACTCAAACTTGTAATGAACCTGAATTTTAAAGACAATATAATTATTTAATATGATAAGATAAAACAAAATAAAATAGAAGCATTTTCATTATTTCAACAAGCTGATGATGATTCCAGGGTTGAAAATTAGCAGTCGCTCGTGGCAACCTTTATTGACTCTGGGCAACTAAGAATTTTACAAAGATAGTCCGTTGGGCTGCCATCGATTTGATGGCCTGGCGAATATGGTACCCCTTGAAAAAGAAATGCACTGAAACTGAATCGGATGTGACAAAACACACCGCTTCTGTGCTGGCGCAACTACAGATCTGGTAGCAGACGATATTATAGAACATGTTCTATGTATTGACAGCGCCAGACTGACCAGATCAGCCTCAGCTTTTGCGATTTTGGTCCGGGGCTTTAAAAAAGTAGAGCTCAAAACATATTGCAGGCACTTCAGGTGGGTTTTTATTTTAAATCTTGGAAGTCATGGGCTTATTGCAATGGACTGGACATGCCATTATTATCTGGTACACCTATTTTTTGACATTAGCTTATATTATTCTGGGACAAAATGAAACTTTTTCTTGTAGTTTTAACACACACTAACAAAGACATTTTTCATTACTACAGGGATTATTCCAAAAGTCAGTTAATTGGATAAAATTCATATAAAAACATATTAATTTATTAAATTATAAACCCATACCATCTGACATAACTTATTTGGGGTGAAAGGTTCAGTGTAAATAAAACAAAGATATTTATAAAACGTACTGCATAGGTTAAATCTTTTCTGATACAGGTTTTAAGGCAATTGATGGAACATGCAAGGTAATCTGAAAGACAAAACCGTAATAAGAGATCACAATGCAGAGTTGAATGGGTATTTGGCATCTAGTGCCTTGTCTATAGGAGGACAACCACTCCCGAGGAAATCCTTTACTGGAGAGTTCATCCCTCTTGCCTTTTATATACCAGTTGTGGTGCAATGGACCCACCGACAGGGATCGATCCCAGACTGACCACGCATCAAGTGAGCGCTTTACCACTGGGCTGTGGACAATCACCAAAGCGACAGAGAGTGGTACACACAAACACACACACACAAACACACACACAGAAAGCATTCTGGCATATCAAAGGCCGTGGTATATGCTATCCTGTCTGTGGGATGGTGCATATAAGAAATCACTTGCTACTAATGATAAAATGTAGCGGGTTTCCTATCTAACACAATGATAAAATTACCAAATATTTGACATCTAGTAGCCGATGATTAATGAATCAATGTGATCTAGTGGTGTCGTTACACAAAACAAACTCTTTTTGGTGATTGTCGGACACTTGTCGTATTATTGTATGAGACGGCCCCTGGAAGACGGAATGGCTGCGTGGGCGATCATGTGACGCAACGTCATGATATAGGTCAGCGAACTTAGAATTCTGCTGTCCATAGTTTGCCGAAGCTTAGCTGAATGTAGGTACTGTCGGGTATCTTTCTGTAGTGTGTGTATTAGTGATTAATATCTGAATTGTTTTTTAATCAAGGAACTCAAAAATGGTCGATGTAAATGTATTTGACGTCAAACATAGAATTGTTGTGGTATTAGAGCGGAAATCTTTGACTACTTTTTGGTGGTTGGCGATTGCCCAAAAATTACATAGCTTGGTTTCTGACTGTAATGAGAGCGTATTTATGTCCAAATGTCCATCTCGCTCTCTTACAGTCGGAGTACTAGGGCTAGTTAACAACAAGTAAGTTCAGTGTCATCACTGGACTCAAGAATAATCAGACTAAAACTCTATGGCATCAGATTTAGGAAAAATGTGTATTCTAAGACACAGTAGCTTGCGACCATTTGGTTGTTGACAACTGCCAAAGCATTACATAGAGTTTTCTCTAGCCTTCCCCTCTATATATCAATATCAATAAGGGGAGGACAGAAGGTGACTTAGCTAACCTACACCGTGCCACAAACCACATGTATAGAAAGTGACCCTAACCACATACAGACACAAACGGTTTTAAATTTTTAGAATTTTTTGTCAAGTGTCATTTTCATTCTGGATTACTGATGACATACTGTGGCTTTATGGCCTTGTTTAAAGAAGACATAGTCTATGACTTTCAATCTGTATATGTATTAGTGGCTTAAAGGTGTACGAAATATTTATATAAATTTCATATGGAGGTGATTATATGTTTCATCTCCATCTGGGCTTGTGCTTATAAAACTTAGTCTAGACTTTAATAAAGTCCAGACTTTAAGGTAATATTATTTGAATGGCATTGCCATGACGTTAAAGTCTGGACTTTATTAAAGTCTAGACGTTAAGGTTTATAAGCACGGGGCCTTTTCATCTTTCTGTCTATCTGTCCCACATATATGTATAGTTTTACAGATTTTCACAGTGCCTCAAATCATTGAGCTGAAATTTTGTGTATAGCTTTATCATGTACTTCTACAGATCAAGTTTGACTTTCATGGCTATTTACCCATTTTTCACAGAGTTATGGCCCTTGAATTTAGGAGATATGAATTGGGGGGGGGGGGGGGGGGCCTGGTAGGGGATGTATTGCTTTAGCAGTAATCTATCAAAATTGCACTTGATAGTTACAGATTTATATATTATGCCTAGTGAGTCGTTATCCATTCTTAGCTGGATGAGAAGTGTTTTGGTTGAAGTTGTACTAGTCGTGAGTGCTCGGCGGTGTCAGTAGATATTTTGACTATAAAGGTAACTTTGATAAAAGTTATATACGCAGGGTTTTATTTCTAAAATTTGATTTGATGCCCATGACTTTGATTCAGGGCAATTTGGTATTAATTTTTACCAAAAATTGGGAATTTTCGGTTTCATTTCTAAAACATCTTTTCGAGCTAAGTTAGAATTTAAAAGAGTAATACAATGTATACTTGTAATTTATTCAGATTAATATATTTTGAAACAATTTGGGTGAGGGAAGGGGTGTTTGTCAAGTGTTACATATCATTTTCAAAATATTTATTTATATGATAATAAAAAAAGGAATTATTTACATTCAGTTTGGGAATGATGTCGATTATCGGAGTCTAGAAACATAGGTGATAAAACCAATTAATATAAATTTTATGTTCTCAGTTGGATATATTTTATATTTCATGAAGTCATGTCAAATATTTCTGATATGCTAGCAGATTTCACTCAGTATTAACTATACATGTACATGTATTTCACTGAAAACATCAAATATCCTTTCTAGTATATATTACCCTTTTTATGGTTCTTAACACAACAGAAATAATCACTGTGAAATGCAGTTTGACTGCCTTTTCTTCAGTGGAATTATTTCCAGGTCTTCCATGATATGGTTTATTAGATTGCTAAATTTTATGCCCTTTACTCCTGGCTTAATTTATCATGTTTTTAAAATGTTTTTGTTTATGACACTATTTTAAATATCAAGTTGTGTTTATATACATATATATACATATACAAATACATATACATATATATATATATATATTAATAGTGCTTGTGTGGTTTGTGTATGACGAAAGTCACTGTTATGTGACCTGAGATGTTTTAATTCATACTGTTTTGGATCATGTGATCTGATGTTTTAACTGGATACTGCTTCAGATTCTGTTATCTGTTGTTTTAATAATAAATAGGACACTGCTTATGGTCATGTCATCAGCTACGTTTTAATTGGATACTACTTCATATGTTACCTATGTTATGTAATTAAGTTTCCACCAGAAGATTTGACTACAGTGCTCAGTCTCTGTCATATTTTTCGTTTGTTTGTTTCCATTTTAGTTTTAATTTGGTTTTCTCCAGCTTTGCGACAATGTATGAACATTGGATACTACGAATACTAAAGCAGTGCGAGACAAATTAAAGAATTATTGTGACATAAGAAGATAAGTTAAGTTACATTTTGTACATGCTATTACTTATTTTCATTTTGCATTATGTAACCTCATTTATACATGTATACATGTTGCCACGGAACAACTGTTTCGGTATCCCAAATTTATAAACAATAATTTACTAGTGCATTATGGTATATTGAAAATTTATTAATGCATTGCTTAAAAATGGTTATCAAAATGTTAACAAAACTTTACCATTTTGGAATTTTGTTACTTCCTGGCTGAAAAATAAAGACAGATATAACTATCATAAATAAAAACAAGAAACCAAATAAATAGTATTATAAGTCTTCTCCAGCCATAAAAGTGCTTCTAAACTGGTTGTTTATTTTTTTTGATTATTATTATTATTTCTTTAGTTAATTGGTGGGTTTTTTAGTAGTATTTAAAAAAAATTATTACAATTGGTTTCTTCGATGTTTGGCCTTTCTAGTATGGTGTATTCTATCTGCCTTTTATAATATCGTGATTTGTTTTGTTTTTTATCACATTAAGCCAACACATCAATTTTTTTTTTTTAAAGTGTAGCGTTTAAAGATTTGATGTGATATTCACAAACAAGGCATTAAATGCACATTGTCTCCTCTGGATGTGATTTGGTTTCTGGAGATAAGTCTCCCTATGTTCACCCCCTCCAGTCGCTGGTAGCATCCGACACTTGTGTCCCCATCTTCACCCCTCCAGTCGCTGGTAGCATCCGACACTCGTGTCTTTATCTTCACCCCCTCCAGTTGCTGGTAGCGTCCGACACTCGTGTCTTTATCTTCACCCCCTCCAGTCGCTGGTAGCGTCTGACACTTGTGTCCCTATCTTCACCCCCTCCAGTCGCTGGTAGCGTCCGACACTCGTGTCTTTATCTTCACTCCCTCCAGTCGCTGGTAACGTCCGACACTCGTGTCTTTATCTTCACCCACTTCAGTCACTGGTAGCATCCGACACTTGTGTCTTTATCTTCACCCCCTCCAGTCGCTGGTAGCGTCCAACACTTGTGTCTTTATCTTCACCCACTTCAGTCACTGGTAGCATCCGACACTTGTGTCCCTATCTTCACCCCCTCCAGTCGCTGGTAGCGTCTGACACTTGTTTCTTTATCTTCACTCCCTCCAGTCGCTGGTAGCGTCTAACACTTGTGTCTTTATCTTCACCCCCTCCAGTCGCTGGTAGCGTCTGACACTTGTGTCTTTATCTTCACCCCCTCCAGTCGCTGGTAGCGTCTAACACTTGTTTCTTTATCTTCACTCCCTCCAGTCGCTGGTAGCGTCTGACACTTGTGTCTTTATCTTCACCCACTTCAGTCACTGGTAGCATCCGACACTTGTGTCCCTATCTTCACCCCCTCCAGTCGCTGGTAGCGTCTAACACTTGTTTCTTTATCTTCACTCCCTCCAGTCGCTGGTAGCGTCTAACACTTGTGTCTTTATCTTCACCCCCTCCAGTCGCTGGTAGCGTCTGACACTTGTGTCTTTATCTTCACCCTCTCCAGTCGTTCGTAGCATCTGACACTTGTGTCTTTATCTTCACCCCCTCCAGTCGCTGGTAGCGTCTGACACTTGTGTCTTTATCTTCACCCGCTCCAGTCGTTGGTAGCGTCTGACACTTGTGTCTTTATCTTCACCCCTTCCAGTCGCTGGAAGCGTCTGACACTTGTGTCCCTATCTTCACCCCCTCTGGTAGCGTCTGGCACTTGTGTCTTTATCTTCACACTCCCCCTCCCCCCCCCCCCCCCCCCCCCAGTCACCCCGTCCAGTCGCTGGTGGGCTTCTTTCTTTCTTTTCTTTTTTTTTTGAAAACTTGTATAGTATTTTATAGAATTCCCCCTTTTCCTTACATCCATCAAGAAAACCGAGTGAATTAATAATGCTAGTGATTGTGAAAGACATTGATAATCTGACGTGAATCTACACAGCCAATTGGTTTGTATGAAAGTTATGAGGAAATTGATAAACCTTCAAAGGCACTGACCATAATTATTGGGCAGTGTGAAATATTTTAGGCTCTTTACAGGTTTATTATAAATTGTTATGTCACACATTACTTACATATCCGTGCTTAAATGATATCACTTTTTATAGATCTAGTGTGCTTCTTGTGATCGTGGTGGTGTATTAGCTCATCATGTACTGAACTCCAGGACACATGCACCAGTCAGATTTGTGGTTGTAAAAAAAGCTTATATTGTAAGAAAAAAAATAAGATATGTAGTATCTTAACTCATTTTCAATAAATGGATGTATTCTAGAAAGGATTAAATAACCCCAAAATTGTATATACGGGTTAGGGTCATTGTGTGTTTTATAGCAACCTCACACGTGCGATAACAATAACAACAAAACAAATGGGCGGTGCGTTGTCAATGGAGTTCAGTTTAGAGACAGAAAGAGAAAGCTATGTACCTTAAAAACTAAGGTCAGTGACTTACGAGAATACTGACTGTTGGAATAAATGTGGTTAATCAGTACAAACTCCATACTGACCCCCAATAGTCCAAGAGCTGGGGGGGGGGGGGGGGGGGGGGGTGTATAATTTAGCCAAAATGTCTGATTGCAGTTTTTAACACCCTGATTGCAGTTTTTAACACCCTGATATATGTACTTTATGGAATGGGGTTTCTTAGTTTTCAAATCTGTTCCGATTTCTTAAAATTTTGATGCTTTTAATGGCAGTGTTGAAATCTGCGTCATGCAGGAATTGGGGGTAGGGATAAATAAAATGGCTGTAATTCAGTCAATATACAACATAGAGTAACAAACGACCTCTTATATTAATGCTACTGGTCTCTACTATCTACTCATTTTAATTAGTTCAGCAGAGGTCAAAAGGTCACCATTTTTACCAGGTGTCTAAAATCTGGGCCATTTTTGGGTCAAAAATCTCTCTCTTCTGTAAATTGTGGTTTATCAAATCTTCTAAACTATTTTTATATACTTCTGTGAACATGGAAGAGGAAAACAACAGATTTAGTTAACTGATTCCAACATAAAATATACAATGGCATGATTTTCGTGATATTACAGTCTGTCGGAATTCCAATATTTAAGGGTAAAGGAAACCTAATGCCATATAACTGAACGACTGGCCTCGGTGGCGTCGTGGTTAGGCCATCGGTCTACAGGCTGGTAGGTACTGGGTTCGGATCCCAGTCGAGGCATGGGATTTTTAATCCAAATACCGACTCCAAACCCTGAGTGAGTGCTCCGCAAGGCTCAATGGGTAGGTGTAAACCACTTGCACTGACCAGTGATCCATAACTGGTTCAACAAAGGCCATGGTTTGTGCTATCCCGCCTGTGGGAAGTGCAAATAAAAGATCCCTTGCTGCTAATCGGAAAGAGTAGCCCATGTAGTGGCGACAGCGGGTTTCCTTTCAAACTCTGTGTGGTCCTTAACCATATGTCTGACGCCATATAACCGTAAATAAAATGTGTTGAGTGCGTTGTTAAATAAAACATTTCTTTCTTTCTTTCTTTCTAACTGAACGTTTTAACGGTAAAATTATATATTGCCACTCAAATCGAAGGTGTTAACATAAAGTAATGTTATTAAAAACATCAAAAAAACATTTAAATCGGAATTGGCAACTAAGATATCAGTGTATTCAAAAATACTCTCAGAACTTTTGAAACTTTTTGGTTCAATATCACCACACACACACAGAGAGAGACACACACAGAGAGAGAGAGAGAGAGAGAGAGAGAGAGAGAGAGAGAGACAGACAGACAGACAGACAGACAGACAGAGAGAGAGACAGAGACAGGGCGGGAGGAGAGATACACACAGCCACAGGCAGACACACACACCGTCTCACACACACAGCTCTTGGACTACGGTGAAATGTTAACTTCGACGACGCCGATCTATGATTGGTCTGATTTGTTATTTTGTTGCTGTTAATGATGTATTGTATCATCTGGTATTGTTAAAGGATTTTAAATGTGTTTCTGTTTCCTTGCCCTATGATTGGTCAGGTGTGTTAATTATGGTGGTGATGTTTGTGTAATTTTGTCCTGTTCAAAATTTCCTGATCATTTTTATCATATGTTTTACTACATAGTCGTTGGCTATGTGTCATGTTGTCTTTTGTATTGTTTTATAATGATGGTTCCAGATGTTCAGTATTTTCACACTGTGTTCTATGGGTGTGTTTTCATATGACCCCTTATATACTATATTATTGTTTTAAGCAGTATAAATTCCTACCATATACACGGGTGTCTCTTTAAAATAGTCATTATTGGCAAACATGGTATTACAAAACCCAATTCATTTCAAATTAATTATCTGCGGCGAGTCACACGTTTCATAATATTTACATATATTTGTTGTAAACGGCTACAAATTAATCGATCCCATGTAATTTCATAATTAAGTGGAGGATATGAAAATATTAATGTGCTGCCATTCGTCTCAAAGAGTGCTTTCCCAAACTATCTGATTAAAAATAGATAGAAACTCTATAGCAAGTGTCCAGTATTTGTTAGTATGAACACATGATTCAAACTGAAACTAACGCCAACAAAAATGGCCTCAGTGATGCAGTGGTTAAGCCATCGATGTCCACTGACAGTGAATTTCTATTTAACAACTCCCCAGCACATGAAATAATCAATGGCCATTGCGTGTTTTTCATACAGTAACAGTTTGTAAGGCTCGCTATTGAAGATACTTGAACCATTTTGAACCATTCTTGTACACTATTTCCCTGTGTATTTATTACTGACAGTTTGCTTTCTCAACATAAAGGTGTTCACAGATGATAATTTCATTGTGTAAAAGTGACATAAACCATGACCTCATGCACAACGTTCTTGGTTTTCTATTTCCTTCTAGTTCGTGCTATTTCTCGTTCCAGCTAGTGCACCACGACTGGTATATCAAAGACCGTGGTATGTGCTATCTTGTCTTTGGAATGGTGCATGTAAAAGATCCCTTACTACTAATGGACAAATGTAATCGATTTCCTGTCTAAGACTGTATGTCAAATTACCAAGGGATCTTTTATATGCACCATCCCAAAGACATAAACATTCTGACCAAAATTTGAAAAGGGTATAAAAAGGTTTTTTTCATTGGGTGGGTTTTTATTTTATTTTTATTTTTGTACAATCAAACCACCTTGGTGGATCCATTCAACTGATCGGGGTTTTTCTCGTTCCAACCAGTGCACTACAACTGGTCAAAGGTCGTGGTATGCGCTTTCCTGTCTCCTCTATATTTAGCAACTGAACCGGAAAGTTGAAAAGGCGGGTAAACCTTACACTGATCGCACATGTACATAATCGGGGCATAGACGGGGGTGTGGGTGTCATATGGAAGGGGAATTTATACCAAAAGTTATATTTGTCTAGCTGAACATCCTTAGACAAAGGGTGCGCTTGTTCATCGCTCGAACTAGATGCCATTTCCTGCATTCTGCTGCATTTAAGAGATAACTTTGGTAGGTATCTCATACATACTTTTGTAGCAAAAGTACTGGTGAAAAGGGATATTTTATGACAATGAAAAAAATGAAAACGTTTGTCTGATTTATATGAGTCTCACTATCTGTACCATTTTCTTTGACATATTTGGAAGTGTGCAAAATGCAAATACCATTTTACATGTGTGTAAACTGTTTTAGTATGCATTACAAAAGAATAAACAAAGAACAGAGTACAGTCAGCTGTTGCTATTATACGAAGCCAGGGTTTTGAATCACCTTATAAAATGATGAAAATATGGGCAAAGTGATATAACTCAGTTTAGCTTTTAACTTATAACTGTCCAACTACACATCGATACAAGTTACTAACTGATAGCCTATATCATTTAGTAGCCTGGCCTGAGTTTTGACTTGTCAAAAAAAAAAAAAAAAAAGAGTTGTGACCCTTGGTCCATTTGGTTAATAGCAGAACCTGGAATCTATCCCATTGTATTTTCAGCCTGGATTTTGATCCACACTCTATGCCATTTGGTTAGGATCTACATTCTTCACACTACCATTGACAAGGAAATAAATATGACTCTTGTATTCAAGGTTATAAAACATCCAAATCTCAAGAGTCATTGATATCAATTGGCTATATACTCCTCAACCAATTAAGCAATAAATATCAGTGAGTCTGACAATGAAATTTTACATACTAGTACACAGACAGCCACTATATCGCCTCCTGTCTATTACATGTACACTGGTACGAGTATGGTGTACCTGTACAGATGACTGTTCACATCTATATTTATCACAGGTGATAAACAGAATCTCAAACGAATTCCCATTTCATATGAGATTTGTGAAACTCCTCTCCACACATTTCTGCACTTCGCCAGAGGCTCGGTGCATATATTAGGCTATGCAGGACTAGTTTCATAAATCTCATATGAATTGGGAACTTGTTTGAGATCCTCTATTACACCTAGAATTTGCCAGTCGAGATTCCTTACAACTTGAAAACTGGTTTGCAGCATGACATAAATCCATATTGTCCTTGGCGTCTGTGTACATGAAGCAACATAACATGGTTCAATCGTTCTTACGTCATGCTGGAATAGAGGTAGGTTTTGACCCTGTGCAACGCGGAACATGATTTTTTGCTGGTGGCGTTTGTTGCTGGCATTACTAAAAGTAACTTTAGCATAGTCGTGGTATCACAGAACATGGTATGGGATGCTGGCTTGATCTCACGGATGACGTCCACGATCTGCGATATTGTCAGTGTTGACATTGTCTACCGATTGCTTTATGTGCACCTTAAAACAGTCTATTTGAGTGAGAAGAGTTTTCCTGTCAGTGCCATCCTTGTAGAAGTCAACTACATAGTCCATATCGTCACTGTATGTTGGATCCTCGGTGACGCATTTCAGCAGCATATCCTCCAGGTGGCAGTAAATCTTGTAACCTGGTTGGGCGAACCCTGGGCCCATATTTTCGAAGCTATCTTAGCCTACGAAATCGTGAAATCATCGTAAGCTATGACGTCACTATGGCGTGCGCTGTAGTGACGTCACAACCTACGACGGTTTTACGATTTCGTAGCGCTAAGATGGCTTCGAAAATAGGGCCCCTGTCTCGGATGCAGTTGATTGTACGGTCCAGAGCTTCATAGTAATTTTGGCGGTATAGGTCTCTTAATAATAAAAAATACATTTAGTGTGGCGGGTGAGTGATATTTTGGACATTGGTAAATCATAATATATTGACCAGGGGTTGCGACACAAACTGCATGTTATTTTGTTCTAAGCCAGTATGAGTGACGCTGATATCTATGATACATCACCATTTATAACAATAACTGAAATTATATAATAATGTCCTTGGCTGGTTGTGGTCGGTAACTGGTTATCCGCACTTAACATATTCAATCAATTACCTGGTCCTAATGTCGCGAGGTTGATTTGGCAGGGACATGTTTCATTGCAAAAATCTGATAATTTCCCCGATATTTGTTGTTATTGACTGGTTAAAAGTTAACGCCGCGCTTTGGCACTGTTCCCGCGCAGGGTAAAGTCAATATTTTACTTCAGAAATTACATCATCGAATAAAAGATATTACGTTACCCACTAAAAACCAATTTTAAAAAAAGAAGAAAGAAATTATTTATTTAACGATGCACTCCACACATTTTATTTACGGACATATGGCGTCAGACATGTCGTTAAGGACCATACAGATATTTAGAGAGGAAACCCGCTGTCGCCACTTCATGGGCTACTCTTTTCTATTAGCAGCAATGGATATTTTATATGCACCATCCCACAGACAGGGTAGTACCTACCACGGCCTTTGATATACTAGTCGTGGTGCACTGGCTGGAACGAGAAATAGCGCAATCGATCTCACACCGACCACGCATTGAGCTAGCGCTGTACCACTGGCCTAAAAACCTGCATTGTATTCACCTGCTAAACATTTAATTTTTTGCCGGGGCACGTCAAATTTCGAGCAAGTAGTCCAAGGCAGAACCAATAAATTGCAAAACCCAGTGCAGTAGCGTAGGCGGGGATACTGGGGCGGTTGCCCAGGGCACAACATTCTGGACTGGTGGAAGGGACTCGGGGGGGGGGGGGGGGGGGTTGAGTGCTAACGGTCCACTGGTTAAGGGGCGCAATATATGCCTTGCCACAGGTAAAACCACACACAAACCAGGACTACGAAGCAAGGTGAAATGTGCCCGCTAAAATTAAATTATAATTAAACTTCTTCACGACCATGGTGATGTCATGGGGGTGTGGTACAAGCTATAGTTACCACATCCATCACCTCTAGTTAGACCACGGTTATTGCGGCCTTTGAGTGACGGGTGTAATGGATCTCGGGCTACATATACGAGTCTCTGGTAAAAGGATGATGTAACTATAAAAAAAAAAAAATAATAATAATAATTAAAAGTCCGGGGGGGGGGGGGGGGGTCGGACCCCCTCAACGCCTCTTCCCCCGGATCCGCGCCTGACATGATATAGGCCGATGCATATAAACCAAGAAAACGCCCGCCGCGAATGACCGCGTCTGATGTCAAAGTGCTTGTGAAAATGACGTCATTTTGAGTTTAGTTCCGGGAAATTTCTGGAACGTGGGCTTAAATTTAGTAAATTTATAGGTTTACTGTAGATGTGATAATATAGTTTCAGCCACCTGTTTTGTTTATATTGCACGAAAGATCATCGGAGCTTCGTGAAATGTCCAAGTCTGAAAAGAAGACCCCTGTGAAAAATGAAAAACCGAAAAGGTCATGGGGTTGCTTTGGTTGTATTCGAGGTAGGCGCACATAAAAAATACGACACCAACACCCCTAATACAGTGCTATTAAAAACACAATTAGCAATGTCGGTCCCTGTTGATTTATGTTACTTGATAATTTATTACTATAGTTCAAGATGCTATTCCATAAATTTTAATTTAAGACTACTTGCAATCAGTTTATACAATGGCCAAAAAAAAAAAAAAAAAATGGCGTCTGAAAAAAAAAAAAATGTTTTGGAAATTTATATAAATTTTATTTTATTTTACATTTGTTTTTATTCACATTGTCAAGAGTGTAAACTAATTTATTGTAGAGAATTCGATCGGTTGATTTATACTGGTTAGTCTACAAAACGAACACCGACTTCGGTTTATCGTGCGAGTTTCACATTTGAACAAGAAAATGGCAGACGACACACTGTCACACAGTTCACAAATACGAAACGAACGCGAAGAAGTTTGGTCTTAGAAACGATGATTGAAGATTTGTCTAATTATGTGTATCCAAAATTCACGTTAAAAATGGAAAAAAATAAAATAAATATATATACATATATATATTTGCAGAAATAGCAGCTATTTCATAGCTGTCAGAGTGAACTGAGAGAAGATGTGATAATCGTGACTGCAGCCATCACCATGTTGTTGAACTAATTCTAACAAATATTTCTTTAAAATCGTTATAGGGAAAATAAGGAACTCATGCCACTTGCAGGAATGTATATTTGTTATCTGGCAGAGCGAAGAGGGGAGAATGGAGGGCTGATGATGAACCTGCAGCCATGCACGACGTTGAACATGAATGTTTTATTATTTTTTATATTATTTAAATGTGCATGTTCTGAAGTTTGTTTTGTTTAACGACATCACTAGAGCACATTGATTAATTAATCATCGGCTATTGGATGTCAAACATTTGGTAATTCTGAAACTTAAGTCATCAGATGAAACACGCTACATTTTTCCTAATGCAACCAGGGATCTTTTATATGCACCATCCCACATTTAGCATATACCATTCTTGGTGCACTGGTTGGAACGAGAAATAGCCTAATGGGCCCACCGATTGAGATCGATCTCGAACCGACCGCACATCAAGCGATCGCTTTGCCATTGGGCTACGTCCTGCCCCCACATGCATGTTCTGCTAAGTCCACTAAAAATCGTCTTTCTCTTTTTCTCTCTTTTTTTTCTCTTTTTTAAAATCATTTTAGATTCAACTAATCTTTTATCATAAAAAAAAATGGGACAGTAGTGTTGTAATTAAACAAAACAAACTAAATTTTTCATGGTGATTTGACCATTTTTGGCAGAGTTATAGCCCTTGAACTTGGGAGATATGAAAATTAATTTGCCAGATTTTTTTTCACAAAGCCTCAAGATATTCATCAGATGTTTTGTACGAACCAATTATAACCGATGATCGATGATAAAATTCCAACCACAAGGCTCGAACTTGAGAATTTGTGACCTACAGCATTTTTTGTTTAAATTGCCATGGGTGAAACTGCTTACTGAAGGCAATTTTGAGCCTGCCTATAGGACAATTTTTTTTAAAGTGACTTTTGCAGCAAATAAACATGACTGTCAGTGAAAGTTTATACATATACAAATATTAAATACTGGCAGATAATGTACACCAGGCGGTGTTTCTGCCAGAAAGAAATTTTTGGGTATGGCACTATGGCTATGAGGGTATGGGGAGCCTCCCCCCAGAAAGAAAATAGGTTAACTTTAGGGTTCAGGTGAACAATTGTATAGTAATGATAAGAGTAATTAATTTTGTCAAAAGATTAACTTAAAAACCCCACAAATCTTCCAAAAAATGTGAGTATGGTGTCGTACCCGTTTTATTTGGGTGTCGTTGAATAGTTTTACCATCTACAGTAATTTTTATCCAGCGGCACAAAAGTGTGATTGATGATGCTGCCAACCAATAGCAATTGCCGTCGTTACAGGCCCATAGCATGGTGGACATTATTGAGGGGGCCCAATTGAACTAGTGCCAAAGGTGCAAGGTATTTGGGGGGGGGGGGGGTCCGGGGACATGATTCAAAGGTTATTTGCCCGTTACTGTAACTCTCGCTGTTAATCTCGATCCATTAGTCTCGCTAGAACTTTTACATTCAGTCGAGATGTAAAGGTTATCGATAAAAAAAGCAGCCAAAATTATTAAGGGGGGGGGGGCTGAGCCCCCCTGGCCACCCCCCTTGCTACGGGCCTGCGTTAAGTTCAAGCCCTGCAACCGATTCTCAACACTAGCTGAGTTTGTTGTTTATATTTCTTTAGCAATGTGGGCGACTCGCGAGACGGAAGACACGTTTCTCAGTCCGGAGCTGTACATACAAACTACGCTGCGAGAACTCATCATCTACGTCCTCTTTCTGACCGTCACGTGCATCAGTAAGTCTCTTATTTCTTGTGTCATTGCCCTCTGTTCAGGGTGCATCAAAATACCCATCTACAGAAATATCTACATGTTAACTATAACATGTTATTATTTGGTGATCTACACTTAACTTATCAGGAAAATATAGACATTTTAAAATCAGTTCATGACTTTATTGTAAGCACTAAATGTTTTGAAACTTAATAGCACTGATATTTTTCTCTACCTGTACTATTTCTATGTACATACCTTTCCTTTGTGTATAGCTCACTTTTATGTTAATCATCTACTATTATGTTTTATTATTGTTAGTTATTAATTGTACTTTATCTGTCATCTTGTCAGTTTGTTTGTAAAAGAAAATGATGGGAAAGGTCCCAATATAGGCTTGTAGCCTGTTGACCAATTCCACCAGTAAATGGAATAAGATATTATTTAAAGTAAGTCTCATGTTCACTCATGCAGGTCTTGTCATTTAAAATATGTCACAAGCCTACGGGTGAAACACAGGCTGCCTAAATCAGCTTTTAACAGACTAAGTGGGCAGGGGTTGTTTTTGTTGTTTTTTAACTGACAGAGAACTATAAGCACAGAAGACTGTTCATCGAAATAAGTCGAGAACGGTTGTTCAGGTTACCAGGTTACCACATGTTAGGAAAAAAGTCGACAACGGTACTTCGTTCTCCATAAATTCTTATTTAAACACAACCTACAACCCCTAACCTTTCATAACATTTTTAGCTGAAATCTTTAATAAAAATGGGGAATTAATTCCTACAGAAGCGATTTTTTGGGGGTAAAAAGTTGAAAAATTTAAACGAAACTGCGAATTTCTGGAATCCACCCATAACTCCATCCCTATTTGTCTGAGGAAGTTGATAATTACTATGAAAGATTAAACACATTATCGTTTTCGAAAAAAATCCAATATAGTGGCAAAATCCAAAATGGCCACCAAAAATGATGTTTTTCAATATTTTTACATAATATACAAAGTAACTGTGTCAGTACATTTGTACAGTGTAATTAATATATAGAATGTGAAATACAACACATTAAAAGTTCATGACAGTCAATTGCTGCTGGTCAATTTAGAATATCCAAAACTATTTATGGTTTTTATTAAATATATCATCGAGTATCAGTACCCTGAGAACAGTGAGTCTGCTATGGGATTTTATAGTAGTAATAATGTAAACGTGATAAATGTGTCGTAACCCATACATGTAGGTCACTGGGTCTGGTATTCTGTGGTTACCTGTACGTGGGTTATATGTCACATTGCTTATTTTGATACCTGGGAGATTGAGGGGGGTATTTGTAGGGCAACACACCCACCCCATCCCATCACCCACCCCACCCGCACCCCAATTGTGGGCAAAATGTATTATGTAACCTTTTACCATATATGTATTGCCATCATTCTGTACCCTCAATATTAATTGTAATCTATGTACAAATGTGTAGTGATTCCTTTGGAATCCTATATACAATGTAGCAGTTTGGCACTTAAAGCTAATATATGAATAAATATTGTTTTCCTGATTCAGGCATTGTTGTTTAATTGCGGCAAAGGTCAGCCTGCTGCCCCTCCCCCCTTACAAAAAATGGGAGCCCATACACCTATGCTGAGAAGAATTTATTTGACTAATTTTGGGTGGGCTTCCCTAAATGTACAAAATAATACATGTATTTTAAAGCTATTTATTGATATACCCCATTTTACGGTGTATCTTCTTCTGTATACTGCAATTTATACTTTTATTACCCATATGGGCTCAAATATATGGGGTAATATATGTAATGTGCATAAGATTATATGACGTAATGGCTGATAGCTTTGTTGTAGACTGCAGAGGACTTTTTACATTAAAAATCAGTTCAAATTGACAATGGGTAATAAAGAGAATAACCAACTCGCTACAATGAGTTACGAATTATCTGTCCCTCGTGAATGAATGTTGTAAAACCCTCGCCAAAGGCTCGGGTTTACAACATTCATTCACTCGGGACAAATAATTCATAATTCCTCGTAGCTCGTTAGTTATTCTCTAAGTACAATATCCCAGGTGGTTAAAATTTAAGAAGATCAGAGGACTACTTATTAAAGGTATTGTACATAAAGAATTAAACAAAACACTAATTACTTCAATTTCAACTTTATGATGTAGACAATATTTAGTTCTGATATTAAACAGGGGTTGGTTAACATTCATAAACAGGATACTTCTGTACGCAGGCAATTTTTTTTACAATTATTTTGTGTTAGGTGGGCAGTTTGTAGGCACTTTACATGGGCGATGATGGGAGCGGGCAATTGCTCACCTTACAACACAAGGCCTGTAGCCGTAGCTTATGATTTAAGTGATGTTTATATTAATTAGATGATGAAGAATTAGCATAGCCAAGATTTTATATTGGATGCATGTGGCAGTGAGTTGTTTTATGGGGTGACTGACAAATATTAATGATAGTTTGGGGGGGGGGGGGGGGTGAGGTGTGTGTACTGGCCTCGGTGGTGTCGTGGTTATGCCATCGAACATACAGCTGGTAGGTACTAGGTTCGCAGCCCGGTACTGGGTCCCACCCAGAGCAAGTTTTAACAACTCAATGGGTAGGTGTAAGACCACTACACCCTGTTCTCTCTCACTAACAACTAACCCACAGTTCTGGACAGAGAGCCTAGTTAGCTGGGGTGTGTGCCAAGGACAGCGTGCTTTAATCTTAATTGGATATAAGCACAAAAATAACTACGAATAAATGGAATGAAAGGTGTGTTGGGGAGGGCATGCTCCCCCCCCCCCCCCCCCCCCCCCAGCTTCATGTACACTAAATAATGAATGCAATGATATTTGTGAATTTCATTTTGTATTTATGTGACATTATAATTAGTGTAATTGGGGAACATTTTGTGTTGTATTGTTTTACGATCTTTGAAAGTGTGTAGACATTTCAACTCCATTTATAATTTTGTTTGTATTTGTCTAGTTGTATATACCCACTTTCTGCCAGAAAGAAATTTTCGGACATTCCGCTATGGAATTCAATGCAACCACAGTCAACAAGGAGTATGGGAGGCCTCCCCTAGAAAGAAATTGGGCTATAGTTAGGCTAAAATTAGGGTTAGGGTTAAGAAAATCAAGAGTTAAAAGTAATTAATTTTGTCCAACGGTTAACTTCAAAAAAAAAATCTTCACTACATTTTGGGTATAACGCCATACCTGTTTTACCCTCAGGCAGAAACCCTGACCCGTTATACATTATAAATTGTCATCATGTCATGACGACAAAAAACAACATTCAGATGAATTTTTTTGTTTACATAACATTCAATACATGTCCCATTTCCTGTAATGCCACATACCAGGTAATGTTTGGACCTACAGTGTTAAATAATATCTGATTGACTGCTTATGTTACTAAAGACAGTTCAGTAATGATAATTTACATCTTGTTTTTTTTTTCAGTTACATTTTCTATGACAAGCACGACAATGTTTTATTTCACCAGTGCGATGGCCAATTTATTTCTAGATACCAAAACTGTACATGCTGGATCATTTCGTTCGATAACCAACACTTTGGATTTTTGGCGCGTACGTATACACACAACTGAGCAAATCATAAAACATCATCAAAATACAAAGTCCATTAACAACTAGTTTTAAAAGTTGGACCGCAGCTTTAGCATCAGAGGCTGATCCAGGATTTTGTAAGGGGAGGGGGTGTCGCATAATTCTGAAAAGGGTAATTTGAGTTTTGTCAGAACCAAATTAACAAGCTGCGAAAGGGAGCAAGATACATGTATGTACATGGGTCGGTTGGGGTGGGTGGGTGAATTGTGTTTAATTAAGATGCTCAGAAATTAATTTCAGGGCAAGTTAATGTATATATTACTGATGATAAATTGTAGTTTTTTGGGGGGGGGGGGTTTAATCGGTAAAAATAGTACTTGGGTGGAGTGAGTGGGTCATGGGACCTCTTTGAAACACATGCACACACACACACACGCATGCCTAACATGCACACATAGTGACATGCGTACATGCACGCACATGCGTGCACACACACACACCAGATTTGCCAATGAGAGTATATGAGGTTCAGTTTTATCACTTAATTACTGGTAGTATTCCTTCCATTAAGAATGATAAAAATAAAATTTTAGCATTGAACTAAGTTGAGGGCCATTAATCTCAACATTGGTTGGGATTGGGGATTAATTTTGATTAACATTTGAATAATCCAGTTATAAAATTATGGATCCCTAAAAGCCATACATATTTGTTGAGGAAATGTCAAACTTGTCGGGCTATGGATTTACAGTTTGAGATTCTGTTCTTCCACAAATCCAGATTTTCTTTTAGAAAGCTTAAAATTATTATGGAATTCCATAATAAAAATATCTATAGATTACAGTATTTTTATGATAATTGTGGAATCTGTGGTTGGGGGTATGCCTGATTGTTTTAATAAATCAGTGTGCTCTAATGGTGTCAATAAACAAAACAAACTTTAACATTCAAGCAGGCATCGAAATAAGTTGAGAATGGTAGTTCAGGTTACTGGGAGGTTACCACATGTAAGAAAAGTCAAGAACAGTGTTTCGTTCTCGACAAAAATTTCAACGAAATAGTAGATTCATTTCCGAACGTAAACCAGGCAATGCATTGCGGACTTCCGAGTTTCATTTTCTCGTAAGGAATTGCATCTATGTTTGTGTGCACTTGTGCAAGTTCAAGCAATTATAGTCATTCCGTGTTTAAGCAGCGTCCACTAGATGAAAATTTACTTCCGCGTTTCATTTTCTCATACGAAATTGCACCGGTGTTCATGCACACTTGTGCAATTGCAAAGCAATCTGCGTTTAAGCAATGCCCACTAGATAAATTTACTTCCGGATTTTTTTTCTCATACCAATGTTCGCGCCCACTGATACAATTTCAGAATGTCAACGTTAAAAGTAGTAGTAACAGGAATTCAATTCTAACTGTCATATAGTTGTGGTAACCTATAGGTTACCAGGCTATATTTTGTGGTAACCTGTAAATGGGTTACCAGACACAATGCTTACTTTGATGCCTGTTTAAGTTAAGGTAATAAATAATGTAGCTTTAAATAAGTTTAGCATTACCTTGTAGTGTTGAGATTCAGTTGGGAATTTAATTATCCATCATAGGTCATATAAATATATATGGTTTGCACAAACTGATCAACTTTCAGTTACACAATTGGTTAAATTATTATGAATTATGGTAAACTTAATTTATCAGTACCACTGGGATAGACCTTACAAATTGCTAATTTAACCTTTAATAACTACTTAAATTAATTTTTTCTTTAAAGTTAAGGTTTGTTTTGTTTAACAACCCCATTAGAGCACACGGTTCAAGCTAAGCTAGAAAAACGTTAGGGAGAAGTGGGGTTTGTTGAAGGAGAAATGATACTGTTTTATTTAACGACACACTCAACACATTTTATTTACGGTTATATGGCCTCAGACATATGGTTAAGGACCACACAGATTTTGAGAGGAATCCTGCTGTCACCACTACATGGGCTACTCTTTCCGATTAGCAACAAGGGATCTTTTATTTGTGCTTCCCACAGGCAGGATAGCACAAACCATGGCCTTTGTTGAACCAGTTATGGATCACTGGTCGGTGCAAGTGGTTTACACCTACCCATTGAGCCTTGTGGAGCACTCACTCGGGGTTTGGAGTCGGTATCTGGATTAAAAATCCTATGCCTCGACTGGGATCCGAACCCAGTACCTACCAGCCTGTAGACCGATGGCCTAACCATGACGCCACTGAGACTGGTAATGTGAAAAGAAGTCTGATTTAAATCTTTGGAAAACCTTTTTTAGGTACCACTTCCACTAGAACAAAGCCAACTTTGAAAACTTGGGAAAAGAAATAATCAAGCCGTTAATTGTTAAGAACAAAATTTTGAACATATATTGTCCTACCATCATGGAACACCTTTTTTCATACTATGGAATTTACTACAAGTTATTTATTTTTGTTTTTTTAAATTGCACACAAAAATAGGATTTTTTTTTTTAGGATTTCCAAAAAGCTTTTACTTTTCCCTTTACGTCCAACCAAACTGAAAATATTTACAAAAAACATTTTGGTAGGAATATGGGATGGGCTATACATGTATGAATCGATATTTAGTTTGTAATAAAACAGCATCTTTAACAAAATGCCATAAGTGGTAAAATTATTTAACAAAAGTTTGTTCTGATGTTTGTTTACATTTATTTGCAGTCTACTACCTCTATTGGAAAAGCCAAACCAATAGGTGTTTGATTATGATCATTGGTATATCACTATTGCTGAGGGGGGCGGTATCTAGCTCAGTTGGTAGAGCACTTGCCTGAGGTGCTTGCGTCATAGGCTCGAACCACCTTAGTGGACTCGCACAACTTGTCCCGTCCAGACCTGTCAACCCTCCCGGATTCCGCAGGAGTCTCCCGGTATTTGATCAAATCTCCTTTCCCCTGTGCGGGAGACAGTTTCTCCTGTTAAATGACATTTTTGTAAGCATAAAAAAAAAAATTGATCCTCTTTTGTCAAAATAACAGAAGGGAATTAACTCTGCCTTTTTTTCTCATTCGGAAAATGTCGACTACTTTCGGTTTCTGAGAATGTAACAGGCCGAATTGTCCAGACTGTTTAACCTTTGCCGAAGTGAGAATTGTGGGATAGCCTATTCATATTGTTAAAAAAGCACATGGAGTTTATAAAATGACGTGTTATTATAATGTTTGTTGTCATCGTAATGGCTACGAAGCGTGTTGCCGCTAATTCAACAGGCTGTGTATTGACATTCAGTGTTGCCATATAAAAAAATAAAACTATCCAATTTAGTTCTAATAACACCTCTGAATTGTAAAATGTCTTCCCACTGGATTACATAATGCAAGTATAACGAATCTGAACTGCCAGACTCCCGAGTTGACAGCGATACACACGATGCATGTTAAAATCACATGTCACAGCAAGACAACGAAAAGACCAATTAGCTGTATAAACATACTTGTGTCAGTTAATTTTGTATGTTTGTGCAGTAAAATGTTGGTTATAAGGGTACACTTCAAGAAATTATTTTTGTACAATTAAAAAATGTTGTGTTTGACATTGACATAAAGTTACTCACGGAAATGGGTATAATTCCGGTATATTTCACATGATGTCCGTAATGAGGTTTTACTTATGATTAATGAAAATACGTTTATTGCATCATTATAATGATTTTAAATAAGTACCACGCCACCGTTCCTCATTATAGTAAAAACTGAATATTAATTTTTAAGATTTATATAAATTTGTCTTTGGTACTAGGGTACACTAACCACAAATGATAATGTAACGCAACCTGTAAGGCTGTAAGTGTAATACCGTAAATGTACTAATTAATTTTTTTATTTCTTGTTCATGTTCTTAACATTTTTGGATAAATATTGGGGTTTTTTTTAAAATATGTATTAAATCATAATAATATTTAAACTTAAAAAAAAACATTTTTTTTTTTTTTTAATAATCTTTTTTTTTTTAATGCCAAGATCTAAGGTTAAGAAGTATATATGACACTATAAAGTATTCATATAACTTATTGTAATAATGTTTTTTTTAAATCTTGCGATTTTGGGTTAAATTGTGTGAATTTAAAAAATCTCCTGCTTTTTGACAAAATCTCCTGCTTTTTCAACACACACCTCCTGCTTTCTCTTGACTAAAGGTTGACAGGTCTGGTCCTGTCACAACTTGCGCACCACATCTGGCATGTCAAAAGCTGTTCTGTCTCGGGACAAGCCCCTGGCTATCCAGAGACAGGCCCCAGGATGGACGTGCTCGAAACTCTAGTGGTATATGAGCATGTAAAAATTATTTGCACTCGCACTCAAAAGCTGTGGTATGTTACTGTTGTCTTATCTGTGGGAAAGTCCATATAAAAAAAATTAAAAGATCCCATGCTGCTAACAAACAAAAAAAGTGCAGTTTTCTTCTAAGTTTATGAGTGTAAAAAAAATTACCACATGTTTGACATTAAATAGCTGATGATTAATAAATCCGTGTGCTCTAGTGGTGTTGTTAAATAAAGTAAACCTTAAAGGTTTGTTTAACAACACCACTGGAGCACATTGATTTATTAATCATCGGCTGTAGGATATCAAACATTTGGTAATTGTGACATATGTCTTAGAGAGAAAACCCGCTACATTTTTCCATCAGTAGCAACGGATCTTTTATCTACACCATCCCACAGACAGGATATGAGGATATCACATACCATGGCCGTTGATATATTAGTTGTGATGCACTAGCTGGAACAAGAAATTGGCCCAATGAGCCCACCGATGGGGATCGATCCTAAACCGACCATGCATCAGTCGAGCACTTTACCACTGGGCTACATACCACTCCAGGACAGGAGGAAAACCCAATCACAGCCCTCAACATTAACTTTTTTAACTTTTTCATCTAGGAGCCAGATGGTGCCTACTTCTATTTTTATATATAAAGTATGAAATATTTTAATCATCAAATGAAAAAAAATGGTCGAATATGCGACCAAATCAATCAATATGTTGAGGGCTGCAATCGGGCAATGGGTCCACTGGAGGGAGGGGGGTGTCAGTTTTTAAACACCACATCTCAAGCGAGCACTCTACAACTGGACTACGTTATACCGCCCCTTCGTGAAGTGAAACAAAACCAACTTAATTTTGGTTCCAGTTTGTTCAAGATCCACTGATAAACGGACTCCACTGGGACAAGTGGTACAACAACTTCGAGGTGCCTGATGACCTGCAGGGTTACATCTACTACGAGAACAAACTGCTCGGTCTGCCCCGACTACGACAACTCAAGGTCCACACTAACTCGTGTACAGTGCACAAAGATTTTAAATCCATGATTATGGAATGTTATGCACCATACGATCACAAGATTGAAGATGTCACGCCATTTGGACCACATGATGATGGCCAGAATTATACTGCGTAAGTTGTGATTGCAGTGAGGTAACTATTTATAGTCATTCCCACAGGGAGCGCTGTTTTCTTACTATGGTATTTGTACTACAAGTTATTGATTTCTGAGCCAATTGTTTTCTAAATTACACACAAATTGGGTTTTTAAAATTATTATTTCCAAAACACTTACTTTTCTTCTTACGTCAAACCAAATTGAAATTATTTACAAAAAACATTGTTAACACATTTCAGCACATTGGTCTTCTTTCATCCAATGGAAACGGTCTAAACCAGACACCAATCCAATCGTTCTGTGGGTCCGAAACATAGGCCCCGGCCTTCTATAAAAAAAAATGGTACTGAAAATTCCCTTTTTTTTCTTTTTTTTTAATTATTATTATTATTATATTTTTTTCCTATTATCCCAGTGCCCCCTTTCCTTTCTCTCCTTTTGAATTCCATCTCATTTCTTCCCGATCTGGCAACTCCTCCTATCTTTCAACTTCTTTCGCTGTCCACCTCCACATCCCAGTCCTTGTCTCTCCAACCGTGACAGGTGCTTGTCTCTTGTGGCTATCTGTGCCACACATCTGTTCCCCATCAGCTTTTAGCTGTGGGCTTAGTCTGACCACTTCGGGGAGTGTTCAGTAGTTAATTCTGGCATTGTTAAGAGGCACCTACTATGCACCCCTACTACCGGCGGTCGTTAGTTAGTGCCGTGGGTCAGACCAGCTTTATTAGCGGCAAAGGACGAGGATGCCAAAAAATGCCCAGTATTTATATTTAATTATGTCTGTTCTAATAAATTAATTCAACAGTGGCGTATACTGCATCATTCATGACATTATTTACTCGCGCTAATTTTCTCAATCCTATCGGACATGGGACCCTGGCAAAAAATCCTCGATAAATCCTTGGATTGACCTGTATCCGAACAAGTTTGCTAGCAGTACATGTTTATTGGTCATCACCCAACAACCGCCATCAGTCTACAGGCTGGTAGGTACTGGGTTCGGATCCCAGTCGAGGCATGGGATTTTTACTCCAGATACCGACTCCAAACCCTGAGTGAGGCTCAATGGGCAGGTGTAAACCACTTGCACCAACCAGTGATCCATAACTGGTTCAACAAAGGCCATGGTTTGTGCTATCCTGCCTGTGGGAAGCGCAAATAAAAGATCTCTTGCTGCTAATCGGAAGAGTAGCCCATGTAGTGGCGACAGCTGGTTTCCTCTCCAAATCTGTGTGGTCCTTAATATATGTCTGACGCCATATGACCGTAAATAAAATGTGTTTAGTGCGTCGTTAAATAAAACATTTCTTTCTTTCTTTTTTCACCCAACAACCACCATTCGCCCACCCCATGGGCCTGAAAAGGGCTCTTTTATTTAAGAAATACCTTTAAAAAAAAACTTAGATTACTGTGTATTGAATTTGTTTTTATTTACTGGACCTTCCCTAGTTGTAGGCTAGTTATGACCGATTTGTGTGGTGGAAGGACATAGTCTAGTGGTAAAGCGTTAACCTGACATGCAGTCAGTCTAGGAACGATTCCCGTCAGTGAGCATATTGGGCTGTTTCTAGTTCCGGCCAGCTCTACAATTGGTGTACATAACAAAGGCTGTGGTACATTTTATCCTGTCTGAGGGATGGGGTATATATACATCAAAGATCCCCCACGACAGGTATATCAAACGCTGTGGTATGTACTATCCACCAGCCTCGGTGGTGTCATGGTTAAGCCATCGGACATAAGGCTGGTAGGTACTGGGTTCGCTGCCCGGTACCGGCTGCCACCCAGAGCGAGTTTTAATGACTCGGTGGGAAGGCGTAAGACCACTACACACTCTTCTCTCTCACTAACAACTAACCCATTGTCTTGGACAGGCAGCCCAGATAGCTGTGTTGTGTGCCCAGGACAGCATGCTTGAACCTTAGATGAAAATAAGTTGAAATGAAATGTGCTATCCTTTCTGTGGGAAAGTACATAAAAGATCCCTCAGTATTAATGGGAAAATGTAACTGGTTTCCTATTTAAGACTATATGTCAAAATGACCAAATGTTTGACATCAAATAGCCGATGATTAATAAATCGGTGCTCTAGTGATGTTAAAGAAAACAAACCTTTTTTTTAATTAAAGGTCCCTTGCTGTTAATCGAAAAAATTTAGCCCATGGCAGATTTCCTCTCTCCTTAACAGGGCTCAAAATAGCAAGTGAAATAGCAGACCAAAAGAAATATGTCCTACTAAGAAAAAAACATATGGCCTGCTGGAAATAAGATGGCATGGGGTGATGGATGGGTTTTGGATAGTGTGTCATGTTTTTTTTAGAGCATTATAGAAATAATAAAATTCCCTTGCATTCATTACAATTTAATGTACGTCATCCCATTGGTCCAGCCATAAGCAATGGAAGTTTCTTAATTTCTGGAACATAAAAATAACGACATTTTATATTCTGGTATTTTGTCTTATTGAGTGTTATTGTTTAGAACCAAAAAATAATTCACAATAAAACATGAACTTGTTATGAAGTGTTATCAGCAAGTGTGATTCAAGTTTAATTATAAGTATTGTTTTTTTCTTTTACGTTCATCGGGGTATGAACACACACAAAATTATTCGCAAACTTACATGTATGTGAGAACGGCTTTGCTAATTCACACAGTTTGCATGTGGGGGTTTTTGTTCATATACCCTGATGAACGTAAAAGAAATAGCAGACAATTTAATCCCTAATTAAAATAACAGAATAACAAGCTAAATAGATTATTACACACATCCATCTCTTGAAAAATGACCTGCAATTTTTTTGTGGTTTTAGCAGGGGAATTTTTATTTCTCAAGCTAGGTCTTCATTCATTTTATTTCAACTTATTTTCGTGCTTATATCCAATTAAGGTTTAAACACGCTGTCCTGGGCACACACCTCAGCTATCTGGGCTTGTCTGTCCAGGACAGTGGGTTAGTTGTTAGTTGGTTAGTGGTTAGTAAGAGAGATGAGGGTGTAGTTGCCTTACACCTATCCACTGAGCCCTTAAGAACTCACTTCGGGTTGGAGCCGGTACTGGGCTGCGAACTCTGTACCTACCAGCCTGTAGTCCGATGACTCAGCCACTGCGCCACCAAGGCCAGTGCTAGGTTTTCAAAATGGACTGCTTTTCGCTCATTGGAGGCCGTTGTTTCGAGCCCTGCTCAACAATATGCCCGACACCATGTAACCATAATTAAAATACAGTGTTGAGCATGTCGTAAAAGAAAACATTCATTCTCTTTGTTTGAGTTTCATTTACTACACCCCCAGTTGTTGTAGGATAGTTGTCACGGGTGGACCCAGAAAATATTTTAGGGAGGGAACTAATAACATAAAAACAGTCGGACCAACTCCTGAAAACAGGCACTCCAATAAAAGTTGAATTTGTGTTGTGTGTGTGTGTGTGTGTGTGTGTGTGTGTGTAGGGCAATCTAATTAAAATTATCTCCACTATTACATGTGGATCTAACACCAGCCAGTTGGAGCTCATGTCCACCAATCAAAACCTTACTTGCAGAATCCTGCCAGTGATTTAAAAATAATTTGAAAACATTCCGAATTATCCTGAGGGTATACGACATGTTTCGTGTGATTTACGAATGCCTTAAAACATGTTTTATTTTATAAAATAAATAATTTGTAATGTAAAACTGAAGACTGATTACCCACCCTGTACGTATTGGTATGGTTCGCTGTACTGCGGCCACTAAAATATACTCGCCCGATATTTTTAGAATTTGTATGCTCCCAAATAACGTTATAAAAGGCAAAGTGTGATTGGTCAATATTTAAATTATTATTTACGGACGAAATGTTACCTGGACATTGGGGACTACGCAGTGTTGTTAGCAATCCGATTAAAATTGGTTCTACTGGTCTAAATGAGGCATTCGTAATTCACATGAAACATATCGTATACCCTCAGGATAATTCGGAATGTTTTCAAATTATTTTTAAATCACTGGCAGGATTCTGCAAGTAAGGTTTTGATTGGTGGACATGAGCTCCAACTGGCTGGTGTTAGATCCACATGTAATAGTGGAGCTAATTTTAATTAGATTGTGTGTAGGGTGACAGGTCCCCTTGGTCCCCTCCTCTTGGATCTGCCCATGGCTGTTTTATCTTGTATAGTGACACCTCTGTAAACCGGCCATCAATGTGTCCCAAGTAAAAAGTCCTGTTTTTAAGGGTATTCCTTTTGGGGAGGTTCTGTTCTGTACTGGTGGAGGGGTTTATTTTTTAGGTGGGTGGGTGGGGGGGGGGGGGGGCGGGGGTAATTAAAAAGGGGCTCTGAAAAATGTCTGTTTTTGAGGGGTTTACTAGGGGTACAGGTTTTAGGGGATTTCAGCGTCTCAGTATATTACAGGTGGCACTACAAGAGTTCGGAGGAGCTGGGAGGGTCCACACACTGGGGGTACATGGCCACGTACAGCGCATCGGGCTACGTGCAGAACCTTGGCTTCAACAAGGTGCAGTCGTTGAAGATTATCAACCACTTGTATCGCCAGACGTGGATAACGCGTGGGACAAGGGCTGTCTTTATCGACTTCACAGTTTACAATGCCAATATTAACCTCTTCTGTGTGATTAGGTACGTATACTTTGTAAATGAAATGCCATACAACAATATTAACCTCTTCTGTGTTATAAGGTATGCATATAAAGTGTAAAGGAAATGCAATACAACAATATTAACCTCTTCTGTGTGATTAGGTACGTATACTTTGTAAAGGAAATGCCATACAACAATATTAACCTCTTCTGTGTGATTAGATACGTACATGTATATTTTGTAAAGGAAATGGAATACGGCAAAATTAACCTCTTCTGTGTTACAGTGTACTTATATACTTTGTAAGGAAATGCCACATGCCAATATTAACCTATTCTGTGTTGTAAGGTACGTATAAAGTGTAAAGGAGATTTCATACGACAATATTAACCTCTTCTGTGTGATAAGGTACATATATAATGTAAAGGAGATGCCATACGACAATATTAACTTCTTCTGTGTGATAAGGTACGTATAAAGTGTAAAGGAGATGCCATACGCCAATATTAACCTCTTCTGTGTGATAAGTTATGTATATAATGTAAAGGAGATGCCATACAACATTAATCTCTTCTGTGTGATAAGGTACATATATAATGTAAAGGAGATGCCATACGACAATATTAACCTCTTCCGTGTGATAAGGTACATATAAAGTGTAAAGGAGATTTCATATGACAATATTAACCTCTTCTGTGTGATAAGGTACATATATAATGTAAAGGAGATGCCATACGACAATATTAACCTCTTTTGTGTGATAAGGTACGTATAAAGTGTAAAGGAGATGCCATATGCCAATATTAACCTCTTCTGTGTGATAAGTTATGTATATAATGTAAAGGAGATGCCATACAACATTAATCTCTTCTGTGTGATAAGGTACATATATAATGTAAAGGAGATGCCATACGACAATATTAACCTCTTCCGTGTGATAAGGTACATATAAAGTGTAAAGGAGATTTCATATGACAATATTAACCTCTTCTGTGTGATAAAGTACATATATAATGTAAAGGAGATGCCATACGACAATATTAGCCTCTTCTGTGTGATAAGGTACGTATATAGTGTAAAGGAGATGCCATATGCCAATATTAACCTCTTCTGTGTGATAAGGTACGTATATAATGTAAAGGAGATGCCATACGACAATATTAACCTCTTCTGTGTGATAAGGTACGTATAAAGTGTAAAGGAGATGCCATACGCCAATATTAATCTCTTCTGTGTGATAAGGTATATATATAATGTAAAGGAGATGCCATACGGCAATATTAACCTCTTCTGTATGATAAGGTACGTATAAAGTGTAAAGGAGATGCCATTTGACAATATTAACCTCTTCTGTGTGATAAGGTACGTATAAAGTGTAAAGGAGGTGGCACACGACAATATTAACCTCTTCTGTGTGATAAGGTACATATATACTGTAAAGGAGATGCCATGCAACAATATTAACCTCTTCTGTGTGATAAGGTACATATATACTGTAAAGGAGATGCCATACGACAATATTAACCTCTTCTGTGTGATAAGGTATGTATATAATGTAAAGGAGATGCCATACAACAATATTAACCTCTTCTGTGTGATAAGGTACATATATACTGTAAAGGAGATGCCATACGACAATATTAACCTCTTCTGTGTGATAAGGTACGTATACTTTGTAATGGAAAAGCCATACAACAATATTAACCTCTTCTGTGTGATAAGGTACATATAAAGTGTAAAGGAGATGCCACACGGCAATATTAACCTCTTCTGTGTGATAAGGTACATATATACTGTAAAGGAGATGCCATACAACAATATTAACCTCTTCTGTGTGATAAGGTACATATACAATGTAAAAGAGATGTCATACGGCAATATTAACCTCTTCTGTGTGATAAGGTACGTTTATAATGTAAAGGAAATGCCATACAGCAATATTAACCTTTTATGTGTGATAAGGTACGTATATACTTTGTAATAGAGACGCCATAGGACAAGTTAAACCCTCACCATGAGTGTAATTAAAGCAAGAGGGCCAGAACATAGCCCAGTCAGGCTTTCTGTTAGAATATAATTTGAGGGTACGTAAGAAAAATAATGATTATGGGTTAGAAATGTCTTGAAATGGACACTGCCTTTCATGTACTTAATTTAACCACTTTTAAACAGCTGTTCTCTTACTGTAATCAATCTAAATACATGTATTATTAAAAAATCACTATTAATTTCCAAGAATTTAGGGTAAGGGACCATAGCAAAAGTATTTTGAAGCCAAAAGAGACAATTTGTTTCATCTAGCGGGGAGGGGGGTCAAAGAATCAACTAGGGTCATTTCGTCTTTTGGGGGTGGGGTGGGGGGGGGAGGCTTCACCCTCTAAAAATCAAAAAGGAGTTGAAAAACGATATGTGTTTATTTCCTGTATTTACTTCGGTAAACTCCGGCTTAGATCGTATGAAATCGCTATAAACCATTTATTTTTAGACCCCTCTGGTTATTATATAAACTGATCAAGGGCAAAGTACCATAACAACCAGTCATGAATTATGGTCACGTGTTTCCTTTCCTTCCTGGGTCCTTTGAATGGAGGGCCCTGGCTGTGAATAACACACACACACACACACCCAACACACACACACCCCCCCCCCCCCCTCCCCTCGGCTATTAATTAACTGCTTTATCCTCCCCCTTGCAGGCTTATTCCGGTTAAATACCGTATCTGTGGCGAGTGGATGAACAAATTTGGCTACTGAATATATTTAATTTACTAGCCAGTAGCAAGTGAAAAAAAAACCTTCTGCACTGAGCCCTGTTTAATATCAAAACTTTAATTTTAAGATCCTGATTAGTTGGTTTTATCAAAACTTTTA
Source organism: Gigantopelta aegis (assembly GCF_016097555.1). Taxonomy (NCBI): domain Eukaryota; kingdom Metazoa; phylum Mollusca; class Gastropoda; order Neomphalida; family Peltospiridae; genus Gigantopelta; species Gigantopelta aegis. Next base: position 37,895,870 of record NC_054711.1, read on the forward strand.
TTTCATTAAAGGGAATTAAAAAAACCCAGAACATTCTTTTTATTTATATCTAGATATTCTTTATTTTGTTTTTGTTGAAGGTAAACGGGGGGCAAAGCTCTCCCTGTCTCTTTCAACAAAAACAAACTGGTTCACATAGCACCTTGGGCACGTCCACCAGTTTGAAGCCAAAGTTGCTCTTATGTTAGTCTCTTGGGGGGGGGGGGGTGTCTGCAGAGAGACTAAATGATTTAGTCTTTTGGCTTCATAACAGCGTCGTGGCAGGCCATCGGTCTACAGGCTGGTAGGTACTGGGTTCGGATCCCAGTCGAGGCATGGGATTTTTAATCCAGATACCAACTCCAAACCCTGAGTGAGTGCTCCGCAAGGCTCAGTGGGTAGGTGTAAACCACTTGCACGACCAGTGATCCATAACTGGTTCAACAAAGGCCATGGTTTGTGCTATCCTGCCTGTGGGAAGTGCAAATAAAAGATCCCTTGCTGCTAATTGGAAAGAGTAGCCCATGTAGTGGCGACAGCGGTGTTTCCTCTCAAAATCTGTGTGGTCCGTAACCATATGTCTGACACCATATAACCGTAAATAAAATGTGTTGAGTGCGTCGTTAAATAAAACATTTCTTTCTTTTGGCTTCATATACTTTTGCTACAGTCCCTAAGTAATTTGACCCTCCATACTTTTTGGCAGAAACCCTGCCGAGAGGTAAAGTCCTCACCTGATGCCTAGTGCACCATGACTGGTATGTCAAAGGCTGTTTATAATGTACAATGGGGTATAAATAACTATTTGACTACAATGTACAATGGGGTATAACCATTTTTATTATCCACATGGTTCAAGATATTCAGGAAAATATAACCAGTATGACCCATGGACCCATGTGTGTCATAAATATTTCATGTGCACAACGAATAACATAATTTTGTGAAGTGACGTCATACCTTAATGTGGCTTTTCAAAGTGAAGTCGTATCGTTTCGTCTCTTTTTAGTTATTCGTGAACATAATATTTTGGATAATGTGGATAATAAAGACATTATTACACGCGCGTGTGAATTGTACTGATTTTACGAAACTCGTGTCAGGATTCATGTATTACCCTCACTCTCGCTCGGGCAATATCAAAATCCTGACACTCGTTTTGTAAAATCAGTACGACACACAAGCTTGTTTAATCTCTGTTTTTATAATGTACAATGGAACATAAATAAACCATGCTTCTTTCTTTCTCTCTCTGTCTCTGTCTCTGTCTGTCTCTCTCTCTCTCTCTCTCTCTCTCTCTCTCTCTCTCTCTCTCTCTCTCTCTCTCTCTCTCTCTGTCTGTCTGTCTGTCTCTCTCTCGCTCTCGCACTCGCACTCGCACTCGCACTCGCACTCGCACTCGCACTCGCACTCGCACTCGCACTCTCACTCTCTCACACACTCTCTCACACACTCTCTCTCTCTCTCTCTCTCTCTCTCTCTCTCTCTCTCTCTCTCTCTCTCTCTCTCTCTCTCTCTCAACACCTGTTTTTCTGTTTTTTAAGATTACTTACAGAGTTTCCAGCGACCGGTGGCGCCATCCCATCCTGGTCATTCCGAACTGTCAAGTTGATTCGCTATGTCACAAAGGGAGACTACTTCGTCTTAGCCTGCGAAGGCATCTTCTGTGTCTTCATTTTCTACTACGTAATAGAGGAGATACTGGAGGTATTTACAAAATGTAGTTTATCTAAACTCATGGCATGTACTGTCTTGCCATGAGTACATGTGGGATGCAAAACTTGTGGCAATTGTTTGGAAATATTAATACAATTCTCACATTGGTAATATAATCACTATATAGTTTTTCATTTCTCTGTTGAATGTTTTTTTGTTGAGTGCTTGCCTGAGGTGCTTTGGTCAAATGGATCAATCCCCTCAGTGGTCTCATTCTCTGATTTGTTTTTTGTTTTTGTTTTTTTCCATCCCAGCCAGTGCCTCATGACTGGTATATCAAACACCATGTATGTGCTGTCCTGTCTGTGGAAAAGTGCCTATAAAAGATCCCTTGCTCCTAATGGAAACATTTAGCAGGTTTCCTCTGTAAGACTACCCGTCAAAATTACCAAACGTTTGACATCCAATAGCCGATGATTAATAAATCAATGTGCTCTAGTGGTATCATTAAACAAAACAAAAAACCTTGATCTTGTGCTTATCCTGTCAGTAACCCTCTATAGGTTTCCCAGTAAATTTATTATATTTTTATAGTTATAATCTGTAAATTTTAAAACAAAATTTAATAAATAACATTTGTGGCATTATGCAACATAGTGACAATCTCTTTAATACATATTAAGATATTTTCAGCATGATATTGTTATAAAATACTTTTGTGATGTTTGTTTTTAAGTCAAGAAATACAATAAAACGTCCTTGGTATCATTATCATCATCATCATCATTATAAAACAATACATTGGGGATGGTTTTGTTGGAGTTTTTGTTGGGGGTTTCCATATCAAGAGACACAAAATGGCTTACCATCTCTAAACCGTTGCATATTTCAACCTTTGCATACCATCTTTAGATCCCTACATATTTCAGCCTTGCTCTGTCATCCATTTGCTTTTCAGACCAAAAGACACAAAATGGCTTACCATCTCTAAACCTTTACATATTTCAACCTTGGCATACCATCTTTAGATCCCTACATATTTCAGCCTTGCTCTGTCATCCATTTGCTTTTCAGATCAAGAGACACAAAATGGGATACCATCACTAAACTTCTACATATTTCAACCTTGGCATACTATCTTTAGATCCCTACATATTTCAGCCTTGCTTTGTTGTTCATTTGCTTTTCAGATCAAGAGACACAAAATGGCTTACCATCTCTAAACTTATACATATTTCAACCTTGGCAATTACCATCTTTAGATCTCTACATATTTCAGCCTTGCTTTGTCATCTATTTGCTCTTCAGATCAAGAGACACAAAATGGCTTACCATCTCTAAACTTCTACATATTTCAACCTTGGCAATTACCATCTTTAGATCTCTACATATTTCAGCCTTGCTCTGTCATCCATTTGCTTTTCAGATCAAGAGACACAAAATGGCTTACCATCTCTAAACTTTTACATATTTCAACCTTGGCGTACTATCTTTAGATCTCTACATATTTCAGCCTTGCTCTGTCATCCATTTGCTTTTCAGATCAAGAGACACAAAATGGGATACCATCACTAAACTTCTACATATTTCAACCTTGGCGTACTATCTTTAGATCTCTACATATTTCAACCTTGCTCTTTCATCCGTCTTGTTTTTCAGATCAAGAGGCACAGAATGGCTTACCATCTCTAAACTTTTACATATTTCAACCTTGGCGTACTATCTTTAGATCTCTACATATTTCAACCTTGCTCTTTCATCCGTCTTGTTTTTCAGATCAAGAGGCACAGAATGGCTTACCATCTCTAAACTTTTACATATTTCAACCTTGGCGTACTATCTTTAGATCTCTACATATTTCAACCTTGCTCTTTCATCCGTCTTGTTTTTCAGATCAAGAGGCACAGAATGGCTTACCATCTCTAAACTTTTACATATTTCAACCTTGGCGTACTATCTTTAGATCTCTACATATTTCAACCTTGCTCTTTCATCCGTCTTGTTTTTCAGATCAAGAGGCACAGAATGGCTTACCATCTCTAAACTTCTACATATTTCAACCTTGCTCTTTCATCCGTCTTGTTTTTCAGATCAAGAGGCACAGAATGGCTTACCATCTCTAAACTTTTACATATTTCAACCTTGGCGTACTATCTTTAGATCTCTACATATTTCAACCTTGCTCTTTCATCCGTCTTGTTTTTCAGATCAAGAGGCACAGAATGGCGTACCATCTCTAAACTTTTACATATTTCAACCTTGGCGTACTATCTTTAGATCTCTACATATTTCAACCTTGCTCTTTCATCCGTCTTGTTTTTCAGATCAAGAGGCACAGAATGGCTTACCATCTCTAAACTTTTACATATTTCAACCTTGGCGTACTATCTTTAGATCTCTACATATTTCAACCTTGCTCTTTCATCCGTCTTGTTTTTCAGATCAAGAGGCACAGAATGGCTTACCATCTCTAAACTTCTACATATTTCAACCTTGCTCTTTCATCCGTCTTGTTTTTCAGATCAAGAGGCACAGAATGGCTTACCATCTCTAAACTTTTACATATTTCAACCTTGGCGTACTATCTTTAGATCTCTACATATTTCAACCTTGCTCTTTCATCCGTCTTGTTTTTCAGATCAAGAGGCACAGAATGGCTTACCATCTCTAAACTTTTACATATTTCAACCTTGGCGTACTATCTTTAGATCTCTACATATTTCAACCTTGCTCTTTCATCCGTCTTGTTTTTCAGATCAAGAGGCACAGAATGGCTTACCATCTCTAAACTTTTACATATTTCAACCTTGCTCTTTCATCCGTCTTGTTTTTCAGATCAAGAGGCACAGAATGGCGTACCATCTCTAAACTTTTACATATTTCAACCTTGCTCTTTCATCCGTCTTGTTTTTCAGATCAAGAGGCACAGAATGGCTTACCATCTCTAAACTTTTACATATTTCAACCTTGCTCTTTCATCCGTCTTGTTTTTCAGATCAAGAGGCACAGAATGGCGTACCTCCACAGTTTCTGGAATATCCTTGATATTATAATCATCCTCATCTCCCTTGTATGTATTGGCTTTAACATATTCCGTTCACTTGTCGTCAAAAAGATGATGTTGACTCTCCTCGAAAAGCCGGACATTTACGCCGACTTTGAACGACTTGGTTACTGGGAGACGCGTTTCATCAATGCCATTGCCATCGCAGTGTTCCTGGCTTGGATTAAGGTATGTTTCAAATTTCGGTATAAGACCCAAAACACACCGAAGCTGGGCTTGGGTTTGGGGTTTACCAACAACGAAAATCACCAAATATTGCAATATGAATCGTAGTTCGTTTTAAAAAAAAAAATTCTGGTCAGAAAACCACTGTTAGTGGGAATAATAGACATAAATTCTGGACAGCTGGCTACAAATGCCCGTAAGTAAATGCGACTTTTTCGATTTTTTTCCTAATTTTAATCGCCATTAACTGATCTAAAATATCAAAAATTACAAAAGCCCACAAAAATAATACTTACTGATTCATATATGAACTTTATTATATGTATTTATAAAACATTTAAGTGAATATATGTCAGTAAAAATTATAAACTTGTACCCACTCAACGTGGTTTTGTCAAAAATTAATCCAGTAGTCTTAAAGGTTAACTGTAATGTGTTACCAATATAGTTTAGACCAGCCTCATGGTTAAGCCATCGGACATAAGGCTGGTAGGTACAGGGTTCGCAGCCCGGTACCGGCTCCCACCCAGAGCAAGTTTTAACGACTCAGTGGGTAGGTGTAAGGCCACTACACCCGTATCTCTCTCACTAACCACTAACAATTAACAACTAACCTACTGTCCTGGACAGACAGCCCAGATAGCTGAGATGTGTGCCCAGAACAGCATGCTTGGACCGTAATTGGATATAACTACAAGATATAACTGGCACTGTTAAAATACTGTGCATGTTCTGTGTCATCTGTTGCCAGATTGCGACAGCACAGACACGGTCTGTTTTGTCACAGTCGATTCAGTGCATTTTATTTTTGACTAGAAACCATACTCACCAGACCCACACCCAAATAAGGTGTGTTTTGGGTCTAAGGAAGACAACTATGGCTACAACCTGGCATCGAAATGATCACGGTTTCACGGTGGTATGTTTTTTTGTATACCAACCACCTACAAAACAAAATGTTATTTAAAGCAATAATGCATGAAGAGGAAACATTGCAACGGGGCAACGGGCAACTGTATTTACGTGCCCCTATCCACAGAGGTTCAGGCACGCCCACTACGGATTTAGCCTCTGACTTCGCCAGTGACTAACTCCGGAGCAGGGGGGGGGGGGGGGTAAGTTTGAGGTGGGCGGAATTTGGAAAAAAGCCATTTAGTAAGCGCGGACCAAATAGCAGACACTTCATAAACTTGGAGTAACACCGAGTGGGAGCCGTGTTCTGATTGGCTGAATTTCGATTCCTCGGTGAAGCCTGTTTTTTACCTAAGTCTACAAAGAGTACTGCATACCAAAACATGTCTGGACTCTAATTTTTTAGCCGAAAATAGTTAAGACTGCTCGGCCGAAAAGTTTTTAAGGTGATTTTGAGCAATTGAACGGGCGCCAAAATAAAATGCGTTAGACTACTTATAAAAAAATAAACATAAGAATTTAGAACTGCTTACAAAACATTTAAAGTCTAACTAGCCCAATAAAAGAGGTTACTCACGGAGGCAAAGGAGGTTGGTAGAGGGGATGTCGTCAAGGAGAGCTGATGAAGAGGGACGAATCCAGATGGTGGAGGGCTTGCCGGTATGTGGACTTGGCGATGTTCTCGATGATTGGACGGTAATCTTCCCCGGCAACGGTCTTGATGACACGGTGGATGGTCGGGTTGTCCATTTCATCGAGAAGAATCCCTTGGTGGAAAAGTCCCCTCCGGCGGACAGTAAGGCAGATCCCTCCCCCATCTTTCATAGTAATCCTCCGCACCGAAAACTCTCCTTCCGTTAGCGGCAGAGGTTCGTAGGTATTCGGACCAGGTTCACAAAGGAGCCGATGGACATCCCCGATGTTGGTCTTGACCAGCCTTGAGTAGCGCGATGGTAGCTTGCCAGACTGTAGTGTCCAAGGCTGGCCGATGGTCGGATCATCTATCGGTGGTGAGGTTGGTGTAGGCGGTTGGGTCGGCGGACTTGGCTTGTCTGGTTGGTCGCCTGGGGACACAACCGCCTTTCGTTTTCCAACGGCCACAAGACGGGCCTGGGTTTCTACAGCGCCACTCTTCCTGGGTGGGGGTGGCATCGCTGGAAACCCGGAGGCTGAAGGCTTCGGAGATGTGGGGGGCGATTCCATCAGGGCCCGGTTAAGGTCCGTGTCCGGCTTCGCCACTGGCAAGTCAACATCTGGATCCAGCAGGGCTGTAACAGCTGGTCTCGCTGGTGTAGACTGGGGCTTGGGGCGTACAACGGAAGAAGTCGCCGCCGGTAGTTGAGCTACCGGTTTTGACCTCCCCCGGTCCGCCCCTGGCGCGTCCGTCTTCCTCCTCCTTCTCCTCCTAGGTGGCTTCCTCGCTGGTTCACCGTACACCAAGGTCACGGTTGCCCGTGGCCCGGTGTACGTGACGCGGTACTCCAATAACACTCCGTAAGAAGCAATGAGTCCCCCCAGGTGGGGGGGTAGCTCGAGAGAGCAGGCGCACACGTCCTGCTTCATCTTAGCTCAAATCGGAATGCCCAACTGAAAATAGAAGAATCGACTGAGACTGAGGACCCAGATGTTGGTCTGCTTGTGATTTATGTATAGGGGAGACAATTGTAGCTACAGCTTATACAAGTATTGTTCAGAACGGGGAGGGGGAGCAGGACAGTCCAGTGGTAAAGCTCTCGCTTGATGCGCAGTTGGTTTGGGATCGATCCCCATCGGTGGGCCCATTTGGCAATTTCTCGTTCCAGCCAGTGCACCACGACTGGTACAGTATATCAAAGGCTGTGGTATGTGCTATCCTGTTTTTGGGACGATGCATATAAAAGATCCCTTACTACTAATGGGAAAAAGTAGCGGGTTTCCTCTCTAAGACTATATGTCAAAATTACCATGTTTGACACCCAATAGCCGATGATTAATAATCAGTGTGCTCTAGTGGTGTCGTTAAACAAAACAAACAGATGTTCAGAACGGTTGTGTTAGTATAACTGTGATCTCCCGACCACCCCTGTCTTTCTGTATCTCTGTGTCTGTCTGTGTGTCTCTCTCTCTCTCTTTCTCTCTCTCTCTCTCTCTCTCTCTCTCTCTCTCTCTCTCTCTCTCTCTCTCTCTCTCTCTCTCTCTCTCTCTCTCTCTCTCTCTCTCTCTCTGTTTTTACCAATCATCAAAACAACTATATATCACATTAGATATCACATACCACTACATGTAGCTGTGATTTAAAGTGATCAGTTAAACTAAAAATACTTGCCAGGCGTTTACGCATTATATTTGTTTTCTATTTAACAGTAAGGGGCTTAATTAACTTAACTCTGCAACTTTGTGCTGTCACAGTGCAAGGTTACAGTGTTGCTTAATTAAATGTACCATGTCAGAGTTGTAATAAATAAATACAAATTAATCGACTCTAGAATAATAATTAATAAAAAATCTTGTACTGGGCAGCAAGAGAAGTTTCCTGAATAATTTTTGGCTAAATATAACATGGCCACCATTTTTGTTTCTTTGTCAGTTGCGCACGCCTGTCCTGGGCACAAGTACCGGCCTCAGCCGGTTCTTCTGTCCAGGACAGGAAAGGGTTGGGGTGGGTGAAGGAGGGACCACCTGCAGTCCGACCATAGCCAGTAACAGGCGGAAGGTGGTATGGTGCTATGTAATTTGGAATGTCCCGTAGGATTAAGCCAAAGGGAAATGGGTGTGCAATTTTGATGGTCGTTCTAAAGAATAAAAGGTAGGGAGCTACGTATAGGTTTGGATTTTAGTAGGCCGAGAGTAGCCGTAGGGCCCTTAGAAAGAGTCTGATCTCTTCCAATCATGGCATGACAGCCCAGGAGAGACTCGACGCAATTCTGCATGTATAATGTTGACTGCAAAGAATTATGGGTAAACTTAAGTGTGTTGAATGTATACGTGTACATAAAACGGTGATGTCACCAGTTAATGTGTACACATAAAACAGTGATGTCACCAGTTAATGTGTGTGACACACTCTCAAGGTCCCCTCCATAAAAATTAGTTTTTCTAGAAAATGGAATTATTAGCTAATTAATGGTATAAACGTTTATGTTTCAAAACAAAAATTAATAAAAAAAATTGTCAGAAATCTCCATTTTTTATTAAAACTTTGACATAGCACCTTTAAAGAGCTGTGCCAGACCATACACTAAAATTTCAAATTCCACAATTGAGAGCCTTCTTAATTCATTGCAATAATATTTTACACCGATATATAAATCAATAATTACAATTCAAATGCCCCATAAAAATATTTAAAAATCACTCCCATAGAATACTGTCGGAAACAACCAAGTAAAATTCTCTGTAAAAACATCTGCCTGTAAATAGCCGTGATGTCATGAAGGGAACTCGCTTCACAGAATCCTACCACAAGATGACTTGCAGTGCAAGTGAAAGTGGGACCAACAGCGACTGTCAGGCTCAATTACCATGCAATTCTTCTTTCGATGATGAATAGTGTAGTGATGACGACTGGACTAATATTTGTGCAACACAACAAATAATGCCTTGTCAGTTTGAACCTGGAACGTCAACCGAAGAACCAACCATCTGACAGACGATGATGAAAATGTTTGTGGGACGCAGCTTACTACTGAATGACAAGTTTTATTCTTGTTTTGTTCTTTAGCTTTTTGTGCAAATTATTTTGCTACACTATATGTTCTAGTACTTTTGATGTAGTAAAAAAGACGATAAATAACACTTGAATTCTACTGGTCAAGAGGACCCGATATCGGAAATTTTAAGAAATAAGCATAGCACGCCCTATTATCGCGTGGCTTATCAGAAAATGGGATTCTAAATAAAAACATTTGTCTAAACTAACAATTTTTTTGGGCTGTTTTGTTATTCATGCTTTCATGCATTTATTGAAATAAAAAGTTCCCACCCAAGTTATTAATTTCCAGTGACGTAGATACACGAAGGGAAGGAACTCTCAGTTACCACGGGTGTTGCGATTGTTAAGTATGGAGTCCAGTTATGGACTAAATGTTAATAAATGTTACTGTATCATTGATCAAGCAAGTCCTAGTGTGAATATCACCAGAATTTATCTTTTTAATGTCCCATTATCAGGCATCGAAATAAGCATTGTGTCTGGTAACCCATTTACAGGTTACCACAAAATATAGCCTGGTAACCTATAGGTTACCACAACTATATGAAATTTAGAATTGAATTCCTGTTACTGCTACTTTTAACGTGGACATTCTGAAATTGTATCGGTGCGTGCGAACATCGGTACGAGAAACGAATTCCTGAAGTAAATTTATCTAGTGGGCGCTGCTTAAACGCGGATTACCGAGATTGCTTGGAATTGCACAAGTGCACGCGAACATAGATGCAATTCCTTACAAAAAAATGAAACGCAGAAGTCCGGAATGCATTGCCTGGTTTACGTTCGGAAACAAAACTACTGTTACTTTGAAATGTTTGTCAAGAACGAAACACTGTTCTCGACTTTTCTTACATGTGGTAACCTGAACGACCGTTCTTGACTTATTTCGATGCCTGCATTATCATGGTTAAAGGTACCTAAAACCAATAACTTAAACATTCTCGTTACAAATAATCTGAACAAATCCTGGAATGCAAGATATTTTAAACTGGAACAAATCATAAACTTCAATATACAGAACAGTAACACTAGAAATTTGCTAGATATATTCTGCATGCAGTGAAGGCACAGAAACGTGTTGTCTGGCCTTACAACCTTGGTATCACGGGAGAATATAAGATATTTCTAGTGATCCACAAGATTTACATATTTTCTGTGTGCTGGTAGTGAAAACTGTTTACAAATTACACAGCATTTCGATTCCTCTAAATCAGATGCTTCTCTTTCCTTATGAGAAATTGAATTGCTTTCAATAAGGTGGATGGTCCAGGCTGGGGTGATGAAGGTCAGTTTTGTGTTCTTTCCTGTTAACATCTTTTCAGTGCTTTGTTTATTTTATTATTATTATTTTTTTAAATATAATTATCAGTACCCCTTAGTTATGTTTGTGTTCTGATTACAATTTTAAAGTAACAAATATGTTGATGCTTTTGCTCATTCTCTAAGTGATTCAGTCAACCAACAATGTGTGACGTTACAGATTTGTGTTAATATTATGTGGCCTTTATGCGCCTCCATACAAGCCGTAACACGTCATTACAAAACTTTTCGGCTGATCAGCTGACAGATCGAAATAGCAGACGACAGCTCTGGGACACAGAAAGTCTGAGAGTTAATTGGAAGGAAATAGTAAACAGTTTTGCAGAGGGGGGGGTAGAGATCAGTTACTATTTCAAGGTTTGTAAAAATGGCACATGATTTATATTTGTTTTTTAACTTAAATGAGAACGGAAAATTTCACATTGATTTGTTCGCATACTTCCTTCTGTCTATTTGCTTAAGTCAACAAACACTAGGTTGCACTTCCAAATGTTTATTCCAAAAATAGCCAAGCCCGCACTGACTAAAACAAAAACGAGTTCGTGTATACTACCAAATCAAATCCCATAGACGACCCGTAACGGCTAAAAACTGCGAGCCCGACTAAAACAGAAAGAAACGAGCTGCTCGTTTCTTATATGACTACCATCCGCACCAGTCCTCTTATGTTTGAATGACAATTGGTCAGAAATAAAATTGGTTTGACGTAACAATTTAAACAGTCACAGGACTTGTGTGTTCACTTCTCTATTTGGCACCTCGCAATGAACGGAAAAAAAATCCCATCCTCTTATGTGAATTTTGTTTGGTTTGACGTAACAAAAACAGTAATTGTGTTTTGGAAATAACAAAAAAAAAACAATTTCAGTGTGCAATTTTAAAAACAATCGGCTCAGAAATAAATAACTTGTAGTAAATTCCATAGTATTAAAAATGTGTTCTCTTTGGGAAGGTATAGTAAAAAATTGTTTTAAGGGGTTTGTAAAGTTTTGTATTTATAGTCTGTCGCATAGGGAACACCTTTATTTTTTCATACTATGGAATTTACAAGTTATTTATTTCTGAGCCGATTGTTTTCTAAGTTGCATACAAAAATAGTTTTTGTTTTTGTTTTATTTTCAAAACATTTACTTTTCTTCTTACTCTTAAATCAAACCAAACTGAAATTATTTACACAAAAAAAAACATTTTTGTAGGATGGGACGGACTAGGCTATAGATACTCACCTGTCTGAACATTAGTGTTAATCAAAATGTTCTCGAGCTGTAATGAAAAAACCAGTAAATGAACGAGAAGCAGACAACAACAAATCGAATGTTGACTGCACGAACCGTGCACGAGAAAACAAACTGACCGGAGTTGGAACCATACCGCAGTTTGGGACATTGACAATACACACTCCTAGGTCATTTTGGTGTGGATGGCGTCAGTGTGTTGTCACTTGCTTGGTGTAGCAGAAAAATTGTTGGTACAGCATCTTTTTTAAAACTCATAACACATGGTATTCCTATATCTCGCTAATTAAGCCGACAAGCCACTTCAAACGAATTGACATTAAAGTGTCAACTGTTGGTACAGTGCTCCCCAGCATTTTCTTCTATCCTGTCCATAAAAGAAGCAATGAACAATAGCGCTGGTTATCGAAAGGAGTTCCCTTCGTGACGTCACGGATCAAATCTTACAGAAATTCCCGAAATGAATTCTGCTGGTTCTGTTTTTCAGGGGAATATTTTAAAATAAAAAACATACCGGTATATAATTAATTTTTTTTTTTTTTTTTTTTTTAATTTGCTAATCATATTAAATAATATTTTTATTGATATAGCTCAATACATCATATATCTGGAACAGCACTTTAAGTGAGCTTTGTGAATTAGTCTCTAGGGTTTTAATTTTTTTTTTTTTTTTTTTTTTAATTTGCTAATCATATTAAATAATATTTTTATTGATATAGCTCAATACATCATATATCTGGAACAGCACTTTAAGTGAGCTTTGTGAATTAGTCTCTAGGGTTTTAATTGTTATTTGTGTTTTATATTTGATTATAAGGTGTTTAAAAACATCATTTTCAACAAAACAATGACTCGACTGCAATCTGTTGCGGTGTGCCAAGGATCTCTCCGTCTTCGCGATCCATGTAACAGTCCGATTGTTAATTATTTGTGTTTTATATTTGATTATAAGGTGTTTAAAAACATCATTTTCAACAAAACAATGACTCGACTGCAATCTGTTGCGGTGTGCCAAGGATCTCTCCGTCTTCGCGATCCATGTAACAGTCAGATTGTTAATTATTTGTGTTTTATATTTGATTATAAGGTGTTTAAAAACATCATTTTCAACAAAACAATGACTCGACTGCAATCTGTTGCGGTGTGCCAAGGATCTCTCCGTCTTCGCGATCCATGTAACAGTCAGATTGTTAATTATTTGTGTTTTATATTTGATTATAAGGTGTTTAAAAACATCATTTTCAACAAAACAATGACTCGACTGCAATCTGTTGCGGTGTGCCAAGGATCTCTCCGTCTTCGCGATCCATGTAACAGTCAGATTGTTAATTATTTGTGTTTTATATTTGATTATAAGGTGTTTAAAAACATCATTTTCAACAAAACAATGACTCGACTGCAATCTGTTGCGGTGTGCCAAGGATCTCTCCGTCTTCGCGATCCATGTAACAGTCAGATTGTTAATTATTTGTGTTTTATATTTGATTATAAGGTGTTTAAAAACATCATTTTCAACAAAACAATGACTCGACTGCAATCTGTTGCGGTGTGCCAAGGATCTCTCCGTCTTCGCGATCCATGTAACAGTCAGATTGTTAATTATTTGTGTTTTATATTTGATTATAAGGTGTTTAAAAGCATCATTTTCAACAAAACAATGACTTGACTGCAATCTGTTGTGGTGTGCCAAGGATCTCTCCGTCTTCGCGATCCATGTAACAGTCAGATTGTTAATTATTTGTGTTTTATATTTGATTATAAGGTGTTAAAAGCATCGTTTTCAACAAAACAATGACTCGACTGCAATCTGTTGCGGTGTGCCAAGGATCTCTCCGTCTTCGCGATCCATGTAACAGTCAGATTGTTAATTATTTGTGTTTTATATTTGATTATAAGGTGTTAAAAGCATCATTTTCAACAAAACAATGACTCGACTGCAATCTGTTGCAGTGTGCCAAGGATCTCTCCGTCTTCGCGATCCATGTAACAGTCAGATTGTTAATTATTTGTGTTTTATATTTGATTATAAGGTGTTAAAAGCATCATTTTCAACAAAACAATGACTCGACTGCAATCTGTTGCGGTGTGCCAAGGATCTCTCCGTCTTCGCGATCCATGTAACAGTCAGATTGTTAATTATTTGTGTTTTGTTTTTGACTATCAGGTGTTTAAATACATTAGTTTTAACAAAACGATGACCCAGCTGTCGTCCACTCTGTCGCGGTGTTCCAAAGATCTCGCTGGGTTCGCCATCATGTTCTTCATTGTGTTCCTGGCCTTCACCCAGCTCGGATATCTCCTGTTTGGAACTATGGTGAAAGACTTCAGTAGCTTTCAGAATGCCTTGTAAGTGTTGTGGGAACGATAGTTAACCACTGGTAATGCTACACATATATTTGTTTACTTATTTCATTCATTCATTCATCCACTTTCCAATCGTTCAATTCATCCACCCATTCCACTCATTCATCCACTCATTCCATTCACTCATTCCATTTATTCATCCACTCATTCCATTCATTCATCCACTCATTCCATTCATTCATCCACTCATTTCATTCATTCATCCACTCACTTCATTCATTCATCCACTCATTTCATTCACTCCAGTCGTTTGTCCACTTATTACAGTTATTCAGTCAATCTATTCATTCATTCATTCATTCACTTGTTCCATTCATTCACTTGTTCCATTCATTCACCCATTCCAATATTCATTCATTTTATTCATTCATGCACTCATTCCATCAATTCATTCATCCATCCATCCATTCATTCATCCCTCCATCCATTCATTCACTCCCCCACCCATCCATTCATTCATTCATTCATCCATCCATTCATTCAATTGGGGCGGGATGTAGCCCAGTGGTAAAGCATTCGCTCGATGCGCAGTCGGTCTGGGATCGATCCCCGTCGATGGACACATTGGGCTATTTCTCGCTCCAGCCAGTGCACTACGACTGGTATATCAAAGGCAGTGGTATGTGTTATCCTGTCTGTGGGATGGTGCATATAAAAGATCCTTTGCTGCTAATCGAAAAGAGTAGCCCATGAAGTGGCGACAGTGGGTTTCCTCCCTCAATATCTGTGTGGTCTGTAACCATATGCTTGACGCCATAACTGTAAATAAAATGTGTTGAGTGCATTGATAAATAAAACATTTCCTTCCTTCCTTCCATTCATTCAATCACCCATCCATCCATTCGTTCATCCATTCATTGCTCCTCCGTTCACTTTATTTCCTCCATCCATTCTCATTCAGCTTTACGCTATTCCGGATAATTCTCGGAGATTTTGACTTTGAGGAGCTGGAGGCTGCGAACCGTGTCCTCGGCCCCATGTACTTCATGCTGTACGTGTTCTTCGTGTTCTTCGTCCTCATCAACATGTTCCTCGCCATCATCAACGACACCTACACAGAGGTCAAGGTCGACATGTCACAGCAGGAGGACCAGTTCAGGATGACGGACTTCTTCAAAGAGGTAGCAATGTCAATGTTAGGTGGAAAGAGGTAGCGATGTCATTGTTAGGTGTAAAGAGGTAGCGATGTCATTGTTAGGTGTAAAGAGGTAGCGATGTCATTGTTAGGTGTAAAGAGGTAGCAATGTCATTGTTAGGTGTAAAGAGGTAGCGATGTAGAGAGGTAGTGATGTCAGTGTTGGGTGTAGAGGTTGCGATGTCAATATTGGGTCTAAAGAAGTAGCGATGTCAGTGTTAGGTGTAAAGAGGTAGCGATGCCATTGTTAGGTGTAAAGAGGTAGCGATGTCATTGTTAGGTGTAAAGAGGTAGCGATGCCAGTGTTAGGTGTAAAGAGGTAGCGATGTCAGTGTTAGGTGTAAAGAGGTAGCGATGTCATTGTTAGGTGTAAAGAGGTAGCGATGTCAGTGTTAGGTGTAAAGAGGTAGCGATGTCAATATTAGGTCTAAAGAGGTAGCGATGTCATCGTTAGGTGTAAAGAGGTAGCGATGTCATCGTTAGGTGTAAAGAGGTAGCGATGTCATCGTTAGGTGTAAAGAGGTAGCGATGTCATCGTTAGGTGTAAAGAGGTAGCGATGTCATTGTTAGGTGTAAAGAGGTAGCAATGTCATTGTTAGGTGTAAAGAGGTAGCGATGTCAATGATAGGTGTAAACATGTAGCAATGCAAGCCACGGATTTCATACTTTTATCAATTCATGCTAATAAATTATGGTATCACAAGACACTTGGTGAGTATTCTCTATATATGTTAGTTGTGATTTAGCATTTGACAGTCTTCGTTGTATTCCGCCTGAATTCATTACTGTCACTAGTATCAGGTTTATAATCAGGTTTATTCATTTGGTAATGCATTTGTGTGGGCTAAATCATTGTCCTTGTTTACAGTGTATAAGTTCAACCTGAACCCCAAAAAGTACAAATTGCATTGTTCTCAGCTGTAGATTCTTGAAAAACAATATGCAGTTAGACTAAAGGAAGGAGATGTTTTATTTAACGACGCACTCAACACATTTTATTTACGGTTATATGGCATCAGACATATGGTTAAGGACCACACAGATATATAGAGAGGAAGCCCGCTGTCGCCACATCATGAGCTTTTCGATTAGCAACAAGGGATATTTTATATGCACTATCCCACAGACAGGATAGTACATACCACAGCCTTTGTTACACCAGTTGTGGAGCACTGGCTGGGACAAGAAATAGCCCAGTGGGTCTGCCACCGGGGATCGATCCTAGACCGACCGCGCTTCAAGCAAATGCTTTACCACTGGGCTACGTCCCGCCCCCTAATAGAATGATGTCACAGCTAAGTGTGGATTAAATATTGGTATTTTAATCCTTTTGTAGTACTTTTTTTCTTCTTCTTAACTTGGGGCAGGATTTAGCTCAGTCAGCTGATTTCTCGCTTGAGGTACCTGCATCGCAGGATTGAATCACCTCTGTGGATCCATTCAGCTGATTGGTATATTTCTCAATCCAACCAGTGCACCACAACTGGTCAAAGGATGTGGTATGCACTTTCCTGTCAGTGGGAAATGTGTCTTTTGTAGAAAACCAACAGCTTTATGTCCAAAATGTATATTGCATTTGATATACAGTCAAACCTGCTTATTTGCATACCCTCGGTGCTGCTCGATTTTGTGCAATTAACCGGGTTAGTCGATTAACCGATAGAGTACCGACTTTCACTTTGTAACAGCCATCCAACTACAAAGTGGCATGGGAGACAGTCTAGCATAATGCAGTACTTCATACCGGAACTATTACAGTTAACACGTCACATGCAGTTGGATATATATAAATGTAAAAAAATATATCGATCGATATATATATAATTAGCATGACGTTTTTGTTTTAATCTGCCAGATTTAATCGGTCACATTTATTAAAAACATAACCGCCTAGGACGATTGATCTGTAATCTTTTAATTACTAACAAGGCTTCTCAACATAACGTAATTGACACAGAACAATGATTGCCCTGAACACGTCAATCGAATAGGGCCTCAATAGTTGAGTGCGCATGCGTACAAGCGCACAGGCGGTACATCTAAAAATAATAGTCGGAGAGTTACCTGTTATTGAGATGGCCTCTGATTAACAGCAATATATTGCAAACAAAACATTAGGTCTTAGGTTTATTCAACTTATTTATGTCATTCTTAAATCTTGTAGTCGGGTATTGTGATTCACCAGTAGTAACGTGCACACCATCTCATTTGCATGTCACACGTCGACTCTGTAAACGGTGATTACAGTCGGCTTGCCACACAGTGAGCTCAAACAAAACAGATTAATCGGTGATTTATTTGAGTTTTTTGCCAAAGTTTGATAGACTTTCTCAGTCATTTGTGACATTAATTTAGCACAAAAAAAAAAAACAACGTTATTTATATGTGCAAATAACCGATATATAGCCTGTAGTCTGTGCAATTAACACTGTTTTGTAGTGTTATACGGGCAAATGGTTCCGTGTTGGGTGAAAATAGTCGATTAACCGAATTATGCTATAAACCGATGTGCAAATAAGTGGAGATGACTATTATCTTGTTTCTTTCCTAGAAAACCAACAGGTTTATGTGCAAACTGTACATTGCATGTGCTATATCTTGTTTCTTTCCTAGAAAACCAACATGTTTATGTCCAAAATGTACATTGCATGTGATACATCTTGTTTGTTTCCTAGAAAACCAACCAGCTGATGAGAACATTTTGTATTATGTTTGATATCTTTTGTTTCTTTCCTAGAAAATCAACAGGTTTGTGTGCAAAATGTATATTGCATGTGGTATACTATCATGTTTGTTTCCTAGAAAACAAACAAGCAAATGACAACATTTTATATTATGTGTGATATATTTTGTTTGTTTCCTAGAATGTCTAAAATGTATATTGCTTGTGATATGTCTTGTTTGTTTCCTAGAAAACCAACAGGTTTATGTCCAAAATGTATAGTGCATGTTATATATCTTGTTTCTTTACTAGAAAACCAACCAGCTGATGATCGACAATATTTTATATTATGTGTGATATATTTTGTTTCTTTCCTAGAAAACAAACAGGTTTATGTCCAAAATGTATATTATACATGTGATATATCTTGTTTCTTTCCTAGAAAACCTACAGGTTTATGTCCAAAATGTATATTGCATGTACGTGATATATCTTGTTTCTTTCCTTTAAAGACCTACAGGTTTATGTCCCAAATGTATATTGCATGTGATATATTATCGTGTCTATTTCATAGAAAACCAACAGGTTTATGTCCCAAATGTATATTGCATGTGATATATTATCGTGTCTGTTTCATAGAAAACCAACAGGTTTATGTCCCAAATGTATATTGCATGTAATATATTATCATGTCTGTTTCATAGAAAACCAACAGGTTTATGTCCGAAATGTATATTGCATGTGATATATTATTGTGTCTCTTTCATTGAAAACCAACAGGTTTATGTCCCAAATGTATATTGCATGTGACATATTATCGTGTCTGTTTCATAGAAAACCAGCAGGTTTATGTCCCAAATGTATATTGCATATGATATATTATCATGTCTGTTTCTTAGAAAACCAACAAGTTGATGACGGTACTGCACCTGACCAGTGACAAGGGCCATGGTGAGAAGAAACTCGTCAGAATGGACGAGTGGATCAAAATACTTAAGGGGTATGAAACTGATAAACTTGTGGCCGTAATAAAGGTTGAGCTGACAAACTGTACCCTTGTAATGTCGTAAACTTGTATCCTTAAAGTCGCATACACTAGTTTTTAAACACTATGATGTATTTTTCACTATTAGAGCCATTTTTATACGTTGATTTTATACGTTTTATACATTTATACGTTGAACACATCGATTTTGAATCATCGGCTATTGGATGTGAAACATTTGGGAATTCTGACATAGTCTTAGACAGGAAACCCACTACGTTTTTCCATTAGTAGCAAGGGATCTTTTATATGCACCATCCCACAGACAGGATAGCATATACCACAGCCTTTGATATACCAGTCGTAGTGCACTGGCTGGAAAGTGAAATTGCCCAGTGGGCCCACCGATGGGGATCGATCCCAGACTGACTGCGCATCAAGTGAGCATTTTACCACGGGGCTACATCCCGCCGCCTTCCCTATTTCAACTTGAGACTCTTGTTTGACTTTGTTGTAACTTTATCAAAATGTGTTACAGGTTTCAAATGTGTCACGAATTACCAAATGTTTGACATCCATTAGCCAATGATTAATAAATCAATGTGCTCTAGTGGTGTCATTAAACAAAACAAACTTCTTCTTTTTTGGATCTCTAATAAAGTTGTAACTTATAAGTGTGTACACAGAATAATAAGGCATGGCTAATTAATTTGTTCCCTTCAGGTTGTAATTAATAAAGATGCACTCTTAACCTTTAGACTACTGGATTAATTTTTGACAAAAACTACGTTGAATGGGTACAAGTTTATAATTTTTACTCACATATATTCACTTGAATAATTTATAAATACATAAAATAAAGTTCATATTTGAATTGGTAAGTATTATTTTCGTGGGTTTTTATAATTTTTATGATATTTTAGATCAGTTAATGTTGACTAAATTTAGACAGAAAATCGCGTTTACTTATCAAAATTTGTGGCCAGCTATCCAGTATTTATGTCTATTATTCCCAATAATTGGTTTTCTGACCAGAATTTTTTTTTTAAACTGAACTACGACTTGTATCCCAATATTTGGTGTTTTCGTTGTTGGTAAAACGATCAAATTTATTATCAAATTAGTTGTCACAATCAACTATCGATCCCTAAAAATGATCTCGACATGCCGCCATATCCAAGGTATGGATATTTAAAAATATTTAAAGAAACAGGAAGTTGACTTGTCTTCCATTTCCTGTTATTAAATTGCTTCTGGTGAGTGTCGTGTGCAAAACAGCAGGAAATATTAATTGGGGAATGTATTGTATATAGTGTACAGTATGTCGACTGGTGTGACGTCGGGCGAGATATCTCGCCTGCAGTAGTCAGAAGGATAATACACATGTAAAGTTGTGACTAAAAAAACCCAATTGTACCATATATTCTTGAATACGAACTCTTCATAAAATGTTGTAACTGACAAAAATTAACCTGAAATAATATACGATAAATACTTGGAATAGAATCCTGCCTTTAATTGAAGTCTGCTTTCTCAGGGCTAGTTCTGGATCCACAGAACATTTCGTCAAATGATCTATTAAACTTAAAACAATGGCAGAAACCTACATGTAGTTATATTGTAACAAAATATCAATTACTATATGCAATTATTTCGTCAAATTATCTATTAAACTTGAAACAATGGCAGAAACCTAGTTATATTGTAACAAAATATCAATTACTATATGAAATTATTTCGCCAAATTATCGATTAAACTTGAAACAATGGCAGAAACCTAGTTATATTGTAACAAAATATCAATACTATAGGAAATTATTTCGTCAAATTACCTATTAAACTTGAAACAATGGCAGAAACCTAGTTATATTGTAACAAAATATCAATTACTATATGAAATTATTTCGTCAAATTACCTATTAAACTTGAAACAATGGCAGAAACCTAGTTATATTGTAACAAAATATCAATTACTATATGAAATTATTTCGCCAAATTATCTATTAAACTTGAAACAATGGCAGAAACCTAGTTATATTGTAACAAAATATCAATTACTATATGAAATTATTTCGCCAAATTACCTATTAAACTTAAAACAATGGCAGAAACCTAGTTATATTGTAACAAAATATCAATTACTATATGAAATTATTTCGTCAAATTAAAATAAAATTCGCCAATTGTTTTAGAAATTCGTAATTGGCGAGTGCCGGAGATGGACTTGCTTCTATAAGTTTATGCTGAATTGTAGCTTTGTCATAGTTAATGACCATGTTCAGGGCTAGCTCTGGGTGAGCAGAAAATTTCGCCAAATCAGTATTTTAAACTTCAAAAATTGCAAAAAACCAGTTATTTTGTAATAACGTAACATCTGTTATGTGAAATTTATTCGCCAAATTCCAAATAAAATTTGCCAATTGTTTCTGAAATTCACAACTGGCGAATTTGGCGAGTGATAGAGCTAGTCCTGATGTTATACTGTTGCAAAACTTAAAAGCTTACAAACACATGCAGGCTTTCTGCCAGAGGGTAAAATGGATTTGGCACCATACCCAAATTTTCATTTTTTTAAGTTAACATTTTGACAAAATTAATGACTCTTATCATTATTGTATGATTTTCTTAAGCCTAACCCTAAATGTAACCCATTTTCTTTGTGGAGGAGGCCCCCCATAGCCCCTGTTGACTGTGGTTGCATTCAATTCCATAGCGCCATACCCAAAAATTTCTTTCTGGCAGAAACACTCACATGCTGAGAACAGGAAAGGAGAAAATTATTTCATTTCTCTGTAAGATGAGAGGTTTCCATATGTACAAAAACTTTTGGAAGCCTACACTAAAAGAAGTTTGTTTTGTTTAACGACACCACTCGAGCACATTAATTAATCATCGGCTATTGGATGTCAAACATTTGGTAATTCTGACACGTAGTCCTCGGAGGATAACCTGCAGTATTTTTCGTGATTCAGCAAGGATTCTTTTATATGCACCGTCCCACAGACAGGATAGCATGCACATACCACAGCCTTTGTTATACCAGTAGTGATGCACTGGCTGGGACGAGAAATAGGGGATCGATCCCAAACCAACCGCTCATCAAGCGCTTTACGACTAGGCTACATCCTGCCTCCTACACTAGAATATGACCTTATAATAAGACTGTTAATAAAAAAATGCATGCCAAAAATATAGAAGTCGACCTTCAATAGAAGCCAGTCTAAGAGCGTCACTAAAAAATATAGAAGTCTAGTGTTGTATTTTCAAGGATTTACTGTATCTTATGAAAATCAGAGGGGTGGGATGTAGCCTAGTGGTAAAACATTTGCTTGATATGTGATCAGTTTGGGGTCGATCCCTCAGGCCGACCAACTTTCCAGAATTTTCCGAAAAATCCGGAATTTTCATCACGTACTTGGAATTCCGGAATTGATGCCAAATATCCAGACATTTTTTCAAATTCACACAAAGCAACTACATCGTATTACATTCTTAGAATTAAATGTCTTTATCACTCGTTTCAACCTGAGCTCCGTTTTGTCTAGGCTTGTGCCATTACCAAAACCGCGGGCGTGTCTATTGTCAACAGCCGACCAATCAAAATGTCGAGTAAACTGAAGCCATATACAAAAATTTGCATGCATCTATGCAAGTTTGTCACCATGGATGAAAGCATGAATATATAACAAGAACGCTACAATCGTACAAAAACAAACAAACCCGAAACGACAATTGTCTTCTTTCCATTGGTTTTCACATGCAGTAATAAATAATATTTAGCCACCATTATTCTATTATATGACGCATCCATGACATCAATATACCTACCGATATTATTTTATTCAAGTAAGATAAATACTAACGCGACTTTTTTTTTTGTACGCTGGCTTCCAAAAGGTGTTACTGTAGGAGTAATGTAATTTAAATGTAATGCAAAACGGCAGCCAGTCTTAATTTTTCATCCCTGAACCAGTTCGCTATAAATCAGTTCGACCCAACTACATGCATATGATGAAATAGTGCATGTGTGGCAATATACCTACACAAAAATAACATTGGTCACAAGTTTGTCACTTTATCGATAATCTGTAGGTGGGAGTCTTAAACTGTAATACAATATTTGCTAATAAAGTGGGGTTTTGTGTGAAGTTCTCGATGATTTTTGGTGCGTGTGTAGGTGTGGGTGTGGGTGTCTTTATATGAGGAAGTTCCAATTCGCATATAAATAATTATATACTTACTTGCATTGTCATTTTGCAAATATATGTCAAACATTACATTTTTCGCACTCTTTAAAATTACTTTTATGAAAATGACATTTTCGCACGCTTTAAATTATTGTTTTGAAAAGGGCGTTCGCGCTCATAAAAAAGGAAATAATAGAAAATTCCGGAAAAATATTTCCATTAGGTTGGTCGCCTTGATCCCTGTTGGTAGGCCCATTGGGATATTTCTCGTTCCAGTCAGTGCATCATGACTGGTATATCGAAGGCTGTGGTATGTGTTATGCCTGTTTGTGGGATAGTGCATATAACCGATATGTCAAAATTACCAAATATTTGACATCCAATAGCCGATGATAAATCAATGTGCTCTAGAGGTATCATTAAACAAAAACAAACTTTAACTTTATAAATGTGAACACTTTATAAAGTTAGTCCTAGTAAACAAATACATGTACAATTAATAAGGCAAATAATAAACCATGTTTACCAAAAAAGGTATTATTTCCTGAATTTTATATGGTTTGATATACCCTCCTCCACCTCCATTTCGCAACACACACCTCCCTCCAAACTACTCAAAACAATTTTATATGGTTTGATATACCCTCCTCCACCTCCATTTCGCAACACACACCTCCCTCCAAACTACTCAAAACAATTTTATATGGTTTGATATACCCTCCTCCACCTCCATTTCGCAACACACACCTCCCTCCAAACTAAAAATAATTTTATATGGTTTGATATACCCTCCTCCACCTCCATTTCGCAACACACACCTCCCTCCAAACTACTCAAAACAATTTTTCAAAATAAAATAAAGCTTGAAATGCTCAATCTCATAATCCCATGTTTTGATTTTGTGAAACATTCTTTTCCTTTATTATTTTTAGTATTTTTGTATTAGAGCTTTCACTGTCTAACTAGATGGGACAAGGTTTTGTGTCTGTCTGTCTGTCCATTTCATCAACATATAATTTTCTGGACCTATTTTTGTCTGCATTAATTCACACATATGGTATTGAGTTAAAAATTGTGTATATATATGTAGCTTTATCATGTACAGTTCTAGATCACTTTCACTTTCATGGGGTTTACCCATTTTTGACAGACTTATAGGTGAAGGGAACTCATTTAACGTACCCATATCCTGAAGGTTCAGGCACACCCACCCCGGACATAGTCTCAGATATCGCCAGTTCCGGGGCGGGGAGTATAGTCAGAACAAGTTTGACTTTCATGGGAATTCATTCAAGGGGCATATAACTGTCAAAAATGGAATTTATCCATGTTTGACAGAGTTATTGCCCTTGAAACTAGGGCCCAGTAGGGGATGTTTTATATATATATATATATATATATATACACACACACACACACACACACACACACGCCCATCTTGGATAGGTCATATTATGGTTTGGCATTCTCTATCCATACGTCTGTCTGAGACATTTCATTTCCAGAACTTTTTTTTTTTTTATCAATGCATACAGGATCATCTGACCTTGCATGCAAGTACAACCTGGGATGGGAGTATAATATATGTATATATGTTGAGTACCATAACTAGGTCGCTGCGACCTACTTTTGACAGGCATGTCATATTACCTAACCCTAATCCTAACCCTGACTTCAGATAGCAGTATGTCGAGTATCATAACTACATGTAGGTCACTGTGACCTACTTTTAACAGACATGTCATGTACATCTCCCTAACCCTAAACCTAATCCTGACTTGGGATGGCAGTATGTTGCAAGCCATAACTAGGTCACTGCGACCCACTTTTGACAGGCATGTCATGTACTTGGCCATCATCCTAACCCTAATCTTAATCCTAACTTGGGATGGCAGTATGTTGCATACCATAAGTTGGTCACTGTGATATACTTTTGACAGGCATGTTGTACATAACCCTAACCCTGACTTGAGATGGTTCTTTGTTGCATACTATAACTAGGTCACTGCGATCTACTTTTGACAGGCATATCATGTACCTCATTGGTATTGTTTTTGTGTTTTTTTAGGTTCGGCTATGCCGACGTAGAAATACAGGAAATGTTTGAGAGGTTTAACTATGATGGAAGTCGGCTTCTCGACATTGATGAACAGAACGCCATGAAGAAGGATCTTGATAAAAACAGAAAGGTGAGGTCTGGGCCAGAACATTTACACATACATGCAGGGACGTCAAGTAATTGTCACCATGTTAACATGGACATGAAATAATTGTCATCAACTATTAACAGGGAAACGTTAAAAAAAAAAAAAAAATTAATGACACCACTAGAGCACATTGATTTATTAATCATCGGTTATTGGATGTCAAATATATGGTCATTTTGACACAGTCATAGAGAGGAAACCTGCTACATTTTTTTTCATTTGTAGCAAGGGATCTTTTATATGCATCTTCCCACAGACAGGATAGCACACACCACAGCCTTTGATATACCAGTCGTGGTGCACTAGCTGGAACAAAAAATAGTCCAATGGGCCCATCGACGGGGATCGATCCCAAACTGACCGCACATCAAGCAAGCGCTTTACCACTGGGCTACGTTCCGCCCCTATTAACAGGAACATCAAATAATTGTCATCAACAAGGACGTTAAATAATTGTCATCAACTTTGTTGACAGGGACATCAAATGGGAAGTAAACTATGGCCTGCTGTTATGTTTTTAAAATAGCAGGTCAGGGTTTCTACCAGAGGGTGAAATGGGTATGGCACCATACCCAAAACATTTAGCAAATTTGTTTTTTTATGTTGACCTTTTGAAAAAATAATCACTCTTTATCATTACTGTATGATTTTCTTAAACCTAACCCTAAACTTAACCCATTTTGTTTCTGGGGGAGGACCCCCCCCCCCCCCCCCTTACTTACTGTTGACTGTGATTCAGTTCCACAACACATTCAATTCCATAGCACCATACCCAAAAAATTCTTTCTGGCAGAAACACTGCAGGCATAATTGTACAGGCTCCCATTTTTTTTTAATTATTTTTATTTATTTATTGGGGGGGGGGGGGGCAGTTGCAGGCTGATTTTTTTTACCGAATTAAATGAAAATGTCTGAATCTGGATAACAAAATTTTATGGAGAAGGCATATAGTAAGTTGTATAACTTGTGCCTAATCCATTTGTTCTTTTAAAAGCAATAAACGTTGTTGTTGTTGTTTTTAAAATTCATATTGGCATTACTGCCAAAGAGTTATATACATAGGCGTACGTGCTCCCATTTTTGTAGGGGGTGCAGGGCGGCTTTTGCCCGAATTAAACGAAAATGCCAGAATCTGCATAACAACATGCATTCATATTAGCATTACTGCCGAACATCTATATACACGTACGGTTGCAAACAAATCACTGCACATTTGTTCATGGATTGCAACTAGTTTTGAGGGTAGAATGATGGAAATTCATAATAAAAAGGTCTTGGGTCAGCACGTTTTTACACAAATATCTGTATAATTTTTGCCCACATTTGAGGTTTTGCTCCAGTACTGGGGGGTGGGGGTGGGCAGTTGTTTCCCCACGTTTTGTACACTTATGATAGCAGGCCTAAAGAAATATGACATGCTAAGACAAAAATATGGCTGGCTGCAAATAAGATAACATTGGGTGTGGGGAGGGTTTGGGATATTGTTAGTTTAGAGCATTATAGAAACATAATACAGTTGAATCCCATTGGCTCGAATCATGTTGGTGCTGTAGAGAAAGTTCGACCGAACCATTCAATTAACATTGGAAATTTCCGTAACATCAGTTAGAAAGTTAAATTAGATACAAATTATGTAATAAATATAAGTCCACTGAAATAAAATAAATAAATAAATGGCAAATTCATAATCTGTATTTACATAAATTTATTACTAAACAATTTAAATATTTCAACAACAAAAAACCCAGCACTGTAGTCGTGTTCAAAGTATGCTTTATGCGGTTTGTGCACTAATTGTTTGATTGGTATCACGGTTCCTCTCAGTTATCGTAACACGAGCTGTACTTGAAAGATCATTACCAATTGCCACTTAACAAACAACATGACAAGTGTGGTAACGAAAGGATTGCATGGCTATTGTTGCAATTCCCCAATTCATCTATAGTTCGTTCTGCCTAAATAATTAATCCGAAGGTTGTAGTAACCAACTGCGCAAGGGCAGCAATTGTTGGTCCTGTTTGGTGGTTTACCATTTGATATTTGATGGATCACCAGTTCGAGGGAAATATAGCTATTAACACAGACGGGACTGGTAATTTAGTTCGAGCGAAGGCTTATAGTCGACCCTGGACGTGTTCGACCCATCAGCAGTTAATATAAGGGCTTACCAAACAAAAAACTTGGGACTTCATTTTTGGTTCGAGCGTTGTGGTGTGTTCGACCCTTCTGAGGTCGAGCCAATGAGATTCTGCTGTATTTTATAAAATGTGATAGAATCACTAGCTAAATAGCGGATGAGATAATCATATATACATCTGTCTCTTGACAAAAGACCTGCAATTTTTTTTACATTTGTTAACCAATAGTCAATGATTAATAAATCGGTGTGCTCTAGCGGTGTTGTTAAAACATTCATTTCATTCATTTATACTTTGTTTCGTACTTAATTAAGGTTCAAGCACGCTGTCCTAGGCACACACACACCTCAGCTATCTGGGCTCTCAGTCCAGGACAGTGAGTTAATGATTAGATTAGTGAGAGAGAAGTGGGTGTAGTGGACTTACACCTACCAACTGAGTCGTTAAAACTCACTCTAGGTGGGAGCCGGTACCAAGCTGCGAACCCTGTACCTACCAGCCTACCAGGTCCGATGGCTTAACCACGACACCACCGAGGCTGGCGTCGTTAAACAAATCAAACTTTTTACTGTCTTGTTTCCAGAAATCCGTGAAGAAAGATATGAAGGTAGCAGATAAGGTTCAGGGTAAGGCACCGGGAGAGGAAGGCGGTAGTAGCGATAGCGATGAAGGCGGTATAGCGAGGACAACAGGCGGGGCCGGCGTCACATACGATGACCTGGTGATGCTGTCGAAACGCGTCGACAGAATAGAAAGCACCATTCTCTGTCAGCTCGAGGCTGTGCTCACCAAACTCTCGCAGATTGAGTCTAGCAGGCTAACGCGAAGGGTAAGTATAGGGGAGGGAAGAAAAACAATAAATTTCACAAAGCATTGTAAGCCCAGTTTTGCATATAAATGTAAATTTATGACTAGTCCGTCCCATCCTCCTACAATTTTTTTTGTTGTTGTTTTGGAAATAGTTTTAGTTTGTTTTGATGTAAGCAGAAAAGTAAAATTGTTTTGGAAATATACTCTTCAAAAGAAGAAACGCAAAACCACATTGTCGTAACATTTGGAGAATTGATTTAATTATTGAATGGTGAGTCCGATAATTACCAAATGTTGCAGGATTGTTCACAATTCACTCTAGTCCATTGTGAGTAAGTGATAGGACACACCACCAAGGTCAAGGTCATCTGGAGTCAATACCGGGTGTGGCCTCTGCGTGTGTTGACAACTGCCTGGCACCGCCTGCCCATTGAAGCAACCAGAGTACGGATGACGTCCCGGGGGATGGTGGCCCACTCGGCCTGCAAGGCTGCTGCCAGCTCGGGCAGGGTCTGGGGCTGTGGTTGTCGCTGTCGGAGGCGTCGGTCCAACTCGTCCCATAGATGCTCAATTGGGTTCAAATCCGGTGATATCGATGGCCAAGGAAGGACATTAATGTTGTTGTTCTGTAGGTAAGCCGTTGTGAGACGTGCTGTGTGAGGCCTGGCGTTGTCATGTTGGAACACTGCGTTGGCGTTGGCCATAACTGGAACGATGTGTGGCCGGAGGATCTGGTCAATGTAGCCCTGTGCATTCAGGTTGCCCTGCACGTGGACCAGGTCAGTTCTGCCAGTGTGTGAGATGGCTGCCCACACCATGACATTACCCCCGCCGAATCTGTCCACTTCCTGCACGCAGTTTGCCGCATAACGTTCACCACGACGCCTATACACGCAACATCTTCCATCATGACGTCGGAGCAGAAATCGGGACTCGTCACTGAACCACACCTGTCTCCATCGCAGTTGAGGCCATTGTCGATGAATCTGGCACCACTGCAGTCGGAGTCGACGGTGTTGTGGTGTTAAGATGACACCTCGAACTGGACGTCTGGCACGAATTCCTACCTCACGTAGGCGGTTCCGTACGGTCTGGTCGGATATCCTGCACAAACCTGGTATTGCTGCTGCTGTGGAGGTGGCAGTAGTCAATCGTTCCCGAAGGTGGCGTACCCGGATGTAGCGGTCCTGCCCGGGGGTAGTGACCCGTGGTCGACCGGATCTAGGGAGGTCACGTGTTGATCCATGTTGCTGGTAACGGTCCCACAGTCTGGAGATGGTGCTTGGGGATACATGGAATGCCCTGGCAACGGCTGTTCTGGATTCGCCTGCGTCTAGTCGGCCGATGGCATTGTTTCTCTGCGGTTCACTGAGACGTGGCATGTCCTGGATTGTCAACTGTCGGCCAGATACAGAGGCCAGGCAAGCGAACACCCTGCACTTTTATACTGTCGGTGTTCATGTTGCACGTGCAGAC
This sequence comes from Gigantopelta aegis, assembly GCF_016097555.1. Classification (NCBI taxonomy): domain Eukaryota; kingdom Metazoa; phylum Mollusca; class Gastropoda; order Neomphalida; family Peltospiridae; genus Gigantopelta; species Gigantopelta aegis. The sequence continues at coordinate 37,925,856 of NC_054711.1, forward strand.
AACGCACGTGCAGTGGTGACATGGTTTGCACGTGGCTGTGTTTTTGCGAATATTCACATTTTGGAACTTTATTGTACAGTAGCTGCGTTTTATCGAATGTAACCGTGGGAATGTGTTTGGAACATGCAATGACCTTATATTCACAAAGCATGAACCGGTAGGAAACATAAAATCGGAGTTATAACCCATTTGTACCCTTTTGCGTTTCTTTTTTTGAAGAGTATATAAAAAAAAAAATCGGCTCAGATATAAATAACTTGTAGTAAATTTCATAGTATGAAAAAAGGCATTTCCTGTGGGACGGACTATAAATCACAATTCTTATTACCATTATAGTACAAAAAATATAGTTAGAAGTACACATATTTCATTTTATCTTGTCCATAGAATACTCCATTTTTCGTAATGATGTAAATTTTATTTGTGAAACAGATGCCAAACACTTGTAAAATGTATGACTGGTATAACTGCTAGTCCCAGACATAAACTTAAGGTGTTTTGTGAAATTGGTCAAAGACCTTGTAATGTGAGTGGAATCTTGCTTAATCTGCAGAGCAGAGCCCTAAGGTGCTTGCATCGTAGGATCGAACTGGCTGATTGGACCCATTTCTATACTGAAGGCCAAAAGAAATTTTACCATTTTCAGTTTGGAATTTAAGAAAAAATGAATTGTTTTTAAAAAGTAACTCAATCCAAAACACATAGCCCAAACACAACAATAATGTATGCAGAAAATTATACCCGCCCACTGCACGTTTTGGGTGGAACACACAGAACAGTGAAAAACTCGTGCACTATGAACAACAGCAATTGCACGTGCAATAAGGGTATAAAAACGGTTTAGACGGCATGTCAGACATCCACACAGATAAAAAACCACCCTAGGAATGCCACGACTGACACCAGAACAACGCGCGAGAGCCCTGGGTATGATACAGATGGGAGCCACTCATGCCTACATCACCAGAACCTTCGGTTGTTCCCGTGTTACTGTTACAAACTTGATGCAATGCTACAGGCAAACAGGACAGACATCAGACAGGCCAAGAACAGGCAAACCCAGGGTGACTTCGCCCCGTGATGACCGGTACTTGCGTACCTTGCCTCTATGAAATCGCTTCCTGACAGTGACGTCATCAGCAATGAATGCCTTAGGTCACAGGGTTAGTAGACAGACAGTGGCCAGGCGACTCAGGACTCATGGAATAAGGGCTTACAGACCATATAGAGGACACTTACTGACACCACAACATCGTCGTTTGAGATTGACATGGGCTAGGACTGTACGACGTTGGCAGCGACGTGATTGGCTGCGGGTTCTTTTCACTGATGAAAGCCGGTTCTGTTTGTTCAGAGTTGATGGAAGACAGCGTGTGTACCGCCGTACGGGAGAATGAGTGGCGGCTTCTTGCGTTCAGGAGGTCGTGCCATATGGTGGAGGGAGTGTCATGGTGTGGGGAGGTATCTGTGCACAGGAAAGGACACCATTGGTCATCGTTCACGGAAACTTGACAGCTCAACGTTACAGGGATGACATTCTTCGTCCAACTGCAATACCATTTCTCCAATGGCAGCCACGTGGTGTCATTTTTCAGCAAGACAACGCCAGACCTCATACAGTCAGAATCGTACAGAACTTCCTTATATAGAGCCAACAACGTAAACGTATTGCCCTGGCCTGCACGCTCCCCAGACATGTCCCCCATAGAACACCTCTGGGATGTTTTGGATCGCTGTGTTCGACAACGACCACACCCTCCAGCCAACCAACAGGAACTGATCCAGGCCCTTCAAGAAGAATGGCAACGCGTCCTACGTGACCTCATAAGACGACTGATTGTTTCTATGCGTCGGAGAATTATTGCTTGTATTGGGGCAAGGGGTGGTCACACACACTATTAATGTGACTTGTTATTGGACTTGAGTGATTGTCTGTATGCTTTGCATGTCGTCCATGAAGTTGAAAGCTCGATTTGTGTACACCACCTCGCTTTGGGAAAATGTGACATCATTATCAGATGCTGAATGACACTCATTTTTAGTTATGTTAATGTTGACATATTGATCTAGTCAATATATTTTACCTCATGCGACTATCTTTTGTTGTTTTTACACCAGAGTGATTTAAAACTATGGTAAAGTTTCTTTTGGCCTTCAGTATATATTGGATTTTCCCCCCATAACAACCAGTGGTACACAACTATATTGCAACCATTGGTGCCACAGCTGGTTTTTAAGGCTGCATTCAACCAGTGGTCCACCATTGCAACCAGTGGTCCACAGCTGGTATTTCCCCAAGGCTGCATTTCCACGTAGAGGTAGACGTACGACAGGTGTAAGTTTTACACGTAAATCATTCATAAAATGGTACAATTTTGATGTTTAGTGAAATCAGTTTTGGCCTGTGTCTGATCCACTTAGGGCGGGATTTAGCTAAGGGTTGCGTTTCCTCACTTGAGTGACCGTGTCAAAGGTCGCTCCACCTCGTGGATCCATTCAACTATGTGTTTTTTTTTCTGGTTCCAACCAGTGCACACAGCTGGTCAAAAGGCTGATGTATGTGCTTTCCTGTCTGTGTGAAAAAGTCCCTTGTCTAAGGCTTTAGCAAATGTTTTTGAGAATAATAAATCAATGTGTTTTTGGGACTCCATAGGCAAACCACCTGCATATTTTTTTGTATGCGGATTTCCCCAGCTCCCATTAAACTGACTGTATGTTACAAGTATTTCGGACCTTGGCTCATTTGCCTTCAGGTGACACCCTTTCCCCTTTACAAATGTAAAGGCCCCTGGCTCAAATGTATAAACATATAATTTGACGCACTGTACCATGTTTTACTTTCATCTTATTCACATCATATTTTCTCTACAATTTAGAAATAAAAGATATATCCATTTGCCTGGTCAACTGACTATTATTTTGAAATAGGACCAAAAAAAAAAAAAAAAAAAAAAAAAACCCACACAAAAAACAACCCCACCTACACCGAACAATGGATAAGCGTGGGCACCGGGGCAGTTTAACGTTGCAATATCTGTGGCACCCACGCTACCTCAACGCCTTAAACATTTGACAGACCACACTATATTCTGTTTTTGGTTAGGCAAACCTTACCAATCACAACCCTGTTCTAAGTTACTGATATTTATATGCCAATAAGTACACACATATATCAACAGCTGTAAATTGTAAAGCATGTGTATTTAAAAAGCAAACAAATACACAGTAATTGAAATAATTAGTTTTTAATTAGAATGTTCAGTATTTGACGTCACTTTACATCTCCTTACAATAACTATTTGGTACATGACGTTTCCGTTTTTAGGCTATTGAATTATTACCTCACCTTAAATCTTGTTTAAAATTACTAAATATGGCTTTCAAGTGAAATTTGATATTCTACATTTATTATGTATGAAGCAAAACAAGGGTGCGAAAAGTGACTCGTCGACTTAGTATAGATTTCTAACAGTTTGAACGTTATATTCATTTGTGTTTGATGGTCACAACTACATCGTAATATAATACCTATCATAAATCATTTATTATTAATTAAAAACACGTATTTGTCATTACGGCAATCAGCTTACACTCGAATTTATTATTAAGAAAGTAGTATCTTGGAATGTCATGTCAGCCAATCAGAAAGAAATGTACGCTTACAACAGCCAATCGTTAAACGACAATGTTACGATTTAGTTTTGTGTAGGCTGTACCTTAACTCACATTTAGTTTGGATCCATGGGGTAGACATGACTTCTTTTTTTTTTTTATGCAGACCCTTTTTGCAGTATATCTACTACTTTGTTGGAAAACACGAATTGGCAAGCCTTAAACATCTCTCTCTATTATTTTTACTATTGTAAACCAAAATCTGATATAGAGTTTGTACCCGATCCATCAGTGCCCCCACCCCTCCTCCACACACACACACACTCCCAAAGCAAATATAGGGAATTGACCCATAATATAGTGTTTTTAACTATATTTAACATTTATTTGGTTACCGTGTGTCTATTTGTAAGTTTATTCGTAAAAGGCAAGCCTTAAACATTTATTATAATCGGCTTTAGATGTCAAATTTCTGCTAATGAGCTGCAAAAGAAAACAGATAGATAGGTAAGAGTAAACGTTAGAGGTAGACGTAACATGTATTATTAAACATAAATTTATGATGTTTAGTATTTTTTAAGGTAGGTTTCCCCATTGCAACCAGTGCTCCACAGCTGGTATTCTAAGGCTGCACTGTATGTTGTCTTGTCTAAGGCTTTAGCTCAGTGAGGTGTTTGTAGGTAGGCAAGCTCAGGTGTTTACCCAACCTCCATCTGTATAGGCAAGCCTTAAAATTTTGATTACACACTATTTCTATAGGCAAACCTTAAACATTTAATTACATGCCATTTGTACAGATACGCCTAAAACATTTATTATTTATTATTTGTGTAGGCAAGCCTTAAACATTTATTATTTACTATTTGTATAGGCAAGCCTTAAACATTTATTATTTACTAGATATATATAGGCAAGCCTTAAACATTTATTATTTACTAGATATATATAGGTAAGCCTTAAACATTTATTATTTACTAGATATATATAGGTAAGCCTTAAACATTTATTATTTACTAGATATATATAGGTAAGCTTTAAACATTTATTATTTACTAGATATATATACATGTAGGTAAGCTTTAAAAATTTATTATTTACTAGATATATATAGGTAAGCTTTAAAAATTTATTATTTACTAGATATATATAGGTAAGCTTTAAACATTTATTATTTACTAGATATATATAGGTAAGCTTTAAACATTTATTATTTACTATTTGTGTAGGCAAGCCTTAAACATTTATTATTTACTAGATATATATAGGTAAGCTTTAAACATTTATTATTTACTAGATATATATAGGTAAGCTTTAAACATTTATTATTTACTAGATATATATAGGTAAGCTTTAAACATTTATTATTTACTAGATATATATATAGGTAAGCTTTAAACATTTATTATTTACTAGATATATATAGGTAAGCTTTAAACATTTATTATTTACTATTTGTGTAGGCAAGCCGTAAACATTTATTATTTACTAGATATATATAGGTAAGCCTTAAACATTTATTATTTACTAGATATATATAGGTAAGCTTTAAACATTTATTATTTACTAGATATATATAGGTAAGCTTTAAACATTTAATTGCATGCTATTTGTATAGGCAAACCGTAAACATTTAATTGCATGCTATTTGTATAGGCAAACCGTAAACATTTTATTGCATGTTATTTGTATAGGCAAACCGTAAACATTTAATTTCATGCTATTTTTATGGACAAGCCTAAAACATTTATTGTTCATTATTGGTGTAGGCAAAACTTAAACATTTAATTGCATACTATTTGTATCCTCAAAACTTAAGCCTTTAATTACATGCTATTTGTATAGGCAAACCGTAAGCATTTAATTATGTGTTATTTGATTAGGCAAGCCTTAAACATTTAATTACATGCTATTTGTACAGGCAAGCCATAAACATTTATTATTTACTATTTGTATAGGCCAGATCTTAAACATTTATTATTTACTATTTGTATAGACAAGCCTAAAACATTTATTTACTATTTGTATAGGCAAGCCTTAAACATTTAATGGCATGCTATTTGTGTAGACAGATCTTAAACATTTATTATTTACTGTTTGTATAGGCAAGCCTTAAACATTTAATGGCATGCTATTTGTGTAGACAGATCTTAAACATTTATTATTTACTATTTGTATAGGCAAGCCTTAAACATTTAATGGCATGCTATTTGTATAGACAGATCTTAAACATTTATTATTTACTATTTGTATAGGCAAGCCTTAAACATTTAATGGCATGCTATTTGTGTAGACAAGGCTTAAACATTTAATTATGTGCTATTTGTTTCAGCAAAACTTGAACATTTAATTACATGCTATTTGTATAGGCAAGCCTTAAACATTTAATTACATGCTATTTATATTGGTAGAACTTAAACATTTAATTACATGCTATTTGTATAGGCAAGCCTTAAACATTTAATTACATGCTATTTGTATAGGCAAGCCTTAAACATTTAATTACATGCTATTTGTATAGGCAAGCCTTAAACATTTAATTGCATGCTATTTATATTGGTAGAACTTAAACATTTAATTACATGCTATTTGTATTGGTAGAACTTAAACATTTAATTACGTGCTATTTGTATTGGTAGAACTTAAACATTTAATTACGTGCTATTTGTATAGGCAAGCCTTAAACATTAATTACATGCTATTTATATTGGTAGAACTTCAACATTTAATTACGTGCTATTTGTATTGGTAGAACTTAAACATTTAGTTATGTGCTATTTGTATTGGTAGAACTTAAACATTTAATTACGTGCTATTTGTATTGGTAGAATTAAACATTTAATTACATGCTATTTGTATAGGCAAGCCTTAAACATTTAATTACATGCTATTTATATTGGTAGAACTTAGACATTTAATTACGTGCTATTTGTATTGGTAGAACTTAAACATTTAATTACATGCTATTTGTATTGGTAGAACTTAAACATATAATTACGTGCTATTTGTATTGGTAGAACTTAAACATTTAATTGTGTGCTATTTGTATTGGTAGAACTTAAACATTTAATTACATGCTATTTGTATTGGTAGAACTTAAACATTTAATTACATGCTATTTGTTTTAAAAGCTCAGTGATGAATATCTTAGAGTAACAAAACGTATGTCTGAAAAATCCTAATGGGCTAATGTGAAGAGTATTATATGAACCAAAAACAAATTAACAGGCTAACATATTTCCCAGTAACTGATTACTTTAAAATCATTGTTATCTTTGGGGTGGGGTTTTTTTTGTTTGGTTTTTTGACAGTTCACAGTATAGTGTCTGATCCTAAAAGGTTGAAATTTTTGGTGTACTATCTGTATCTAGGAACTTGTGCCAGTAACAGATAATTGTTTTAAAATGATGGAACTTTCTCTTTGTTTTCAGTTTGACAGTCCAAGGTATAGCAATGTGAGTTCAAATGATCCCAGCACTAGTAGAGACCCGAGAGCCAGAAAGGCCAAAATCCAGAAAAAAAGCCCGAAAAAACCATAGTGGATGTTACAAAAAGGTTTGTACTTCATTTTCCATAAACCTCTGACCATATTGATGAGGGGGTTTGGGGGGGGGGGGGGGGGGGGTTGGGGCAGGACGTAGCCCACTGGTAAAGTGCTCGCCTAATGCACGGCCCGTCTTGGGTCAATCACAGTCGGTGGGCCCATTGTGCTATTTCTTGTTCCATCCAATGCACCATGACATATATTAAAGGCTGTGGTATGTGCTATCCTGTTTGTGGAATGGAGCATATAAAAAATCCATTGCTACTAATGGAAAAATGTAGCAGGTTTCCTCCAAGACTATTTGTCAAAATTACCAAATATTTGACATCCAGTAGCCAATATGATCAGATCTGTCAACCTTTAGTCAAGAGAAAACAGGAGGTGTGTGTTGATAAAGCAGGAGAATTTTTTAAATGCACATAATTTAACACAAAATTGCAAGTTTTTAAAAAGTATTACAATAAGTTATATGCACACTACATAGTGTCATGTATACTTGTCAACCTTTAAAAAAATCTCATTAAAAAACAAACAAACAAACAAATATATATATATATATATATATATATGAAGAGTTTAGGCGCAAAACACGATATATCCATTTTTCATTTTCAGTAAAAGTGATTTCTTTAATTGGCGTATATCGCGTTTTGATTTTTAAAAAACGGGATTTACCCAATACAATTTCATAAGGATCAATCGTGGTTTGCATCAAATCAGCGGGCCTACGATTAGCCCTTACTGACTTACAATAATGGCTTTAACTGAAAAAAAAGAAAGAAAATGGTTTATATCGCGTTTTGCGCCTGAACTCTTCATATATATATATATATATATATATATATATATATATATATATATATATATATTGTACCGTCATACAAATTTGATCAACATATGTTTCCGATACTTTATTTTTAATTGCATGTATCGCGAGATATTGTGTTACTATCGGCCTGAACAGAAACAACGAAGTGTCTTTTTCTCTCTCAACATTAAACATGCTTGAAGTCGAGCTACAAACTTAATGTTTTAATTATAATACAATAAATATTGTGCATGCTGTCAGTTCTTGCTAATGCAATATTTTAGTACTAATAAAATGCCTCACATAGTGAACTCCGGGTATTAGAAATACCTGCAAAGTTATCGTCTGCTACGCTGAAATTAGACCAGCAAAGTTAGATAATATGCCATTTGATCCTTACACTGAACAATAAAATTTATGGAAGGTTGGTTGGGTTACCTCTTATGTGATTCACAGCAAAGTTCTTTTCAGTAATTTCTAGTGGGGGCCTGTTTACATGTACATTTACATTTAGTACAAATCAAGGTGGTTTGGTGGAGTTAGATTTTATGAAAATATATAATTTTCTACCTCTGTCAGAGTACTTAAGGTGACAATCCAAACTTTGGTTCCCTTGACACATAGAACAAGAGGATTAGACATTAATCTATGACAAGAATGTAATGCAAATATGTTTTCAGTTAAAACTATTTACTGTTCTGAAAAGTATTCAATATTTTTTACAAGTTTCAAACATTTTATGATTTCATTTTCACAAGACGAATTGATGTAAATTAGTGCATGGAGTGTAGGCCCTACATAATCATAACAAGGACAAAAATAGACAGCCAATGAAACTATCGAAAACATGACGTTTGTCAAACTATAGTGGAAACACCTGTACGGCTTAGTGGCTTGGTTTTTTTAGGAAAACTTGACGTTTGTGGAAGATTATCACTTTTTTTCATAATAAACTAATGTGACTTGAGATGGGTAAAGCATTACTGTATTTACGAAGTATTGTTTTTATTATATTTTAATTGTTTGCTTATCGTATCGAAAACACATGATGCCAGGATATATATTATTAATTAAAAATCACTCACATTAATTTTTTTTTTTTTTTTTTTTTGAAGTTTGATTGAATTGATTGAAAACATTTTATTCCATAAACAATAAAAGAATTGGGCATAAGTTTGCCAACTTACTAGGCCCTTAATAGTTTAAATATTATTATGATTCAATACATATTTTTGAAAAGAATTCTCTGTCCAAAAATGTTAAGATCACGGACAAGAAATGTAAACATTAATTAGTACATTTACCATATTACACTTACAGGTTACGTTGCATCATTGTTATTTGTGGTTTGTGAAAAGTATTTCACACAAATTTATCTAAATTGTATAAATTAATATTCAGTTTTTACTATAATGAGGAATAGTATAGTGTGGTACTTATTTAAAATCATCATAAGTAAAACCTCATTACTGACATCGTGTGAAATATACCGTAATTAATTTATACCCATTTCCACGAGTCATTTTATGTCAAACACAACCTTAATTGATTGTACAAAAATATTCCTTTGAAGTGTACTCTTGTTGCCAACATTTTACTGCACAGTAAATGTACTAAACTAACTGATACAAGTATTGTATATATAGCTAATTGGTCTTTTCGTTGTCTTGCTTTGACATGTGATTTTGATATCGTGTGTATATATATATTTATTATATAATAAATATGTGCAATCAAAGTATGTGATATTTTTCAGATCACATACTTTAAGAATTTGATAACTTTGCAAATTAGATGTAAATTAGTCGAGGTCTCGGCACTAGTTTTATTGACATTTAAGCAAACGTACTTGGGTGACACTCCATGATTGACGTATGCATTCATAGTCATCAAATAAAAAAAATTCAATGGCAATTTGACACTGAAAGCTGTCCAGCGTTGAGAAAACAAAAAACGTTAGGCATAATTTTATTTTGATGTAAGGACATCCAAAATGACGTCATTCGAGTTTGACGTCATTTCCATTCAAAAATACACCGCGCCACATATTCTTACGTCATTTGAATATCTAGTAATGGCGGACTGGAATTAAAGTTGTGTGTACAGTTTACAAAAACATGTTGTATTAAGCTTGAGCTTATATGATAAAGAGATTATTACCCTCGTATATTTTGGTATCGTCAATATCATATATTAGGAATAAAAATAATGTATTATGCTCGCCAGAGGCTCGCATAATACAATTTTTATTCCTAATATATGATATTGACGATACCGAAATACACGAGGGTAATAAACTATATATATATATATATATATATATATATATATACAGTGTTCGAGATTAAATTTTTTGGCCAGTATCCCAGTTGGATACTAACATTTCAAAATCTGGTATCCCACCTGAGAATTTAGTATTATATGGCATCCCGGTGGGATACTGGGTTCTTGAAGTCAGGTATCCAAAATTAAATTCTGGTATCCCCGGGATATCGGGATACCGTTAATCTCGAACACTGATATATATATATATATATCACTGTCAACTCGGTCATAGTTGCATTATGTAATCTTAGTGAGAAGACGTTTTACAAGTCAGAGGTGTTATTAGGACTAAATTGGATAGTTTTATATATGGCAACACTGAACGTCAATACACAGCCACAGTAGCTTGAATTTTTTTTTATGCTTAGAAAATAAGGATTTCACGGGAGAATCTTTTTCCGCTGTTGGAGACTTGATCAAATACCGGAAGTCTCCCACGGAATCCGATTGACTGGGCTGAATATGATTAATAAGTCAATGTACGCTAGCAATGTCGTTAAACAATAACAAACTTTCAACTGCTTTTGCTGTCTACCTCCACATCCCAGTTCTAGTCTCTCCAACTGCAACAATTAATTGTTTGCCTCTCTCGACTATCCGGGGTGGGATGTAGTCCTGTGGTGAAGCACTCACTTGATGGTCAGTTTGGGATCGATTCATGTTGGTAGACCCTTTGGGATGTCTCTTGTTTCAGCCAGTGCACCACGACTGGTATATCAAAGGCTGTGGTATGTGCTATCCTGTCTGTGGGATGGTGCATATAAAAGATCCCTTGCTGCTAATCGAAAAGAGTAGCCCATGAAGTGGCCACAGTGGGTTTCCTCTCTCAATATCTGTGGTCCATAACCATATGTCCGCTATATAACCGTAAATAAAATGTGTTGAGTGCATCTTTAAATAAAACATTTCCTTCTTCTTTCACAGTAAAATATATTTGAATCAATTTGTCATTTCCCATTGTTGTGGACTTTAGCCTGACCACTTGGCTATATCCTGACTTGCTGTCATTGTGAAAATGTTTCCAATTCATAGAGCCTTTTTAGTCCCCCACTGGTCCAACTGGAGGGGACTATAGGTTTGTCTCCATCCTTTTATCCGTCTGTTTATCTGTCTGTCCATCTGTCCCACATATAGTTTTCTGAACTTTATTTTTCACAATGCTTCAAGATATTGAATTGAGATTTTGTGCATAGCTTTATCATGTACTGTTTCAGATCAAGTTTGACTTTCGTGGTGATTTATTGATTTTTCACAGAGTTATAGCCCTTGAAATTAAGAGATACAAAAATATGTTGGGGCTCAAATGGAGACATGTATTGCTTTAGCAGTACTCTCAGGAAGTTTGCTATGAACTAAAATTATATATTAAATACCTTTTTTCATGTCTGGAATGTTATTGTTTGTATATTCAGTGTGTTTCTGGTCATCTTAACATTTCTACTAACACATACTAGGCTTCATTTCCAACCAACCGGGCCTTGGTGGCGTCGTGGTTAGGCCATCGGTCTACAGGCTGGTAGGTACTGGGTTTGGATCCCAGTCGAGGCATGGGATTTTTAATCCAGATACCAACTCCAAACTCTGAGTGAGTGTTCCGCAAGGCTCAATGGGTAGGTGTAAACCAATTGCACCGACCAGTGATCCAAAAGGCCATGGTTTGTGCTATCCTGCCTGTGGGAAGCGCAAATAAAAGATCCCTTGCTGCTAATCGGAAAGAGTAGCCCATGTAGTGGCGACAGCGGGTTTCCTCTCAAAATGTGTGTGGTCCTTAACCATATGTCTGACACATATAACCGTAAATAAAATGTGTTGAGTGCGTCGTTAAATAAAACATTTCTTTCTTTCTTTCTTTATCTCGACCAGAAACGCATTGATTATATATACAGAAACTGGATTTATAAAGAACGAACTGTATTTAATGTGTACTTTTAGTTATATTTCGTTTGTTTATTTGTAAGTTTATTAGTCCTGTCCGTAGCCCAGTGGTAAAGCACTCGCTTGATGTGCGGTCAGTTTGAGATCGATCCCTGTCGGTGGACCCATTGGGCTATTCCTCATTCCGGCCAGGGCACTGCAACTGGTATATCAAAGACTGTGGTATGTGCTATCCTGTCTGTGGGATGGTGCATATAAAAGATCCCTTGCTAGTAATGGAAAAATGTAGCAGGTTTCCTCTGTGACTATATGTTCAAATGATCAAATGTTTGACATCCAATAGCCTATGATTAATAAATTAATGTACTCTAGTGGTGCCGTTAAACAAAACAAACTTTTTAGTCCAGTCCGACTGGATGGGCCTATAGATTTCATCTTCGACCTTCTGTCTCGACGTCTGTCTGTCTGTCTGTCCACCTGTCTGTCCCACATATAGTTTTCCGGATGGGTGTTTGGGGTTTTTCCACAATACTTTGAGATATTGAGCTGAAATTTTCTGCATAGTTTTATCAAATACTGTTACAGATCAAGTTTGACTTTCATGGCGATTTACACATTTTGGGCAAGAGTTATGGTCCTTGAATTCAGGAGATTCACAGATTTGTTTTCCAGATTTTGTTTTTCGCAATACCTCAAGATCTTGAGCTGAAATTTTGTGTATAGTTTTATCATGTACTGTTACAGATCAAATTTGACTATCATGGTGATTTACCCATTGTTCACATAGTTATGGCCCTTGAACTTAGGAAATATGAAAATGTGTTGGGCCCTGTAGGGGACATGTATTGCTTTAGCGGCACTCTCAGGATGCTTGTTTATTTATGAGGGATTTTTATTTTTTATTTTCAGTATGTGAAGACTTGTTACCTAAGAGCTGAACATCTGACAAATGGAATTTCATTACCTTTGTGCATAGTCAACACTCAGAACTCTTTGTCTGTAGACTATAGTTATTTTAAGAGATGTTCCTTATTTTGTAGTCCATTCAGCTGATTTTTTTTTTCTTGTTCCAACCGGTGCATCACAACTAGAAGAGAGCCATGGTATGTGCTTTCCTTTTTGTCTGTGGGATTTTTACAGATTTTTTTATTGGAATTAGATTAAACCTGAATGTTACATCACACATTATTTCTTTATTCACCGAAAGTCTTTATGGTAGGTAACAAATTTAATATCACTGAATGATGTTGTTGTTTTGTTTGTTTTGTTTTTTTTAGAGTATTAGTGTCTACATATTTAACATGTCTCGAGTCATTGTAATGTTTGAAGTCACTCAAACTTATTTGCTAAATTATTTTGGAGTTTCAATTGAGTCTGAGTAATTACGAATATTGGGATGACCAGAAACACACTGAACGTACAGACACTGGTATTATAACAAAGACATTCTAACTAATCTGTAATTAAATCGGCTCTGCTAAACAAAAAAACATGTTACAATGACTACAAGATCAAAAATATGTGTTATTTTTTGTTAGCTGTCAGAAGTTTATTGAGTGAAAAAAAGCCAAGCAGATTGAGTCTCCATCCATTCACGTGTGAAGGAGATAACCAGGATTGTGGGAAATAGCCACAGAACATAATTATTTACGCTGTATGTTTTTATATATTGTTAGCAGCTATAGCAATTTTATTAATATCAGTAGGCCCGTGGATTTTTTATTTTTATGTTACTGACTATAGCAAAACATGCACACACAAAGGTAATAATCTCTTTATCACCTTTGCCTGCTCCTTCTGCCTGTTACCGGCTACAGTCGGACTGCTGGTGCTCCCTTGCACCTGCAAGTGCAGGCGGTCCCCCCTCCAACCCACCTCACCTTTCCTGTCCTGGACGGAGGAGCCAGCCAAGGCCGGCACCTGTGCCCAGGACAGGCGTGCACTACAACTGCTTGCTCTTAATGTGAACGTTAAACACTCTGGTCTTGATCTTTGCCTGCTTGTGGTCAACATACCAGGATATTTGTTTAATCAAACACACCCACTAAACCTGGCCAGAGTACATCCATTTTACACACAAAAAGTACTACATTTGCATGGGATGGAATTACCTCAAAAAAGTCTTCAATGTTGACAAGTTGCACTGTTTTTAAACTACATGCCCACCCGTGTCAGTTTCAGTCTTAACAGTTGCCACTACAAAGCTGTCTGCCATGAAATAGTCCCAGTCAAACAGTAGAGAACTTATGTGTGTGTGAGTATTTTTAACATGCGCATATACCACTACGGTTTCAGGCATGTCTGTCGCGGGCCAAGTCTCTGGATAGCCAGTGGCTTGGTCCAGGACAGAATACTAAGGGGCAATTTAGATTTTTAAACCAAAATTGGGACTAGGGACTTTAATAATATTTAAATTCAAAAGCGCAAGTCCAAAAATAAATAACAATATAACCCTAAATAATTTTAAAATTTGAGATTTTAGAGCTGGCAGTTCAGAACTTATGTGAATGTATTTCTGAATTTTAATTCAACAAAATCGGAAGATAACTGATCTATGGTATGATTTGGTGCTAAGGGGGGTATAACCTCTAGTTCTACATTGGATTGGCAAATAGGATTGTGTTAGATTTGGTGTTAAGGGGAGATAACCACTAGTTATGCATTGGATTGTGTTAGATTTGATGCTAAGGGGAAATAACCACTAGTTATTGAATTGTTATATTTGGTGATAATGGAAGTTATACATTGGATTGTGTTAGATTTGGTGCTAAAGGGAGATAACCACTAGTTATACATCGGATTGTTAAATTTGGTGCTAAGGGGAGATAACCACTAGTTATATATTGGATTGTTAGATTTGGTGCTAAGGGGAGATAACCACAAGTTATACATTGGATTGTGTTAGATTTAGTGCTAAGGGGAGATAACCACTAATTATGCATAAGATTGGTACACAAGGATTGTGATCCTTTGGTGCCCAAAGGGAAGAATACAACTATAGTCCATGCTATCATACAACATATTTTGGTAAATAATTTCAGTTTGGTTTGACGTAAGAACAAAAGTAAAATAAAAGTGTTTAGGAAATTACACTAAAAAAAACAACACTATTTTTATTTGCAATTTACAAAACAATCAGCTCAGAACTAAATAACTTGTAGTAAATTCCATAGTATTAAAAAAAAAAAAGTTCTCTGTGGGAAGGACTATAGTTAAATACATTATGTTTAAAACATTAATAATTGTGTTTTAACATACCTTTGTTAATATTTTATTGTTATAAAGTTATAAATGTTATCAATGTTATGAAGGAATTGAATTTAAAATATGTTTATTTTATGTTTACTGTATGTATTGTGCACTGAAATAGCATATATTGTCTGCAGGTTTGTTCATTTGAATATTATTTAATGAGATTAAATTTTACTTCAGTTATCTCATTGTTGGTGTCAATATGAAATTGGGTTTTACCACTGTATATCTGTGTGTGTGTCTGTGTATGTAAATTAATTGAGGTCTCGGCACTATTTTTATTGACATTTAAGCAAACATACTACAGTGACACTCCAGAATTGGCAATGTATGCATTAACAGTGCATCAACAGTCATCATACAAAATACATTTCAATAGCAACTTTACACTGAAAACTGCCCTGGTAGGATGTTATCACGTGTCAAGAAAGTCAAGAATGGTTGTCATAGTTACCAGTAGGTTACACGTGTCAAGAAAGTCGAGAACGGTTGTCATAGTACTAGGAGGTTACCACGTGTCAAAGTCCAGAACAGTACTTCGTTCACTACAAAATCGGGCGGGACATAGCCCAGTGCTAAAACGTTTTCTTGATGAGTGGTCGGTCTGGGATCAATCCCCATCGGTGGCCCATTGGGCTATTTCTCGCTCCAGCAGTGCACCACAACTGGTATATCAAAGGCTGTGGTATGTGTTATCCTGTTTGTGGGATGGTGCATATAAAAGATCCCTTGCTGCTAATCGAAAAGAGTAGCCCAAGAAGTGGTGACAGTGGGTTTCCTCTCTAAATAGGGGCGGAACGTAGCCCAGTGGTAAAGTTAGATCTGGCAGGTAAAATACAAATTCACCTGCTAAAAACACACACACAAAATTAAAATAATAGCAAGTCATTTTCAAGAGAATAATATTTCTGTGATTATCTCATCTTCTATTTAGCTTGTGATTCTGTAATATTTTAATTCTATAATTCTCTGAAATAACATTGTTGAGACAATACAATAAGCAGGTGTCTGATAACAGTGGCACTGAGTGGCGTAGCTTGGGGGCGGGGCACGGGTGACATCACCCATCCGATCCGATAAGGCTTTAGCATGCTCATATACCATGTAGGTTTTGAGCATGTCCGCCCCAGGGTTCGGCCTCTGGAGGCCAGGGGCCCAATCCGGGGCAGATATCCCCCATCGACCTGTTTTTTAAACTATTAAACTTTAAAAAAATCATACATACATAGTGTGGGTCCCCCCCCCCCCCATAAATGCCGTTATTGTATATCAAGGCAGGGGGTGGCAGTCACTGGAATAGTATTACGTAAGTTTAGACGGGTGTTTTCTCCAGAGGGACAAAGGGACTTTAAAGTCTATACCAGACGTCAATTAGGAATAGAAAAATAGGTCTACGGCAAATGCATACTACGTTCTCCTGTCTGTGGAACAGATTCTTAGCTGCTGTTTCAAAAGTTTCTTTATAATGGGCAATAGGAAGGAAGAAAGGAATGTTTTATTTAACGACGCACTCGACACATTTTTATTTACGGTTACACAGCGTCGGACATTCCTGAGTTTGCTGCAATTTTTGAGATGTTATCGACTAACCGAAAGTTTTTAACGATTGTAATTACATATCAATTTTTTTCTTTCTGTATAAAATATTAGTGGCTGTATATTAAACGTGTTTCTGATCGTTCTAATATTTGTACTACGTTAAACACATTGGATATTTAAACACTGATATCCTAAACAAGAAAATATATTTAATATGAAACTTTAATCGTAGAAATATTTTATTAGTCGGAAACATTTTACAATGCAGCAAACTCAGGAATGTCCCTTTAAGAACCACACAGCTACTGACAGGAAACCTGCTGCCGCCATTCCATGGGTTATGCTTTTTCGAGTAGCAGCAAGAGATCTTTTATATACACCATCTCACAGACACTGGCTAGAACAGGCAGGACAGGAAAGGAACTGTTTTATTTAACGACGCACTCAACACATTTTATTTTCGGTTACATGGCGTCAGACATATGGTTAAGGACCACACAGATATTGAGAGAGAAAACCCGCTGTCGCCACTTCATGGGCTACTCTTTTCGATTAGCAGCAAGGGATCTTTATATGCACCATCCCACAGACAGGATAGTACATACCACGGCTTTTAATATACCAGTCGTGGTGCACTGGCTGGAACGAGAAATAGCCCAATGGGTCCACCGACGGGGATCGATCCAAGACCGACCGCGCATCGAGCGAGCGCTTTACCACTGGGCTACGTCCCGCCCCGTGGCTAGAACAAGAAATAGGCCTATAGGTGCACCGACGGCGACCCATTCTAGACCGATCGTGCATCAAGACCAGGGCGACCTGTCTCTCCCACTTTCTAAACATTTTCTTTAGTTTTCATTTCACGAATGACAAAC
Source organism: Gigantopelta aegis (assembly GCF_016097555.1). Lineage (NCBI taxonomy): Eukaryota > Metazoa > Mollusca > Gastropoda > Neomphalida > Peltospiridae > Gigantopelta > Gigantopelta aegis. The sequence continues at coordinate 37,943,683 of NC_054711.1, forward strand.
GTTTATTGAAGTGCCATTTTCAGGAATTAGGTCGTGTGCCTCTTTGCTATTGGTCCCCTCCCTAAAACATTTTCTGGGTCCGCCCTTGTTTAGCTGGAGAAGACCTTACATTGTAGGAATACCGCCACCGCCACCGCCACCACCACCACCACCACCACCCACCTACCCCTAAAAATCTATAAAAATATAGCAAGGTCAGGTCAGGTCATAGGGTTTAACGTGCATATTCAGAACAAGCTGCAGTAGAGCACGCCCGTCATGGGCACAGTTGTCGGCCTGGGCCGGATCCTCCGTCCAGGATAGAAAAAGGGTTTGGGGTCGGTGCCAGTAGGGATCGCCCAGGCTGGCAAATGCAAGAGAGAGAGAGCACTACCAGCTCGACCAGGGTCAGTAGCGGGAGGGGGGGGGGGGGGGGGGGGGGGGGGGGGGGGGGGGGGGGGAGGTCGAGTAGAGGTATAGCAAACGAATACAATTAATTTATATACATTTAGTGGTCTAGGGTGGTGGGTAATATCTTCGACGATTGGTGGGTTTTAGGGGGGGTTGGGGGGGGTGGGGGGGAGTATTGCCACATATACTTTTGTAGGTGCCATTTTTAAACGTTGCACTCTCTCTGAATACTGTAGGTGTTGCCAGTCCCTAAAAAATAAAGTCCTGGCCCCAGTCTGTAGGCAGACAGATCCTACCCCTAGATACATGCAGGGTGCGGCCCTCATTGCATGCAGACATGCAACAATCTCCATGTTAAGGTTCATATAGGCTGAGTGCGGCGCGTGCGTGCGGTCCAACTAAAACAAAAATGTCAGAACGCCTATACTTGATGCGGCCTCAGATTACAGTTATCTTCCCATTTGGTTGTCCAAAATCCGGAAGTTTCACCGCGCAAGTAGTCTGCTGTTTGACTGTGATTATTTCATGGCAGACAGCTATGAAGTGGCAACTGTTTGACTGAAGTGACAGGGGATAGCATGTAGTTTGTAAACATGTGTAACTTGTTGACACTGAAGACTTGTTTGTGGTAATTCCGGCCCATGCAAAAGTAGTGCTTTTTGTGTAAAATGGGTGTACTCCGGCCTGGTTTAGAGGGTGTGTCTGTTTAAACCAATATGCTGGGAGAAAGAGCTGGACAACAGGGGTTGTCCTTTTCAGGGTATGTGTCCCCCATGCAGGCAAAGGTACATACAAAACTTCACGGGCCTGCTGATATTAATAAAAATGTTATAGCCACTAAGGCTATATAGAAACATATAGCGAAATTAATTGTGGTCTGAGGCCATGCGTGGGTCTGAAAACGCATGCGGGCAGCCGCAATGAAATAATCGTATATGGTTTATATGTCTGTAAACGACGTGCTGGGGTGTCGTCTAGTGGAGATTCCTGTCCTGTGACAACCTTTTAGTATTCCACGAACACACCCTGACCTTCACTACGTCGCGTGTACGGTGTTTGCCAAACAGGTGTAGCAGTTTTACCTAGCAAGACGTTTACGGCTGGTCCCGTACGTGCACCTGCAGTCAGCTAAAATAGCGTTACCTGTTCGCACTGGAAGGTAACTCGTGGTTCAAGATTCGGGTAAGTTACCTTAAAAACCTACAGCGAGAAAACCTATATCGTAGTTTGCATTATTGCATTTTTATTTGGTAATGTGTTACATTAATATATTTTAAGGATGTTGGTGAGAGGTGTGTTGGGTCCATTTATCTTCTTCCTTCCTTCCTCCCCCCCCCCCTCTCTCTCTCTCTCTCTCTCTCTCTCGCTTCTCTCTCCCTCCTCCCCCACTCCCTCCCTCCTCTCTGTCTGTCTCTGTCTGTCTCTCTCTCTGTCTCTCTCTCTCTATGTCTCTCTCTCTCTCTCTCTCTCTCTCTCTCTCTCTCTCTCTCTCTCTCTCTCTCTCTCTCTCTCTCTCTCTCTCTCTCTCTCTCTCTCTCTCTCTCTCTCTCTCTCTCTCTCTCTCTCTCTCTCTCTCTCTCAGTGGTAAAAGGAGGCTGTCAAAAACATTTAACATAATAAATAAATGTTCAATAAAGATATATATTTTTTAATCTACCTGGCAAATGCGTTAACCACTATGCCGACACAGGGCGGAAATTGAATCTTCTGGTTTAAGCTAGTTAATAAATGCAGCGCTCTTTTGTAACTGCATTGTAGGACGACTACGTAGGTTGGCCGATTAACAGCGCGGGACGAGAATTCCTCTTTGTACCTATTTAAATCATTTCGTATATCTGTCACAAATCTTTGAGAATGTAATTCTAGAAGTTCCGTAGAGTATTTTATTTAGCGACCGACAACAAAAAACGATACCACCACTTGCCGGAAGTAAGCAGTTAACCATTGAACATTTCAGCCGCTAAAATTAAACATTCTCCCTGGCGTCGGACCGAGTCCTTAGAAGTTTTGTTTAACGACACTACTGGAGCACATTGATTTATTAATCATGTGTCAAACAAAACTTTCCCATTAGTATCAAGGAAGCTTTTATATACACCATCCCATGCCACTAGGTCAGGGACACGGGCGGGCGTTAACCCCCTGCTCAAGTCGGTCACGCATCTGCACACCAAGGATACCAAGGTCACTGCCTCCCAACACCAAGGTCAACCAGGACAGAAGTATGTCACACACCTGCACACCAAGGTCAGGCTCACATCAAGGTCGCACACCAAGGCTCAAGGTCACGCACCTATACTAAGGTCATTGTCTCCTATCATACCATGGTCAAGGTCACGGGAAAGTAGGTCAGGGCACCCAACAGGCCTTGTTACTACTAGCTGAGGTGTGTGTCCAGGACAGCGTGTTTGAATTGGATATAAGCATGAAAATGAGTTGAAATGAAATGAAGAAGAAATCAACTTTCAATCGGCTAAATTATTGGCGCATTATTGGATTTAACGTGGCCAGCTGTTACCTGTATATTTTATTTGTATAACAGTTGCGGATTCGGGGAGTAGGGTCATCTGGAGGATGCAGCTCCGCTCGGACGCTGCAAGTGTCATAATTTATTTATCTGTTGTGGTCTTACACACACACACACACACACACGCACGCACATACAAACAGTCACACACACACACACACACACACACACACACACACACACAGTCACACACACACACACACAAACAAGCAAACACACACACACAAACACACACACACATACACACACAAACATACACACACACACACACACACACACACACACACACACATACATACACACACACACACACAAACACAAACACACACACACACAAACAAACAAACACACACACAGCTTATTCTGGATGGATGGAAGCACAGTACTGGGGTGCGAACCTAATCTCTTTCAGCCTTATGTGCAGGTGGTAAAGCGCTCGCTTCAAGCGCGGTCGATCTATGATCGATCCCTGTCGGTGGATCCATTGGGATACATCTCGTTGGACCCATTCTCTGATTGGGTTTTTCCTCGTTCCAACCAGTGCACCACGACTGGTATACCAAAGGTCGTGGTATGTGCTATCCTGTCTGTGGGATAATGCATATAAAAGATCCCTTGATACTAATGGAACAATGTAGTAAGTTTCCTTTCTAAGACTAGATGTCAGAATTACAAAATGTTTAATATCCAATAGCCGATGATTAATTGTGGAGTATCACAGCTAGATTGGTCATGTTTTGCTATTTTCACATCTGTACATGATTAACAATTACAAATGAATCAATCTACTACCATCCAGTTTCGAGGTTGTATCTTTAAGACTGATGGCTGAGTTCCTGTATTATTCTAATGCTAGGCTCATACTGTCAACTGACACGACGATGTTGACCAACTCGACGGTTGCGTTGTAATTTCCCCCAACTCCCGACTTACGACGGGTGCGCTCAGATTAACAACTAATGGGTTATACGACGAGAATCGAGTTGTAAGAGTGTTCAGACTAGCAACAGGACAGTCTTAGGAGTCGTGACAGCATCAGACTAGCAACAGGACAGTCTTAGAAGTCGTGACAGCATCAGACTAGCAACAGGACAGTCTTAGAAGTCGTGACAGCATCAGACTAGCAACAGGACAGTCTTAGAAGTCGTGACAGCATCAGACTAGCAACAGGACAGTCATAGGAGTCGTGACAGCATCAGACTAGCAACAGGACAGTCTTAGGCAGCATCAGACTAGCAACAGGACAGTCTTAGAAGTCGCGACAGCAGAATGTTGGCCAATTTTGTGATGGCAGTTGGTAGTCTGAGGTCTCAGTCAGGTCCGGAGGAACGATATCTGGAGTGTGTGTGTGTGTGTGTGTGTGTGTGTGTGTGGGGGGGGTGACAAGCTCTAGAGAGGGGCCACAACCTCCATATTGAGGGGAAGAGGCATAGCGATATTTTTATCATTATTTATATAAAGTAGGGGAAAAAACCCAAGTAGGGAGCACAGGCCACCACCACCCTCCCCCCCCCCCCCCCCCCCCCCCCCGGTAAAGGCATGTGAGTCCCTGCATTATCCGTCATTGTTGCTTCTGGGTTCCTGCATTTTATTATCACGGATTTTGGAAAAGATAGACTACTTATTTACGTCTAGGTCTTTGCATTATTCTCAGTGGTATGGGAAACGGTAGCGCCACTGTTACGTCTGGCTTCCTGCATTATTATCAATGACAAGGATATGAATATCAATGAAACCTTTATTTCTGGGTTCCTGCATTTTATTATCACGGATTTTGGAAAAGATAGACTACTTATTTACGTCTAGGCCTTTGCATTATTCTCAGTGATATGGGAAACGGTAGCGCCACTTTTACGTCTGGCGTCCTGCATTATTATCAATGACAAGGATATGAATATCAATCAAACCTTTATTTCTCTCTCTCCCCACCCTCTCCCTCTGTCTGTCTCTCCCTCCCTCCCTCTCTCTCTCTCTCTCTGTCTCTCTCGCTATCTCTCTGTGTATGTCTGTCTCTCTCTGTACATACACACACACACACACACACACACACACACACACACACACAAAGAACATGACACATCTTTAAACATAAGTAGGCAAAAATCATTAACGACATTTATACATTTATATCTTTTATACATAGTTATATAGATAACAAACAGCAAGTCTAAGGTATCAATCTTGCTTTGGATCTCTTTTCACGCACACGTCTTTAAGACCGCCATTGTGGTAGGTAACGTATTTGACAGTTCAAACAATCCCTGCTTATAACCGTGTGGATATCTTCGCTGCGTTGTTGATACGATATCGGATGATTAGAGTGCAGCACCAACCACTGAATGGGCGTCATTAGAAATCGCGCGACTAGACTCAATTAATAACAATATAGGCCCGGGTGTAACGTATCCCTGTGTGAGACCCTTGATCCATTGTGGTTACATCACACAGTTTAGTTTGTTGACAGGTACTCCAAGCTGGGGGAGGTGTTCACAACACAAAAACGTCCATCGCTGTCAACAGACGTTTGTGGGTGTTGTAGATTAAGTTTCAGTAAACAAAGCAGAATAGTTTTCAATTCAAATACAAATTTCGTTTCTTGTGGGATGGAAGAGACTCGTAGAAGGTGAGATACCAGGCACGGGTCCAGTATTTTTTGTAGAGAGGGGACTCGGGGGATGGGGGGTAAAAACTACTATATATATACATGATAATAAATAGAAGAAGACTAAAGAACTTTTGTGCATTTTAAATGAGTAAAACAAAATCGGAAGCAAAGGTATCGAGACTCCCGACAGCTCCCCCCCCCCCCCCCATACACACACACATCGAGACCTCCCACCCCAATTACCCCACCCCACCCCACCCCCTCCTTCACCTCGCTCGGGTTCGCTCTTGGAAATAGGTATTACTTTCCAAAGGCGAAAGTATATAGAACCAAATAGACCCCATTAACGTTGGGTGTCTCCAACTTCTATATATATGCAACGTATCAACCAACATATGACTACAACACCTTTCATGAAAAAAAAAGACATATTAAAGCTATTTCCCTGTTTAGAATATCAATGTCTGTATAAACAAGGTGTGCATTGTTATCCGAATGTTCGTAGTAGCCCAAGGCCAACAACAATAAAATCGGTCTCTGGTCGCACCAAAGTCCCCAAATAGATGCGGTGATGCAGCTTTTTTTTTTCTTCTTTTTTTTCGTTTTGTTAGTTTAAAGCATGGAATGCACAGAAAAGGTGATCGAGTATATTTGACAGGAAAATAAGCGGCATATTTAAATTGATATCAGAATACACGTCCTAGTTCATGCGCGATGGCATTTTGGCTCCAAATGGGGAAAGTGGGGCATAATGGAACACTGAACTTCCGTGCTGCAATACGGTTTAACAAAACATAGTAGAATACTAATCAAGTGTGATATACGTTTATGAAGTTCAAGTATTTAAGTAGGTATAGGCATTGTATGCCTAAATCTAAACCAAAAACAAATATTTAACAAACAAAATTTGCGAGTGAGAAACCATTTTGCCCCATAGTTGGGGTAAAATGGCAACCAAGGTTCCATATTGCCCCCATAGATGATTTCTTGAGAAAAAAACACATCGTTAGGCTACATATCATCATAACTGTATTTAAGGTTCAAAACTAAGAAACTAGAACAATCCAAACACAGTTGTCTAACACAAACAGCTTCTCAAAGGCAAAAGTCACATGTAAAACTGACGTCGTCATAATTTTCATCAATACCAGCACACGCTGAGTGAGACCACTTCGTGCACTTTCCACACTGTATTATACCATCCTGTTTGCTTCTGCTCCACCATTCATTGCAGTAAATGCACTCTGCATCATTTGCCTCATCATTTGATGAATGATTATATACCGGAGTAGACGTCTTGCACTTTTTTGGTAGGCCGAATGTTGTTTTGGGAGTGGTTTTAACAGAACGCTTAGTGGTGTTTTTCATCAAATTTGTTTTTTTCGAGGTCAAGGTGTTGCTTGTTGTTTTCGTAGAGGTTAGCTTCTTTGATTCAATAAGTGTCGCTTTGTATGGGCTACTTGTGAGAATGACTGTTGTACCCCGTCTTACATTTGGTTTTCGGTTAGTTCTGGTTGCTTTTGGAGGTGGAAAAATTTCAAAAGGTGATATGTATGAAATTGAATCATTTGAAAGAGCTGTTGGCCGATACATTGCTTTCACTGCATTAAGCTGGGGTATGGCTGATGTCGAGGTAGAGGGTGTTGCTTGAGGTACTATTTCCACGGGTAGGGCACAACTGGAAGTAGATACCACTGGCTGAGTTAGTTCAGGTACGATATCTATTGACGTTGTTGGTGTTAGAGCAGATGTTGGTACCACTGCCATAGGCTCATCTTGTACAGTAGTTAAGGCTGAAGGTAATGCCGCTACCAGTGAGGTAGGCTCTGTCGGTGCATCAGGACTAGACTGAGATGCTGATAACAGTGTGTGTGTAGTATGTTGCTCTTTGCACATAGCTTGATTTTTGTCCCCATTGGAGGACGTTGCAAGGTGTTCTGGGCAAGCTATGTCAGTTGCATCAGCTGCAGCAAATTCATGTGGTAAAAACGCATCTCTATCGGTAGGATATATTCCGGTTCTGCGAAATCCATTGGCTGCAGTTAAGGCCGTAGCTGATTTCATATATGCTTTACCAAAAAGTTCAGCAATTTTAAAGGTTGTCACAACTACCTGTATTATTTCGTAACCATTTTTCAAGTTCTTGGTCATAGTAGGTCGATAAAGGTTTCATAAAACTCACATCTAGTGGTTGCATTCTATGTGAGCAGTGAGGAGGTAAACATAGTAATACTACCCCATTTTCCCCGTGCTAGATCAATGACCTCTAAATTCTTGGTATGTGTGGCATGCCCATCTAATATTAACAAAACAGGGTTATCTTTAGATGCACCTGATGACTTCACAAAATGCTTAAACCATGAAACAAACAAGTCCATTTGCATCCAACCGCTTTTATGACATGCATAAATTGATCTTGGTGGAGAACCATTCATCAGTTCAATTTTCATTCTAACCCTTGGGAAAATAAACATAGGCGGAATAAAGGCCCCAGTTACACTCATGCAAATTTCAACAGTGACAAGTGTCTCACGTTCAGCTGAGACCAAGCTACCAACTTGTCGCCTCCCTGTTTGGGCAAGGATTTTTGACGGTTTGCTTTGAACGGTTGTTATACCCGTTTCATCCACGTTATAAATATTGTTTGGTGAACATTTATATTTTTCCATTAGTGGCTCCAGAAGATCAAAAAATTTGTTCACATTAACTCGATTAAAGGACATGGCCCGAGCTGCTGAAGTTGCTTCTGGCTGTTTCAACGACAATTCCGGATGTCGCTTCATAAAACAGTACAGCCAGTCCCTCCCTGCTTTCTGTTTTTCTTTATTGAAATAATTTTTTAATCCATTTCGATCAGCTAGTTGAAATGCAAGGTTTCTTACATCAGAGGTTGAGAGTCCAAACATCATACTCCATTTTTATTATGTACTCAACGAGGTTGTTCCATATCAGCAGAAAACGTTGTCTGGAAATAAAGATAAAACTATCATTAGTCTCACATTGCAATAACAAACAAAACAAAATAACAAACAAACAAAACAAATAACAAAAAAAAAAAAAAACTCCCAATGTGTGTAAGTTAATCCAGATACCTTCATTATATCTTACAAAAAAAAAAAAAATTCAATTGGGTCACTATATATTGCTGCAATTACAATGGCGCAGTTATATTCCTAAGCAAGTTGGCAGAAGAAAAACATTTAAACTCAGGGGCGTGCACAGAAATTTCTGCAGGGGGGGGTCTACAGAATTATTTTTCTGCAGGGGTGGTGGTGTATATATTAGTGTATATTCCATATCGTTAGTACATTACATAACCAAAATTACTAAAAAAAATTTAGCAGGGGTGTGTTTCGGCCCCCCCCCCCCCCCCCAAACACCTCCTCCCTGCGCACGCGCCTGAAACTTCCACAAACACAAGCCCATGTCCAGTGTCAGGTTGGTACGAAGATCCTTTTTCCAAAATGAAAAAAAACCATTTTGACTAAAATTCCTGTGGAAACTCCAGGGGCGGATCCAGGCGGGGGCGCACGGTCCGCACGCCCCCCCCCCCCTATTCACGGCAGACGGTATATTTTTTACGTTATATTTTATTCTCAAGATTGCAGGAAATCGCATCTACGGCACATCTGCGCCCCCACCCCCACCCCCCCCCTTATAGAAAAGGCACATCTGCGCCCCCCCCTTATAGAAAATCCTGGATCCGCCCCTGAACTCCACAGTGTATGTCATCACTTACTGTGAAATGTCCCAATATTTTTGTAGATCCTTTTGCGTATTTGTTGAGACCTTTGTATCGTCGACGAAGGGTGGTTTTAGGGACATTAAACTGCAAACTGGCTTTTTTCAGGCCTAACCCATTTTTTTTATTGAATTCAGTGCGTCTCTCATAGCCACTTCATCCCACGACTGTCTGCTACTCTTTCTAACATAGTTCCTCACCATTATTCCTGTAACTGTATAATTGGAAAAGAAATAATTATGATCTTAACATTTCTCCAATATGAACTAGAAATGCATGTGGCAAAATGGGCCAATAGTCCATTATGCCCCGGCCATAGGTGTTCCATTTTGCCCCCATTTGTGTGGCATTTTAACGCCATTGTTACAAGTAAGTTTTTTTTTTTAACATTGAATTTTTGCTTGTGATATATAGCTCTAAAACTGCTAGATACAATATAAAAAACATTGCATTGAATCACCGTTAACTGGTGGATTTTACTAGATAATAAAAGTTTGCTTACCTTATATCAGAGAGGTTCAATTTCTTTTTTTCTCTGTAAAATTTAAAAACCCACGCCTGTCGCACTTTTTTCAACGTATATCTGTGACGTGTAACAAGGGAAATAACTCTGATTAGTTTAAGACATCATAAGTTCTACATTGTACTGTATATTTCGATGATTCATTCTGCCCCTAGGGTCCATTATGCCCCACTTTCCCCTACGTCATAGCAAGAAAAAACCGGCAAAAATCGACATCATACCGCAGGAAATTAAAAAAAAAAAAAAAAAATGTTGACCCGCGAGGTCAAAATCGACGAGCGCGCTGACCAGAGACCAGAAGTTGATTTTATCTGACCTAAACCACATGATTTTTTCTTGTTCCAATAATATCAGAAAGAAAATCATCAGTGTTTGCTGCGAACATAAGCACACGAGTCAAAAACATTAGATATGCGGACACTGGTATTCTAAACAAGAAACTGTATCAGGGCCGTAGCTAGCATGGGGGGATACGGCCCTGTGTATTTAATGTTATTTTACTCGCCCAAAACGACTGTTAATAGGAAACATCTAACAATGGCTGCAAACACAGGACAGTCCCTTTAAAAGTTGCAACGGGCGGGACATAGCCCAGTGGTAAAGCGCTTGCTTTATGCGCAGTCGGTGTAGGATCGATACCCGTCGGTGGGCCCACTGGACTATTTTCGTTCCGGCTAGTACATCACTACTGGTATATCAAAGGCCGTGGTATGTTCTATCCTGTCTGTGGGATGGTGCGTATAAAAGATACGTTGCTACTAATGGAAACATGTAGCGGGTTTCCTCTCTAAGACTATATGTCAGAATTACCAAATGTTTGACATCCAATAGCGATGATTTAAAAAAAAGTAATATGCTCTAGTGGTGTCGTTAAAAAAAAACTTTGTTAAAAGGGACATTCCTGAGTCTGCTGCATTGTAAGATGTTTCCTACTAATAAAATATTTCTACGATTAAACTTACATATTAAAAACATTTTTTTTTGTTTAGAATGTCAGTGTCTGCATATTCAATGTGTTTCTGGTCGTCTTAATATTTGCAAGAAGCCCAAACTGGATTTTGTCTTCAAAAAATAAATTATATTTTAGGAAGTAAAATGAAATTTAACCTATTAGAACGATCAGAAACACGTTTAATATACAGCCACTAATATTTTATGCAGAAAAATATATTTGATATGTAATTACAATCGTTGAAAAGTCTCTTTAGTCGATAACATCTTAAAAATTGCAGCAAACTCAGAAATGTCCCTTTAAAGTTAGGTTATCTTTATCACTAGTAATGTATTTGCTTTCATGGTAACTGTGAAATTATAAGACAGTAGTTGTCATACAGAGATCCGAGAATAGCTCGGATGAGATGCAACAAGTTGTAAGTGGAGAGAGTTTTCTCTAGGTAAATATCAAACTCCGGGTGGGGAACTAAAACACGATGACTCACTTCGAACTCCGGTAAACTTCGGGTGATGGAAACGTAGACTCTTCTGATTATAGTTTCCACCACTGTGATGCGCTTAAAAAAAAAATTCAATTAATGCAATTAGGTTCTTCTTTATTTACTGTTAACTAAAACCATTCGCAACATTGTTATTAAACATAAGATTAACTGGTGTCCTGTCATAGTCATAAACAAAACAAAAATCGTTATTAAAGGGACAGACCCTAGTTTTTAAATACTAAGGCATATTTTCACCTAGACTCTAGTTTCAACCCGTAAAAATGGACACTAAGTTTGGTTAATTTACAAACCTGTAACACGTTTGGATACGTCAGAGTGAAACACGAGTCTGTGACGTTTAAATACCCATAACAAATAGACTAAAACGCGACTCCATAATCGTTACTTCTCAAACGCACATACCATTTTAAAAATATGAAAAATGCATTTTATGGTATTAGAAACACCAGGATGACCAGAAACACTTCATTTGTACGGACATGGATAATCTAAACAATAAAATATAAGTAATGTTTGATTTCAGTGATCGTGAACGGCTCTAATAGTGAACAGTATGCCTTAGTGTTTAAATACTTGGGTCTGACTACAAGATGAAAGATTCCTTGCTCGCTCTCTCTCTCTCTCTCTCTCTCTCTCTCTCTCTCTCTCTCTCTCTCTCTCTCTCTCTCTCGCTCGCTCGCTCTGTGTCTGCCTGTGTATGTGTGTAAGTATGTCTCTCTGTCTCTGTCTGTCTGTCTCTGTCTCTCTCTCTCTCTCTCTCTCTCTCTCTCTCTCTCTCTCCCCCCCTCTCTCTCTCTCTCCCTCCCTCTCTCTCTCTCTCTCTCTCTCCTCTCTCTCCTCTCTCTCTCTCTCTCTCTCTCTCTCTCTCTCTCTCTCTCTCTCTCTCTCTCTCTCTCCATTCATAGATTGCATTCATCTATTAAACACTTGGGGCCGAATTTACAAGGCCTGTTTATGTTCTACACGCGTGTAACTACATTTAGTTTAAACATCTGCGTTTAAGAAAACACCGGTTTCGTAAATTCAATCCTGGATTTTCAGAGCACTTCTAAAATGTGAATCACCATCACCCCCCCCCCCCCCCCCCACACACCCCACCCCACCCCCCACACACACATGAATCCGCGCCTGTTCGGAGAGCTTCATCCCCTGCAGAAAGTGTCAACAAGGAATCCTACAAGAGACGAACCTGCATAAATACATAATATTTACCGTACACATGCGAATAATGTTTACCTTCGGAGACGTGCAGTTAATTTAAACACGCGCGGTGTTACCGGGGCGTATCAGTGTTACATCAAGTCGCCGCTCTTCAAAGAAAGAAAAAAGAAACATTACGTATTCGTAACTCGTAAACAGACGAGACGAAACTAACTGTCAACATGTGTGACAGTTATTTCTGATTGTCATTACAGCTAACGTTTTACTTTGTCTTTTCTTAAAGAGACAGGATCTGAATACTGATAGCGGTTGAAGTGAGAGAGGTTGCAGGGTGTCTAGTTGAAGTGAGAGAGGTTGTAGGGTGTCTAGTTGAAGTGAGAGAGGTTGCAGGGTGTCTAGTTGAAGTGAGAGAGGTTGCAGGGTGTCTAGTTGAAGTGAGAGAGGTTGCAGGGTGTCTAGTTGAAGTGAGAGAGGTTGCAGGGTGTCTAGTTTAAGTGAGATATGTTGCAGGGTGTCTGGTTTAAGTGAGATAGGTTGCAGGGTGTCTGGTTGAAGTGAGACAGGTTGCAGGGTGTCAGGTTGAAGTGAGAGAGGTTGCAGGGTGTCTGGTTGAAGTGAGAGAGGTTGCAGGGTGTCTGGTTGAAGTGAGAGAGGTTGCAGGGTGTCTGGTTGAAATGAGAGAGATTACAGAGTGTCTGGTTGAAGTGAGAGGTTGCAGGGTGTCTGGTTGAAGTGAGAGAGGTTGCAGGGTGTCTGGTTGAAGTGAGAGAGGTTGCAGGGTGTCTGGTTGAAATGAGAGAGATTACAGAGTGTCTGGTTGAAGTGAGAGAGGTTGTAGGGTGTCTGGTTGAAGTGAGAGAGGTTGCAGGGTGGCTGGTTGAAGTGAGAGAGGTTGCAGGGTGTCTAGTTGAAGTGAGAGAGGTTGTAGGGTGTCTAGTTAAAGTGAGATAGGTTGTAGGGTGCCTGGTTGAAATGAGAGAGATTGTATGGTGTCTGGTTAAAGTAAGAGAGGTTGTAGTATGTCAGGTTGCAATGTGTCTGGTTGAAGTTAGAGTGGTTGTGGTGTGACTGGTTGCAGTTAAAGAGGTTGTAGAGTGTCTAGTTGAAGTGAGAGGTTGCAGGATGTCTGGTTGAAGATAGAGAGGTTGTAGGGTGCCTGGTTGACAATAGAGAGGTTGTAGGGTGTCTGGTTGACAATATATCTTATAACGGGGGCCACGCTCATTGGGGGGGGGGGCACCACACTGTCTTTTACATGTGCTATGAAGCGACAACCCAATATAAAAGGCGGAAGACTGTTATGGTGGGTGGGGGAGGCATGTCTAGACCAGTGAATTAGTAATGGTTGTAAATCCCAACAAACAATACTAGTAGCCATGGGGGTTCGATCTTATGAAGTATGGCGCCTCAAACGGGTGCTCTAGCACTCGCTCTGTATATACATCAACTGCTTCTTCAAGTTCACTTCATTTTCATTTCGTTTTTACTTATTTTCGTGTTTATATCCAATTAAGGTTCAACCACGCTGTCCTGGGCACACGTCTCTGAATAGAGAGCATGTGGTTAGTTTGTTAGTGGTTGGTGAGAGAGAAGTCGAAGGTCTTACACCTACCCGGGGCGCGGCGTAGCCCAGTGGTAAAGCGTTCGTTTGATGCGCGGTCGGTCTAGGATCGATCCCTATCGGTGGGCCCCTTGGGCTATTTCTCGCTTCAGCCAGTGCCCCACGACTGGTATATCAAAGGCCGTGGTATGTGTTATTCTGTATGTGGAATGGTGCATATAAAAGATCCCTTGCTACAAGCGGGTTTTCCTCTCAAAGACTATATGTGAAAATTACCAAATATTTGACATCCAATAAACGACGATTAACAAATCAATGTGCTCTAGTGGTTTCGTTAAACAAAACAAACTTACATCTACCCAATAAGTTGTTATATAAATCTCGCTCTGGGTGGAGACCCGTACCGGGCTGCGAACCCAGAACCTGCCAGCCTTAAGGTCCGATGGCCAAACCGCTACACCAACGACGCCGATTCTCCGCTTCATTTCTTTTCAACTTATTTTCGTGCTTATATCCAATTAAAGTTCAAGCACGCTGTCTTGGGCACACACCTCGGCTATCTGAGCTGTCTGGGCTGTCTGTCCAGGACAGTGGGTTAGTTGTTCGTTTGTTAGTGAGAGAGAAGTGGGTGTAGTGGCCTTACACCTACCCATTGAGCCTTTAAGAACTCGCTCTAGGTTGGAGCCGGTACCGGGCCGCGAACCCAGTACCTACCAGCCTGTAGTCCGATGGCTTAACCACTGCGCCACCGCTTCAAATTATGTCCAGGTATTTACCGGCTCGCCGCCTGCCGTAAAACCCGCTGTGTCCAATTGTCACGTGACGAGGTGTAAATATAAACTTGGCATATTTCGTACATCGCTCCTAGGTTATATCCTGGGCTAGTCTTGTTGTTCGTCCCAGCAGCACCTGTAGGGTTAAAACAGGTGCCCCGTTATCTACGGACATCTTTTAATTGGATTTACCTGTGCACACCTGGATTTTACCTGCAACTGCCTTGAGGGACTAATTTTTTGTCTGCGTGTTGAGCGGTCAGTGTGTTGATTATGACAAATGTATGACAAGTTGCGAAGCCACAGTGACAAGAGCCAGGTGAGTGCTTTAAAGGAGTATTATGTACACTGGTATGCAGTGGTATGCGTTCTGTTCGTTGAGTGATCGAAATGTGCAGTTAAGCGTAACGTGTGATGGTGTTTAGTGTAGATGTTTTAACGCTCTTTTTATGACAGGTGTTTCAGTAGAAATACTACATAGACATATTACTATTACAGTGTGTGTGGTGTATGTCACATACACCACACATACAAACATACACACACACACACACACATGTACACACATGCATATACATACACACACACGCCACACTACACACACATGCACATACACCACACACACACACACACATACACACACACACAGGCACATAAACACAGAGATACACACATACAAAATATACACACATACACACACACACATACATACATACACACACACACATACATACAACACACACACACACACATACACACACACACATACAGGTGGATATTCCTAAACACACAAATATAAAGTATTTAACCAACTGAGGATCATTAAGCTATGCATAGACAAAATAGATGTATTTCAATTATATTTCTTTTTTCCTCCCCAGTCCACTAAAACCCCAAAAGAAATAATAATGATTAACCACTCAGACTTTTAATTTAATTAATCAGTTTTTCACATGCATTGTAATGAACATCCATAGGTGCAACTATAAAGCAACATTCACTGAACTAGGACTTATGGAAATAGAGCTAAACTCGAAACTTTAACCCTCAGCTAAACGCAAACGTTGACACC